>NW_021703778.1:110077726-110159041 GCF_005190385.1 Monodon monoceros
GGGCCTCTCACTGTTGTGGCCTCTCCCGTTGCGGAGCACAGGCTCCGGACGCGCAGGCTCAGCGGCCATGGCTCACGGACCCAGCCGCTCCGCGGCATGTGGGATCTTCCCGGACCGGGGCACGAACCCGTGTCCCCTGCATCGGCAGGCGGACTCCCAACCACTGCACCACCAGGGAAGCCCGAGTTACATCTTTTTATAATAAACCAGTAATCTAATAAGTAAACCGTTTCCCTTCCATGAACTACTGAAGGCAATTAATCAAATCCAAGGAGAGGGTTGTTGGAACTTCCCATCTATAGCTGATGGGTCAGAAGCCCAAGTGACAGACCAGACTTGCAACTGGTGACTGAGTTGGAGGATGAGGGGAGGGAGTCTTGTAAGACTGAGCCCTTAACCTGTGGGATCTGATGCTACTTCCAAGTAGACAGTGTCAGAATTAAGTTATAAGACACCCAGCTGGTATCAGAGAATTGCTTGGCCATGTGTTTAAAACACACACACATTGGAATTGGTGGCAGAACCATAACTGATGATGAAATCGAGCAGGACCCTGTGGGGCTCCTGGGTCCAAAGGCTTTCCGTGTCCCCTGTTTCTTGTTCTTAGGAAATAGGCTTCATTCAGCATCCGTGACCTTCCCTGAGTTCCAAAGGACAGGTTCAAACAGTTGCTAATCAGGGAAGGGAGGGGATGCAGAGACAAGGGAGGAGCAGTCAAGAAACAATAGTGCATCTTGGGGCAGGGTCCTGGGTCCTCCTCAAGGAATATACATAACAATATTTTTGAGCTCTTCTGCAGAACTCAGGCCCGCACCCAGATGGAGGGGGACCACTTCTGGCTGAGCACAAGATTCCTGGAACACCACCCTGTTGCCTCACCACCAACCTATCAGAAGAACGTCACACACCCTGCAGCCCTCACCCCCAATTTTGCCTATAAAAATTTTTTTCAGAAAACCAACGGGGAGTTCAAGGTATTTAAGCTCTCCTTTCTCCTTGCTTGGCCCTGCAATAAACCTTTCTCTGCTCCAAACTCCGACGATGTTTTAGTTTGTTTGGCCTCACTCTTCAACAGGCACACAAACTTTGTTCCATAACAACGATCAGAAATGGGATCAGAATCATAAGCACTCACTTATGCAACTGGTATTAAGTGGCTACTTGATAAAAGGTATTCAGCCAGGTTCTCTGTTTCCCCCAAAGATACATACAAAACCAAGCAACATAAAACATGCTCACTAATAGCTACAAAGGCAGTTCGTAATGAATTCCTTGAAATTCATAACATAATGGGAAATTAAGGCAAAGGATAAAATTGAAGTAGCACTGAATTTTGTCTCGAACAGATAAGGTTTTGGTAGGTAAAAGGACAGGAGAGTCAAGGTTTTTCCTCCTACACCAGCTGTATCTGTTTTTCAGATATACTGTAGCTGCTAGGTCAAGAGTCTGTAAAAGTGAACCCATCGTCACTACAGGACTGACCATTCAAAAAGACAGATCCAGCTGATGGTGGACCAAAGATACCATTGTGATACAAAAAAGTTATACAAAAGAAAGCAGACCAAAAAACTGTGGGAATAAAAATTCAGAGCTGTGCAAGACAAAGTCTGGCAGCAAATCCACTCCTTCCACTGGTGCAGCACCAAACTCTGCATTGAGCCACCTTGGAAGTCCTTCGATTGAAGGGGAAGGCATTCAAGGCAGGAGGTTCGCACAGGCAGTTAAATGCAGAGGTTGTGCTCCCTTGATTTTGCAGCCTTAGAAAACTGGGCCATTCCATCACTACTAACAATGTAGGCAGAGGAGCAAAGACAAGAACGCTTTGCTTTTGAAGTTAAATCCCCACAGGAAAGCTGCTTTGCTCTATGTGGGTAGAAACAAAGAGTTGCGAGAAAATGGTCACATCCTCTAGCACTTTTATCTCCTTGCTGCCTAGACATTTTCATGTGGAGAGAGAAAATTCTCATGGAAGCCTGAGTATAAGCAGGCACTGTGTCTTATGAGCTTGAATAACACTACCTCTGTGAGGTTTAGTAACATGACCTCTGAAGAGCTGCCCCCAACCAAGAAGTTCTGGAAAGTGTTCTTACCTCTTCAGGTCTTTTCATGTAGAAGCGTATATCCGGTTGGTTCTTGGGGCTTTCTCCTCAGGCTGCCAGGAGGAAGAGGAAAGTTGTATTATTGGAAGCCAAAGGAATATTGTGGTTTAAAAATAAGCATGAGTAAGCTTAATAGCATCAGTTTCCATAGTCCTCTCACTCCAGCATCTTGACAGGACAGTCCCTGTTTCTGCTGGTGTCAATCCAGTGACGGCAGCACAGCTGGCTCCCACCATCATGGGCTCCTCCAGCTTCCAGAAGGAGCTTCCTAATCTTAAACCAAAATCTGACTCTCAGGGATTCTGAGAAAACAGCAATAAGGGAAAGGAGAGGGAAAGGGACGGTTGAATAGAAAAATATTTCACCGTGCAGAAATGAGAAGAATTCACTAACTACCTAACATCAGAGCAGTACTTAAAAAAACCGGGGGGGGGGGGGGGGGGGGGAGGGGCGGGTCACAGGGAAGCCTAAATCCAAAATACATGTATCTGGAGATACTGTGGAGAATTTCTGATTTTCAGATCAGGTAGACTTGAAACCAAGCAGGACCCTGTGGGGCTCCTGGACATGGAAGCCTTTCCATGTCCCCCATTCCTTGTTTGTAGGGAACAGACTCCAGCCTCCATGACCTTCCCTGAGTCCCAAAGGGGAGATTCAAACAGTTGCTAATCAGGGAAGGGAGGGGATGCAGAGACAAGGGAGGAACAGCCAAGAAACAAGAGCTGCAGCCTTGGGGCAGGGTCCTGGTTCTGCCTCAAGGGATGCACATAACAATGTCTTTGAGCTCTTTACAGAACTAAAACCCCCAACAAATGGAGTTAGCATTCTTCATTCCGGAGAAGACCACCAGAGGCCAGATTAAAGGAACCAGAGTAGCTCATTAGGAGATTACCTGAGACCAGAGTAAATGAGTGCACACCCTAATCTTATCAGCAACCTTGCCCTTGAACTATTGCTGTAAAAACTCCACCAAATCCTCCCAGGTGGGGACACACAGTTATCCAGGGCAGGAGCCCTCTGTGTCCCCTTTTGCCTGGCAAAGCAATAAAACTATTCTTTTCTGCTTCACCCAAAACACTGTCTCTGAGATGAGATTTGGCTCAGCACCAGTGCATAGAGGCTGGGTTTTCAGCATCAGACTAAAAAGTATAGAAAATTAACATTAACAAATACGGTTTAATAGACATCTATAGGTACACAAATAACATTGTATTCTTTAGAAAACAGACATTTTCAAATGTGTCTGGGACAACATTTGTTTAGGCATTAGATTACTAAAATACTTTTAAGATTATAATATGCAATAAAAACTGAAAATAAGTTAAAAAACAGTGTATATATACACACAAATAGTGTGTGTGTACATATATATGTAATATATATGTACACACACACACTCTAAAAACTAGAAAATTTAAACAAATTTTCAAAAAAAAACCAACCTAAAGTTAGAGGTTATTCAGCAATAATGAAAAACTTACTAAGCATAAGCATTTAATTGTAATTTGTGTGTCAAACACTAACCACTTTACGCTTAATCTTCATAATAACATTAAGAGGCAGATGCCCTGATCTCCATTTTCCAGGTGAGCAAACTGAGGCACATAGATGTCAAAAAGCTTGCCTAAGATTATATAGATAGCGGCAGAAGTAGAATTTGAACCCAGGCAGCCTGGTTCTAAAGCATACATCCTTAACCCCTATACCGTGTAATTTCATATAAAGACCCACGGGAACGGCCAAAGCCATAAAGAGGAAAAGTCATACCTTTTATTTATTTCATACCTTAAAAGCTTTTCTTTTGAATTTTATTTTTTATACAGCAGGTTCTTATTAGCTATCTATTTTATACGTATTAGTGTATACATGTCAATCCCAATTTCCCAATTCATCCCACCACCACCACTTCCCCCACCAGTTTCCTCCCTTGGTGTCCATACGTTTGTTCTCTACATCTGTGTTTCTATTTCTGCCCTGCAAACCGGTTCATCTGTACCATTTTTCTAGGTTCCATATATATGCATTAATATATGATATTTGTTTTTCTGTTTCTGACTCACTTCACTCTGTATGACAGTCTCTAGCTCCATCCACCTCTCTACAAATGACCCAGTTTCGTTCCTTTTTATGGCTGAGTAATAGTCCATTGTATATATGTACCACATCTCCTTTATCCATTTGTCTGTTGATGGGCACGTAGATTGCTTCCATGACCTGGCTATTGTAAATAGTGCTGCAATGAACATTGTCATACCCTTAATAGCTTTTTATATTTAAAAAAATAGGTTATTTAACACAAGATTGCAACATGGTGGCAGGCTTTAGTAAATGATCCTGTTGTCTCCTCCTGTGCTAAAAAGTAGGGCACAGAGTGGGAGAAGGAAAAAAAAATGGAAATGGTATTACGTTGGCCAAGGATTTACCAGTGTCTATGTGGATGATGTTTAGGTAAGACATGCAGAGCCATGTATGTACATTGACACAAGCTAAGGACTGGTGTGAATCATGGCTCTGACTAGCAATGCCACAAGTATTACACCATCTGTGCATATTGAGTTAAAATTACTTCTGTGCATATTGAGTCAAAACTGAGTTCTAAGTGATTAGTCTCTAATGACTTTGATTACAGTAACTTGCTAAATTGCTATAAATGGGGGCCTCTAGGATAAAGTGTTTAAGAGCCCAGGCTGTGGTGTCAGATCTCAGCTTCAGGCTATGGCTTGGCCACCTGCTAGCTTTATGACCTTGGTGGGAAAACAATAGCCACCACCGACTCTACCATTTCCTGGGGTTGCTGTAAGAACTAATTATAAAACACCTGATATGGTGCCTGGCACAGAATGGCTGGAAAACAAGAAACAGTTATTCACAGACCAAAAACTGACAAATACCCACCTTCCAAAAGTTAAAGTAGGCAGAAATATTTTGTCAGAAGAAATCATAAGACTTCAGATTCTCTGTAATAATGGGCTAGGATATTTGGACAAGCCCTCTTGAAAACAAAGCACACACACACACACACAAAACCACTAAGGGAATTACCTGGTGGTCCAGTGGTTAGGACTTGGTTTTTTCATTGCCCAGGGTCCCGGGTTCGATCCCTGGCTGGGGAACTAGGATCCCACAAGCCATGCAGCACAGCCAAAACAACAAACAAACAAAAACAACAAACAAACACTAAAATCTATGGGTAAAGTGTTAAAAAATAAAAGAAAAGCAGACATATTTCTTAAAAGTAAGAGGAGCTAACACCATAGTTAGAAATAACCAGAACAAAAGGAACTCCAGAGATAAATGAGCGCAGAAGCCACTTTTGTCCTGAGGGGATCTGCTGCTCCCACTAGACTTGAACTTGCATGTGAATGAATTTTGGCTGCAAATGGGACACAAATCAAAGCTCAGACTCATACCATGTGGGATGTCTAGTGGAGACTCTCCCCTCAGTAAGCCTGGGGCCCAAAAGTGAGGATGAACCAAAGGAATGGAGGTTTTCTGTGAGATCTTGCATCCTAAATGGACCCAGACATAAAGTCTTAAACTAAGATTAGGGTGGTCCTGGATTAGAATTGCTTTCTGGTGCCAAGTAGAAGCAAACTCAAGCAGAAGCTCTCTGGAGGACCTGTAGCTGTGTTCTAGTTCTCCACTTCTTCCTAGAGATAGTTCCAAGTACAACAGTCAAGAATCAATGATGAAGATGCACACTAAAGATGTTACCATGAAGGAGAAAAGCAGAATCAGGCATGTGTGCATGTGCACACACGGACACAAACAGGTCTACAAAGGATTCAGACTGATGATAAAAGCATTCTGCTTATTATGCTTAGTGAAATATATCAGATACGCTCCATCTGCAGGGAACAGGAGACTTTTACCAAGTGATCTTGCAAGTGAGAAAGAGAACCAAATAGAACTTCTAGAATTTAAAAATGTGATAACTAAAGTTAACTCAGTGGATAAGTTAATAGCAAATCAAGCACGTTCATGAATAGGGATAAAAATCAAAAGAAGTTATCCAGAATGTAGCCCGAAGAGACAAACAGAAAATGCAGAAAAGCTGGTAGGAAATAGGAAGTACAGATGTGAGATCAAGGGTATTCAGTTGGGGTCCCCAAGGAAGAAGAGAGTGGGATAAACATATTTGAAGAGATGGTGGCTGAGAATTTACCAAACCAATCCAGATTCAAGAAGTTCAATGAACTCCAATCGGAATAAGTAAAAATAAGTCCACACTTACACACATCATAGTAAAACTGCTGATAACCAAAGACAAGGAAGATAACCCTTAAATGAAGTCCAAGAAAAAGCAACAGATTTTCTTAAAAGGAGTGTCAAACTAACAGTAAGAAGAGAGAAAACAATAGAATGGTCTTTCCTCTTTGTATGTTGAAGATTGCTGTTAAGCTAGAATTCCATTTCCAGTTGAAATATTTCTAGAATGAAGGTGAAATAAAGACACTTTGAGAAAACAAAAACAGAATTTATCACCTAAATAAAGGAAAATCTAACAGATGCTCTTTAGGTAGCAAATATGACCCAAAGTGAAGATCAGAGATGTGAGAAGGATTTGTGAATTCATCTAAATAAACACTGAATGCATAAACTAGGTTGTGTGGGTTTTACATATAGAAAGGTCATTGCATTTTCCAGAGGACAGTAGTTACCAATTAACTTTAAACATTGATACGTGTTGTAACTTTTAGGATAAGATCTAAAAGGGATTTAAAAAAAGAATGTATAATGTCTAATCTCGTAGAGGAAAAATGTAATTATAAAATAATTTAAGAGATGCATGAAAGAAAAGAGTGTAACAAGATAGGGTAAGAACAAAGCACAAAATAAGATGTCAGATTTAAGCCCAAATAAACCAATTAAATTCATATTTTAATCGATTTGAAATGTAAGAATAAAGAAAATCCCTATGAGTTGACATAGGGTGATTTTTCAGGATATATTCTTAAGTGAAAAAGCAAGATGCGAAACTTATGCCACATTTTGTGTGAGAAAAAAATAAGAATACACACATTTATTATTACAAAATTAAACAGAAAGGACAAATGAGAAATAAAATCAGTGGCCTACAAGGGTGTGGAGGTTGGTATCCACAGGGTGGGAGGGATAGAGAAGGGAATGAGACTTTTAAGCAGACCTTTTAATAGAATTTTGACTTTTGAACCATGTTAATCTTTTATATATTCAAAAAATAAATTGAAACAAGAAATGAGGAAAACTCTAACATTGAAGGCAGATAGAAACAAAACCATATCACACTGATACGTAATTACCCAGAAGGAAAAAAAAATAATTTCTGACCACAGTACTCTGACAGTACACACCCAATGTAATATAGTTCAGTCTTAGAACAAAAAGAAATCTTAAACGTCAGTTTGTTGTTGATGAATCAATTATGAAATATTTTTAGTTTACTGCATGACTGAGTAAATATACTGTTGGGAACGCAGGTTCTCATTGTGGGAGGAGAGAAGTACAAACAGCCAGTGTGGGCAGGACAGAAGAAACCCTGTGGTGCTAGGATGAAAATGGAGACATTGTCAGTATAAACTTGAGATTTCTCAAGCTCTTTCCACGGAAAGGGCCTGGAAGCAGTCACATCTCTGTACCAAGGAGCTCACCTAGCATCCAGATCTTAGTTTTGAATACTATTCCCCACTACAAAGGAACAGCAGGATGTCTTGGAGAAATGCCTGACTTCAGGACGGAGACAGGGAAAGTAAAAAGGAAGCCTGGAAGATCTGGTAGCAGAGAGTTAAAAAGTGCTCAAAACTTATGGGAACTATCAAAAACACACAGGATCCCGTGACTCAGAAACTTAAAGAAGCTCACAATGGCCAAATATGGGAGAATTTAAACTTCAAAACAAATGGTGACAGGAATAGATTATAATGCTGAATAAAAATAATTCATAAATCCACACTGGTTCTAAAATCCCTTTCCTTTAAAAAGGATGGGGCGAGAGGAGCGAAGGGAAAGTTTTCCTTAGAGCAGGTACCAACTAACAGGTGTAGGAGGAATAAGAGAAATAGAAAATCATTATTTTACATTAGTAGAAATCACCAGTGGATGATAAAATATGGGGTAAGAGATTGTTAGGGAGCAGACTGTGGAGAAATTTGACAGACACCCACTTTAACCAAGTGTTCAAACTTAGTATTGTAATAATGGAACTGTGTCATGCACCCCTCACACACCACACTGAGGAAAACACGGCATGGGGCACCCCTAACAAAAAAAATGTTTACCTGGGCCTGATTGTGAGGAGAGGAAGAGTCAGACAGATGCAAATATGCAGAAGAATGTCCTGCAAAATAACTGAGGTGGATCCTTTAAAAAGGAGAAAAGAGAGAAGAAAAGGAAAAGGAAAGAGAAAAAAAAAGAAAAAACCCAAAAGGCTGGGGACCTGTTCTACCTACAGAGAAAACTAAGTGTGGTTCATGACCCTTAACTGGGTCCTGGATGGAAGAAAAATTGTTAAATACTTCAGTGAGACACCTGGGCATATCTGAATGTGGACTGTATATTAAATGATAATATTGCATTAATGTTAAAGTTTAGAGAGGATAATTATACTGTGGTAGGAGAATGTCCCTGTTCTTAAGAGATAAAGGCTCAACTCTCATCCAGTTAGAAGTACATGTGTGTGTGTATATATATATATATATATATATATATATATATATATATATACATACATGTAAAAATGAATGATATACATATGCATTTGTATATACACATATTCACAGAGTGTAGCAAAGTGTTAATAATTGGTGAATCGAATTGATGTTTATTATTCTTGTGAGTTTTCTGTAGACTTGAACTTTTTAAAAATAAAGGTTGGGGAAATTTTAACTAAGATTTATTTATCTAAAAGACAAATATTGTTATACTAGGTAAAGGGAGAAAATCCAACTAGTATATGCGGTGTAAAGCTACATTTAAACCTAAAGATACTAAAAGATTGAAAATAAAGGAGATTAAATAAAGAAAACTCAGGTGGCTCTATAAATATCAGATAAAGCCAATTTTAAACAAAAAGCATTACCAGAAAAAAAGAGTTGTCTCATAATGATTTTTCAAAAAGTTCAATTCACAAAGAAGTGATTTAAAAATCCCTAAAACGTTTACATTGAATGAGGTCTTCAATATATAAACCAAAATTGATACAACTACAAGAAGAAATAGAAAAATCTACATTCATAGTGAAAGACTTTAACCTAAATCTCTGTAATTGATAGACTAAGGGGCCAAAGTAGAATTCAAACGAGAGAGGAAAAAAATCCAGACATGCGAGGACCCAAAGTTTAGCAGCCACAAACACCTTCTGAAATACTAAAGGATATCTCTTGCTAAAGAAAAAAAAAAAAAGAATCCAAAAGGAAGACATGGAGTACAAAAAACAATGGCAATCAAGAAAGCAATTAAACAGATTGGTTCAAGATGGCAGACTAGAAGGATGTGCTCCCACTTCCTCTTGCAAGAGCACCAGAATCACAACTAACTGCTGAACAATCATTGACAGGAAGACACTGGAATTCACCAAAAAGGATACCCCACATCCAAAGACAAAGGAGAAGCCACAATGAGATGGTAGGAGGGGCGCAATCACAATAAAATCAAATCCCATAACCACTGGGTGGGTGACTCACGAACTGGAGAACACTTCTACCACAGAAGTCCACCCACTGGAGTGAAGGTTCTGAGCCCCACGTCAGGCTTCCCAACCTGGAAGTCCGGCAATGGGAGGAGGAATTCCTAGAGAATCAGACTTTGAAGGCTAGCGGGATTTGACTGTGGGACTTCAACAGGATTGGGGGAAACAGAGACTCCACTCTTGGAGGGCACACACCAAGTAGTGTGTGCATCAGGACCCAGGAAAAGGAGCAGTGACCTCAGGGAAGACTGAACCAGACCGACCTGTTAGTGTTGGAGGGTATCCTGCAGAGGCACGGGGTGGCTGTGTCTCACTGTGAGGACAAGGACACTGGAAGCAGAACTTCTGGGAAGTACTCCTTGGCGTGAGCCCTCCCAGAGTCGGCCATTGGCCCCACCAAAGAGCCCGGGTAGGCTCCAGTGTTGGGTCATCTCAGGCCAAACAACCAACAGGGAGGGAACCCAGCCCCACCCATCAGCAGACAAGTGGATTAAAGTCTTACTGAGCTCTGCCCACCAGAGCAACACCCAGCTCTACCCACCACCAGTCCCTCACATCAGGAAACTTGCTCAACCCTCTTAGACAGCCTCATCCACCAGACGGCAGACAGCAGAAGCAAGAAGAACTATAATCCTGCAGCCCGTGGAACAAAAACCACATTCACAGAAAGACAGACAAGATGAAAAGGCAGAGGGTTATGTACCAGATGAAGGAACAAGATAAAACCCCAGAAAAACAACCAAATGAAGTGGAGATATGCAACCTTCCAGAAAAAGAATTCAGAATAATGATAGTGAAGATGATCCAGGACCTCAGAAAAAGAATGGAGGCAAAGATCGAGAAGATGCAAGAAATGTTTAACAAAGACCTAGAAGAATGAAAGAACAAACAAACAGAGATGCAATACAATAACTGAAATGAAAAATACACCAGAAAGAATCAATAGCAGAATAACTGAGGCAGAAGAATGGATAAGTGACCTGGAGGACAGAATGGTGGAATTCACTGCTGCAGAACAGAATAAAGAACAAAGAATGAAAAGAAATGAAGACAGCCAAAGAGACCTCTGCGACAACATTAAATGCAACAACATTTGCATTATAGGGGTCCCAGAAGGAAAAGAGAGAGAGAAAGGACCTGAGAAGATATTTGAAGAGATCATAGTCGAAAACTTCCCTAACATGGGAAAGGAAATAGCCACCCAAGTCCAGGAAGCAGAGAGTCCCAGGCAGGATAAGCCCAAGGAGAAACATGCCGAGACACACAGTAATCAAACTGGTAAAAATTAAAGACAAAGAAGAATTATTGAACGCAGCAAGGGAAAAAAGACAACATACAAGGGAACTCCCATAAGGTTAACAGCTGATTTCTCAACACAAACTCTACAAGCCTACCTCAAGAAACAAGAAAAATCTCAAATAAACAATCTAAAGTTACACCTAAAGGAACTAGGAAAAGAAGAACAAACAAAACCCAAAGCTGGCAGAAGGAAAGAAATCATAAAGATCAGAGCAGAAATAAATGAAATAGAAACAAAGGAAACAATAGCAAAGATCAACAAAACTAAAAGCTGGTTCTTTGAGAAGATAAACAAAATTGATAAACCATTACCCAGACTCATCAAGAAAAAGAGGGAGAGAACTCAATAAAATTAGAAATGAAAAAGGAGAGGTTACAACGGACAGCGCAGAAATACAAAGCATCCCAAGAGACTACTACAAGCAACTCTATGCCAATAAAATGGACAACCTGGAAGAAATGGACAAATTCTTAGAAAGGTATAACCTTCCAAGACTGAACCAGGAAGAAATAGAAAATATGAACAGACCAGTCACAAGTAATGAAACTGAAACTGTGATTAAAAATCTTCCAACAAATAAAAGTCTAGGACCAGATGGCTTCACAGGGGAATTCTATCAAACATGTAGAGAAGTGCTGACACCCATCCTTCTCAAACACCTCCAAGAATTGCAGAGGAAGGAACACTCCCAAACTCATTCTATGAGGCCACCATCACCCTGATACCAAAACCAGACAAAAATACTACAGAAAAAGAAAATTACAGACCAATATCACTGATGAATAGAGATGCAAAAATCCTCAACAAAATACTAGCAAACAGAATCCAACAACACGTTAAAAGGATCATACACCATGATCAAGTGGGATTTATCCCAGGGATGCAAGGATTCTTCAATATATGCAAATCAATCAGTATGATACACCATATTAACAAACTGAAGAAAATCCATATGATCATCTCAATAGATGCAGAAAAAGCTTTTGACAAAATTCAACACCCATTTATGATAAAAACTCTCCAGAAAGTGGGCAAAGAGGGAACGTACCTCAACATAATAAAGGTCATATACGACAAACCCATAGCAAATATCATTCTGAATTGTGAAAAACTGAAAGCATTTCCTCTAAGATCAGGAACAAGACAAGGATGTCCACTCTCACCACAATTATTCAACATAGTTTTGGAAGTCCTAGGCACGGCAGTCAGAGAGGAAAAAAAATAAAAGGAATACAAATTGGAAAAGAAGAAGCAAAACTGTCACTCTTTGCAGATGACATGATACTATACATAGAGAGTCCTAAAGATGCCACCAGAAAACTACTAGAGCTAAGCAATGAATTTGGTAAAGTTGCAGGATACAAAATTAATGCACAGAAATCTCTTGCATTCCTATACACTAATGATGAAAAATCTGAAAGTGAAATTAAGGAAACACTCCCATTTACCACTGCAACAAAAAGAATAAAACCTAGGAATTAACCTACCTAGGGAGAGAAAAGACCTGTATGCAGAAAACCGTAAGACACTGATGAAAGAAATTAAAGATGATACAAATAGATAGAGAGATATACCATGTTCTTGGATTGGAAGAATCAACATTGTGAAAATGACTATACTACCCAAAGCAATCTACACATTCAATGAAATCCCTATTAAATTACCAATGCCATTTTTTTACAGAACTAGAACAAAAAGTCTTAAAATTTGTATGGAGAAACTAAAGACCCCAAATAGCCAAAGCAGTCTTGAGGGAAAAAAACGAAGCTGGAGGAATCAGACTCCCTGACTTCAGACGATACTACAAAGCCACAGTAATCAAGACATTATGGTACTGGCACAAAAACAGAGATATAGATCAATGGAACAGGATAGAAAGCCCAGAGATAAACCCACACACATATTGTCAACTAATCTATGACAAAGCAGGTAAGAATACACGATGGAGAAGAGACAGCCTCTTCAGTAAGTGGTGCTGGGAAAACTGAACAGCTACATGAAAAATAATGAAATTAGAACACTAACACCATACATAAAAATAAACTGAAAATGGATTAGACACCTAAATATAAGACCGGAGACTATAATAAAACTCTTGAGGAACACATAGGAAGAGCACTCTTTGACATAAATCACAGCAAGATCTTTTTTAATCCACCTCCTAGAGTAATGGAAATAAAAACAAAAATAAACAAATGGGACCTAATGAAACTTAAAAGCTTTTGCAAAGCAAAGGAAACTACAAACAAGATGAAAAGACAACCCTCAGAATGAGAGAAAATATTTGCAAACGAATCAACGGACAAAGGATTAATCTCCAAAATATATAAACAGCTCATGCAGCTCAATATCAAAAAAACAAACAACCCAATCCTAAAATGCGCAGAAGACCTTAGACATTTCTCCAAAGAAGACATACAGATGGCCAAGAAGCACATGAAAAGCTGCTCAACATCACTAGTTATTAGAGAAATGCAAATCAAAACTACAATGAGGTATCACCTCACACCAGTTAGAATGGGCATCATCAGAAAATCTACAAACAACAAATGCTGGAGAGGGTGTGCAGGAAAGGGAAGCCTCTTGCACTGTTGGTGGGAATGTAAGTTGATACAGCCACTATGGAGAACAGTATGGAGGTTCCTTAAAAAACTAAAAATAGAATTACCATATGACCCAGCAACCCCATTACTGGGCATATACCCAGAGAAAACCATAATTCAAAAGGACACATGCACCCCAATGTTCATTGCAGCACTATTTACCATAGCCAGGTCATGGAAGCAACCTAAATGCACATCGACAGACGAATGGATAAAGAAGATATGGTATATATATATACAATGGAATATTACTCAGCCATAAAAAAGAATGAAATTGGGTCATTTGTAGAGGCGTGGATGGAGCTAGAGAGTGTCACTGAAGTAAGTCAGAAAAACAAATATTGTATATTAATGCATATATGTGGAACCTAGAAAAATGGTACAGGTGAACCAGTTTGCAGGGCAGAAATTGAGACACAGATGTAGAGAACAAATGTATGGACACCAAGGGGGAAAAGCGGCAGGGGGCGTTGTGGTGGGGTGGTGCTGGGATGAATTGGGAGACTGGGATTGACATATATACACTAATATGTATAAAATGGATAACTAATAAGAACCTGCTGTATAAAAAAATAAAATAAAATTCAAAAAAAATCAATTAAACAAAAATGAAAAAGAAATTCTCCAGAAACTCTTTATTACAGGGAAAAATAATAACCCTAGAAATATTATGAGATTATCTTAATATGAGAGATAGATGGAATAGAGGAAGGAGGAAGCGAAAGCATGCAAACATTATCTTGGGCAAGAGGAAGCTATAGATTCGGGTTACCTCTAGAACGTAGAAAAATATTTATATACACATCAAAAATTTAAGGTTAGCTAGTAGAAAAACACTTTAGTTTCTAAACCACCAGAGTAAAAAACAAGAACAAAAGCAAACAAGAAATTGATCAAAAACAGGAAAGGAACAAAACAAACAAAAAACAAGAAGCATGGTAAAACAACGCGTCAATCCAACACATGACAGTAACAGATGCCTTGCATGAGGGGAAGCAAAGCTATGGCTCTGAGCTATTTACAAGAGATACTCCTAAAATAAAATGACAGCAAAAGATTGAACATAAAGGGATGAAAAAAACATATCAGAAAATGCTAACTAAAAGAAAATGTGTAGCATTGTATTAATCTGACAAAATAGCGTACAAGGAAACAATTGCTAAGAGACAACAGTGAGGGATGTTTTTATTTTTAAAAAATTACAATCCACAGAAATCATAAGAGTGACAAAGAGCTGTCCATTATCCCCAGAATTTCAAAGTACATAAAGCAAAAAGCCTTGTAAAAATATAAGAAGAGGAAAATCCATAACCACAGTAGGTCTAACACCCTTAAAATCCACTCCTATATATTCTGCAGGTTTCTCCTGATAGATTAGCAAAGGCTTACAGTGTGTGTAGTGTGTAAGTTGTTTCTTCCCAGGTGTTAGTACATCCCTATCCCTGGAGCATGCAGAGGATTGACCCTAGTTACAGGGCTAATGGCAACAAGGGCTGGTTTTGGTGCGTCTTGAGGAGAACAAGCATCCCCTTTCAAAGCATCTGCCCCAGATGAGGCTAGCATGGGGTTTTCGAGCAAAGGAAGGCTAGTCTCTTCAGATACCAAGAGGGCAAGATAGTTCCACTGGCAAAGGAATCCTGGGGTGACTTGGGGTTTCAAGATTGTTATTTTATCAGAATCTAACAAGATGTTTCTCTTCCAAGTTTCAGAATCCCATTCTTTCCTAGTCATTGCCCTAAACTTTAACATAAGAAACTTGGCATCACTGTGAATTTAGCAATCATAATTCAACAACCCACACAATTAAATTTTCTGTAACATTTCAGCGATTATCGGCCCTGTGGCTCTAAGAAATAATCCTCGTAAGGGCTTAAGAGAAGCTCTGTGACATTCTATAGTCAGACCATGACTTGAGCTGAGAGTTAAAGGACCTGACCTTGTCATTTTCTCTCCGTAAATACTCTAGTGCCCTCAGGACAATCCACCCCACATCGCTGTTATCATGACTGCCATTAACAGTCAGTCCAGCAGCTGCTTGGGATTCCAAGGCATTTGCTTCCACTGAGATTTTATCATAAGGAATCACAGGTGGTAGCTTGATTAACTGTGGTGCCGCTACAGTACCAGCATCCCATTTCCCACTGGCAAGGAGCTGAGCACTGCACTTAAGCTCAGGCAAATCCCCAAATACTATTCGTGTGTGTGGTTGGAGTGGGGAGGGGGACATCTATCTACCGGGACCACTTCCGCTATCAATCCTTTTTTTTTTTGCGGTACGCGGGCCTCTCACTGCTGTGGCCTCTCCCGTTGCGGAGCACAGGCTCCGGACGCGCAGGCTCAGCGGCCATGGCTCACGGGCCCAGCCGCTCCGTGGCATATGGGATCCTCCCGGACCGGGGCATGAACCCGTGTCCCCTGCATCGGCAGGCGGACTCTCAACCCCTGCGCCACCAGGGAAGCCCCCGCTATCAATTCCCTGATAGTCAGGGTCCAGACAGAGACAGAAACTACACAGGAATTTGAACATTTGCAACCATATGGGGATGGTTAATATAAAGAACTATTTACAGAGAGTACACACTAATAAAGCAAGAATACCCTAGGACTGAGGGAGAATAGCCAAGGAAAGAACAAACTTTCCTAGGCTGAGATTCAGATCTCCTTCCAGAGACAAGGCTGCAGCCCACTGCAAGGTGGAGAAGCTCTAGATGCCCGGGGCCAAAGCTGGTCCAGAATGAGGCTGGCGGTCAGGTGTCACAGGCAGAGCACACGGGCTGGGGACCAGCATTACAACTTGTTAGAGGGCGAGCACCACTCAGTGTCCTACACTTAACGATGGCAACCATGGGGCACACTGCAAACTGGGAGGCACTCCTTTCCTCCTACAATGTCCCTCCAGCACCCTCTACTGACAAATTTAGCACTGTTCCGGATGGCAGAGAGTCTGGCTCCATTATCAAGGCAATGAAGGGTGGGATGGAGCTGAGAGGTAGTAAATTGGTAACCATCTAACTTACTTGCTGTCCGTTGCACCTCCTTTTCCTTCAACCAGTCCCACAGCTGCGGGGGCTCTTTACCTGGCACAGTGCCCTGAACCCTCATTCCCAAAGGGGCTGACAGCATTCCCTGCCCATCTGTGCTTTTTTCACCCCAAAAGCAACACCATTGACCCAAGAATGTCAAACCGGAGTGGCTCACCTTTGTAGCTAGAGACTCCTTCCCCGATCTCAGAGCCATACATTTTCCGAGCTTGGAAACACTACAGCAAGAACTAGTCGTGGGTCCAGACCTTGGGCGAGTGTATAACCACACTCCCTACCCTGTGGGCAGTGGATACTGAGTCTGGCTCAAGCGTGGTGACAGTGGTTTTGCAGGAAAGAAAGGCAGAACTGGCGATGAGCGGGGAGAAAGCCAAGCTTCTGAGGGAGGATGAGCTGCCCTTTAAGGGTGCCTCCAAGCCCGAGCTTGGCTGTTTGTTTAGAAAACGATCAGCAGCTGTGAAGGAACTCAGCCCTTATGGGTGGTTAAAGGTCACGAACGCTGCTCCTTCAAGAGATGGCGGGCGTGGCTAACGCAGCCTCCAAATACCTGTTTATGGCTCCCTCACCTGCACGCACACTAATGAGGGCAGGAGAAGCACCTGGCTGAGGTTCAGGGCAAACAGTACTGGGACCCACAGTAAACAGAGTCTTTTTTTTTAAAGACTCAGCTAGACGTTATCTAATAGGAAAAGAAATGGCCGTGCTGTGGTTATTCTCCGTGAGGATGAAACTTCAGAATACTTTGACTTTCATTTGTCTAGGTCACCCCCCCAAGACCAGGCTCCTCTGTGGCTTTAGAGATACGAGCTAACTTGTCCAGCTCGAAGTGCTCAGGCAGGGGCAGCCGTTACTCACCCACCGCTTGCCTCTTACGAAGGAGTCAAGTGAAACAGGAGGCAGAGCCCCCCCTTGGGGGACGTTGTAAAATGAGGAGAAGTGCCTCCAGCTGCTGCCACCCAGCAGACGCTACACCCGCCCCCCTCCTCCACGCTCCCCGAGCCCGGCCTCTCCTCTGTGGCCTGACTGAACCCTGGCTCCTGCAGCCCTGGCTCTCAGAGCCTGGGTGGCAAACGGCGAATCTGCTTCACAAGTGACTGCACATGTGAAGACGCCAATCAACAGCCTACCACCATTTTGGTATATTTTTAGTAAAACATAGCTTTCACCTTTTAAATGTCAGCTGGAATTAATTGACTTGTTTTTCACAGAACCCGAAAGAGCCCACATTGGCTCTGTGTGACCTGGAGGGGCCTGCCCTGCTCAGGGCCCTTCTGAGAGAAACAGCCCTAAGCAGCCCATCCCCTCCATCCATAACCCTAGTGAACACCTCCCCCAGGGCAGTCAGTCCAGATTTCTGGTCTGGCCCTAAAAGATGAGCTTTGCAAATCATACTCTTTCCTTGGGAATTGGAAAACTGAAAGCAGCTGGAAAGTTCCGTAAGTGGAGAGTCACATAGCAGGAAAGTTGTATAACTAGGGTGTCAGGAAACTCTTCAGCTGAGAAAGAGTGGAAGAGAGAGAGTTTCCTCACTCCTGACTGCTCTCATGGCTCCCGCGCTAGTCCAGTAAGCCTTGCCCTGTTTGTGGGCTGTTCTTGGACGCTCACGACATTCCCTCTGGAATCCAGACCCCACCAGAGCACTTCCTGGAGGATGAGCATGGGGGCCCTCATTTAGCAGCAGACCTTGGAACAAAATCCCGGCCTCCAGACCAAACTCGTGAGGCTGCCCTCAAAAGCAGGGGTGGCCCTGAAAATTCTTGACAGTTGTGTGGCCGAGGTCCCACTCGTCAGAAGGGAGGTCTGCCCCTTCAGACACCAGCAGGTGTGTGCCGGTTGCCAGCCGAAGTCAGGCGAGTCAAGGGAGTTGGAGGGAGGCCATTGAGAATGGCTTCACGCCCTTCCCTAAATGAAATCATGTCTTAAACGCTCACTGTAAATTATCAGGGTGGCACAGTCTTCAAATTGCTCCCATCCAGGCTTGGCTCGGCAAGCCTCACTCCCTGTTCGATGGGGCCAGAGAGGAGTGGAGTGGGGCCCTTATGGGGCCCTTAGGAAAGACAAGGGAATCGCCCCTGGTCTGGCATGCAAACCAAATCCGCAGGTGGAGCTAAAAAAGTCACTTCAAATTTTGGTTGCTCTGCATATGCACATAAGTTAGCATGAGTAAGGTTGTGGCCATCAGAAAAGGGAGAAAATCTCTCTCTGAAGCTATTGGGGGAGATTTTGTAGGTCCCTGTAAATAAAGAAATAACAGTGCTGGTGGCCATGGTAAAAAGCACAAGCACACAGCCTCCCGGTAGAGGAGGAGGGCAACTCACTCCTTCAAATGGCCCTTGGGGAACACTCAGGCTTTCTCAGTGATGTCCAAACATTTTTACACACCCCCAGCGAAATTCATAAAAATAAGTACCCCCTGCATATTTGAAAGCTGATATCTGGTTTTCATCTTAAGCTTAAACAGTTGCAAAGAATACAACTTCCAGTAAAGATTGACATTTTAACATACAACTGTTCCGTTACTCTCTTAAATGTAAAAATAAAACTAGACCATGAGAGAATGACTGGAAGGTGAGGTAGAGGAACACTAAGAGTGGAGACCCTCTTTAGGGAACCGGGATCTAAATGACCCATCATCATCCACACAAAACCGTGGGAGCAGACCACTCTAGGCAGAAGGAACAAGTGCAAAGGCCCTGAGGCAGAGACAAACTTGACTTGTCTGCAAAACAGAAAAATGCTAGTGTAGTGAGAGATAGGCTGTGAGGGGGAGGTGGGGCTGGATCATGTAGAACTCCGGATACTATTGTGTTGATCTCTTCGTTTTGCCTCTCCACACTCCCTACTGCTATGGCCCTGTCCTGAGCCACAAAAGCCTGACCTGACCTGTGTCTCTGTCAGTGGGCAGTTGACTGGTGACTTCTAGATGTGCTTAGCCAAGAGTGCACTCCAGCAGTTCTGACGAGGGAAAAACAAGAGGGTGGGATGTTTACTACCCCGGCTCCCTTCTTGCAGGGTCCCATGGGCCGGCTGGGTTCCTTCAGCAAAGGTCCCAGCTCCTGTCAGGGAGCCTCTCTGTTTCTGGTTACTGTTTCCTTCCCTTTCCTTCCTGCAAGCCTTGGTGCCTGGGGTGGTTACCACCTGCTTTGGAACGTTGAGTACTGCGCTGTCTCTCATGGTTTCCCTACCTGCTCCGCACCTTGGTGAAAAGTCCTTTTATTTAACTCTCCTCCAATGACCCTAATTTGTAGGTGTCATCCATATCTTCCTGGGACCCTGGCTGGTATTCCATGATTAAGTGGTCACATTTTATTAGTAGCATTCTTCAGTCCTTTGGTAATTGTCTTTCATCCTGTGAAGCTACATCACAGACCTTTTGGGGCTTTTGTTAGCTTTTGTTTCCAAGCGCCTATTACAGTGTTATAGGAAAAGCACAGTGACCGTATACATAATGCACAACAGAGCCAAGAGATACTTGAGAGACAACTGTTCCATGGAGAACAAAATGCAGTAGGAGGCCATGAAGTTCAAGTCTGGAACGGCATTCCCATGCACAACCCTCTCTGGGGAACGCAAACTCCACTGCCCTCCCCAGGTTCAAAACTTCCACTTCCCCCTAGTGTTAGTTGGAAAACTTTTAGCCATAACCATATTTAGTCATATCTGGGGAGGGGGGGGTCAAAAGTCAAAAAGAAGAAAAAGAATGTATATATGCTTACGTAGCTAAGGTCACAGTTACTGCTAACACACTTGTCTGGGAAAGCCTCAGTCAGAGGGCTCAGGACAAAAAAACAAACCAAGCCAAATAAGACCTTTCCCTTCAATTGGGTGGACACTAGCTGCTTTCATTCATCTCAATCCAAGAATCACCCTGTCAAGTCATGGCTTTATCACACTGTGGAAGCCTTAGGTGGCTGCAAGGCCACTGCCGATGGGAGACTCCACGCTAATCACTGCAAGTCACAGCTGTCCTGTTTTTTTTTTCTTTTTTATAAATTTATTTATTATTTATTTTTGGCTGCGTTGGGTCTCCGTTGCTCCGCGCGGGCTTTCTCTAGTTGCGGCGAGCGGGGGCTACTCTTCGTTGTGGTGCACGGGCTTCTCATCGCGGTGGCCTCTCCTGTTGCGGAGCACAGGCTCTAGGCTCACAGGCCCCAGCAGTTGTGGTACACGGGCTCTAGGCGCCCGGGCTTCAGTAGTTGTGGCACGTGGGCTTCAGTAGTTGTGACACGCAAGCTCAGTAGTTGTGGCTCGCGGGCTCTAGAGAGCAGGCTCAGTAGTTGTGGCGCACGGGCTTAGCTGCTCCACGGCATGTGGGATCCTCCCAGACCAGGACTCAAACCCGTGTCCCCTGCACTGGCAGGCAGATTCTTACCACTGCACCACCAGGGAAGCCCTGTCTTGTTTTTAAAGCATGTTTCCTTCATCAAGATCATATTAATTTACTGACAAAAGGAAATCTACAGACAGACAGCCCAGAGAGGAAGCAGGAGGTAAAAGTGGATTGTCCAGTTGAAAACAGAACCCTGTGCCGAGGAAAAGTTTCCCTGACATTGGTAGCTAAGCCAAAAAACTTTGGTGCAATACATTGTACCCAGACATTTTGCTCCCACCTTCTGAGAAAGCCAGAAAAGGCCAAGAAGTGCAGGGGGCCCACGAAAATAAGAAGCAAAGAAGAAAGGATGTAGAGGTTGGTTAAAAATAAAATTTATCAGATGAGAATTAAGTCCTGAGAATGTTATCTCTTCCCACAGGAGGATGGAAAAAAAAATCTGCATGTCAAGGAGAACATAGGCCACAGGATGAATAAGCATAAAAATAGGAGGAAATGACCAAGCAAACGTGCCAATCCTGCAGGAGGAGGGCTCTTCAGGAGGTGCTGACCTTCCAGGACAGGCATCACCCTCCAGCGATACAGAAGAAACTGGCCGAGGGGCTGATTCTGGTGGAGAGAGACATTTTTTTCCCCTCTATACCTTTTTCAAACTGTTTGCTTTCCGTCCCCACCCGCATGTGCATTTGTTACCTTTTCAGAAAAATAATAGGTCTTTGGAAAACACTCTAGGGGAATTCCTACTTCTCAGCATTTTTCTGGCAGGTAACCCTGTCCCAGTGAATTTTTCAAAATCCAGAGAGTTATAGCAAATGCTTAAACTGGGTTGAGGATGAAGGAAGCTGGCAGCAAGCAGCCAGCCCTTGGCCGCTAGGAACCCACCCCCAACCAAACCCCCACCCCACCCTCAATAGCTTATCTTGAGATCTGCCATGAATTCGGGCTGCTCCCAAAGCTCTCTTCAAAACAGGCCTACCACACCCAGACCCCATTCCCATTTAACTGCCATTACAAATGATAAATGAAGTCCCAAATCTTCTACCTTATGACGGATCCGCCTGCATCCGTCATAAAGGATATGCCGTTTTTCCTTCAAGAAATAGGCACAAGACAAAGACTACCTGTTGAATGAATTTTTAATGACCCAATGTAAACAATGAATTTTGTTCCACAACTGATCTTAAATCTGTATGCAAAATTGTGACAATAAAACACAACAGCCATTCCCTATCTGAGATGTTTCTCTAACCTTAAAAAAAGAATCGCAGAACCGTCTTATAAAATTTCTGAAAAATCTCAGCACTTCGGAGCACGAGCAGCAACTTCTTCCAAAAAAGCTGACTTTTCTAAGTACTAAGTTTATCAAAGGTCAAACAAACAAGAATTCAAGAAAGAAATCTGGGCTTCCCTGGTGGCGCAGTGGTTGAGAGTCCGCCTGCCAATGCAGGGGACACGGGTTCGCGCCCCGGTCTAGGAAGATCCCACATGCCGCGGAGCGGCTGGGCCCGTGAGCCATGGCCGCTGAGCCTGCGCGTCCGGAGCCTGTGCTCCGCAACGGGAGAGGCCACAACAGTGAGGGGCCCGCGTACCGCAAAAAAAAAACAACAACAAAAAAGAAAGAAATCTGGTGCTTTTTCAACATTCATAGTCTTTCAGAGTATTTAAATAAGCAAAAGAGCTGTGTGTTTAAAGAAATTAAAATGACATCCTTCAACAAGCCACCCTAAAATGATTAGATAAGAGACTGTCCAAGTGCTTTGGAGAATTAAAAATGTTTCTAAATCTCCACTCAATGTCACTTAGAGGTGATGACAAGAATTCCCTAAGATGACAGAGCCTTGCCTAGCCTCCTCTCTTGGTTTCCATGTATCAGACGGAGAATTGTCAGTAATAGAACCACACGGACATCTCAGCCTTAAGCCCAAACTGGAAAGTTAGGTGTATTAAAAAGAAAAAAGTTTTCTTTCCTCCCCTCAGAGGGCATCAACACTGGGACATGAGGGCAGCAGCTTGGACGCTGTCCAAATGTC
The DNA here is from genome assembly GCF_005190385.1 of Monodon monoceros. Lineage (NCBI taxonomy): Eukaryota > Metazoa > Chordata > Mammalia > Artiodactyla > Monodontidae > Monodon > Monodon monoceros. The sequence goes on from NW_021703778.1 coordinate 110,100,796, forward strand.
CCCATGCACTGTGGACTGCTGGGAGGCCTCCAAACCACACCCAGGAAGTCCCAATTTGTTTTTCTTCCAGATGGTCCACAATGCTTAACTCTGCTCTATGGGGAATGACACGCTCCATACAGCTCATGCCCAGGGTTAGCTGGGAGGCCAATGTTGCCCATACTTCCTCCACGATCCTGGGAGGCACGCAGCAAAGATCCCATTGCAAAGACAAGGGAGTATTCAACTATGACATTGATGTTTTCTGCTCATGTGGTTTCTACTGAATAACTGACATTCCTTTAGGATACTGGGCACGAGACCCTTGTTGATAACCCAAACCTCATGTAAAGACATCAGGCGGCAAGCACTTAAAGATTCCCCTCTTCCAACTCGACTCATTCCTGCTTTTGTCTGGCATCTCCTCTGCAGGAAGGAGACAGCAAAGACAGCAAATACTGAGGAGCTGGAAGTCTTGAGTGTGCTACTCCTTCACCATGTAACGTCTGACAAGCCATCTAATTGCTCTGAGTCCGTTTCCTCATCTGAAAAGAGGAAGAGCTGTCTCAGAGCTGCAAAGAATAAACATGTGAGGGCACGTAGCACAAGCCTGGCATAGAGCTATTCTCTGAGTACGCAGAGTCATCCTACCGACTGCACTACATCAGGACACGAACCTCTGACCTTGGCCTTGCAAATGTAAAGAGAAGATAAGCCACAGTAAGTCCAGGATCTCAAAGGATCTAACCTATCAACAAGGAAAGATAGCAACATATTAAAAAATCACTTTTGGATGGGAGTAGAGTCGATCTGAAGCCAGACTGGGTCTTAAACATAAACCAGCATATATTAGCCAAGAGTTCAACTATAACCAGCTTCATCTTGAAAAGAACTATTTATTTCCATTCTGTTTTGACAATAGTCTCTAACCACCTGGCTAACCAGTATTCTTTTCATGCCATTCAAAAGAGTCAAGACTGAAGCTAAGTCAATTTTGTATTACTTTTATTTAAAATAACTTTACCAAGTACATTCCTTGGGCTTGTCCTCACAGTTGATCAAATATAAAGGTACCTGACATGTCCAAACCCCTATTTTATATAAACTGCTGACCCAGCATGGCATTTCCCATCACTGCTTCCTAAATCACAGGAAATTTCAAGACCGTAGGGCCAAAAGAAATTAGGATGACCCAGCCTCTAAAAAACCTGAATTATTTAAAGAAGAAAATCCAAATCATATCTGAATGGATAATTCATGATCCAGACAGCCCAGCATTTAATTGGTATTAACTACTCTACTGAAGACCTATTTAATGCACTTAGGTAACACTTTTTATTTCCATGAAATTGGATCTTTGGTTCAAAATTTAATCTCCTGCCAAGGACTCTGCACTATGTAGGTGACGTAACACTGAGGTAGGCTCTTAACATGTCATTGCCAGGAATATAAAAGAAATTGATCCGATTATTTGCTAAATAATGTTTCTTCATCAGGGCTAAGTCGTCCCCTAAGTGTGCTGTCACAGAGAGAAGCAAAAAGCAGTCACTATTAGTTGTATTTTTCAGGACTCAAATTCAGCCATGAAAAGAATCAGTGCATTAAAAATTGATTTGATATATAGTTTATTAGGTTATAGGACCTTTGTCTGGAAGGAATAAGCAAGGCCTACGAGGTCTGATCTTCTGGCAAGTCAAAATATTGACTAAAATGAAAGATACAAGACATACTATTGGAACAACATGATATTCCTTCAGAATATCATCACTATCATTCTCATGACATTAGTAATCATGAAAAAAACTTAGCTACCATTTTAGGGAATATAAAATCCCTAATAAATAACCTTCTTCCATTCTCTCTTGCTGAAGCGTTTTGAAATTGTTCTGAAGGAGGAATGTAGTCTGTCCTATATGAAGCTACTCTTATGTTACTCCCACGGTCCCTGGACACAGAGGGCAGAATCCTCTTGGTTCAATCTTCAGATTCATTGTGGCCAATGACCTCTTCAAAGAGGCAAACAGATAGGAGAGGACACTGTGACCAAAGCTTTCCAGCTTTCTTAGCCTAAATTTACAGGTCAACAATAAGAGAAAGACGTATGTGCAAAACTTCTAGCGAGCCCTTTCTGCCCAAGATGGAGGAAATGAATCAAACCATTAAAACGCGACGACAGGGGCTTCCCTGGTGGCGCAGCGGTTGGGAGTCCGCCTGCCAATGCAGGGGACACGGGTTCGAGCCCTGGTCCAGGAAGATCCTATATGCCGCAAAGCAACTAAGCCTGTGCGCCACAACTACTGAGCCTGTGCCCTAGAGCCCGTGAGCCACAAATACTGAGCCCATGTGCCACAACTACTGAAGCCCGGGTGCCTAGAGCCCGTGCTCCGCAACAAGAGAAGCCACTGCAATGAGAAGCCCTCGCACTGCAAAAAAGAGCAGCCCCCGCCTGCCCCCACTAGAGAAAAGCCCGCGCGCAGCAACAGAGACCTAACGCAGCCAAAACAAAATAAATAAAATAAATAAATTAAAAAACAAACAAATGCTACAGCAGGAGAGTGAGTTTATTCAACAAGTATTTACTGAGCCCTTACTATGCGCCAGGCACTATTTTAGGTGCTGGGAATACATTCCATTTATTAAAAACATACAAAAATCCCTGTCTTCATTGTGCTTACACTCTAGAGGAAGGATACCAGACAATGAACATAATAAATAAGTAAATTACACAGTAAGTTAGGAGGTGATGAGTACTACAGAAAAAAAAACAGAGCAGTCGTGAGAATGAAGACAAGTCTTATCTGGAAATTTTCCAAACCAGACACACACACACAAAAATATGCTTCTTTCCTGGAAAGTCTATGTATCTGTCAGTGACCAAAGAAAATATTTCTGGCCCCTTAACGTTCATGGGATTTTCAAACAAGAAATTACAGGGATTTAAAAAATATGAAAATGGAGCTGAAAACTAAGAAAAGTAACTTGCATAAAACAGGAGCTCAATGGAGAGTTCTTGAGGCAGCGGAATCTGTGCTTACTGTAGGAGCAGAGCTTCCCACAGTTCTAGCAAATTCCATGATTCTGGCCACACTGCCAACCACAGTGGATCTGAAGAGTCAAATCTGTTGAAAAGAGGCTACTAGGGTCAGAAAATGTGGAAGAACTCAAGCAGCTTTTCAGGATTTTTTGTTTTATTTCCATTTCCTTTTTAAAATACAGTGCCCTAGTTTTTGTGATTTTCTTATTTTGTTAAAGAAGAAGGGTGAGCTCATTAGAAAGGAAAACTGAAAAACAGGAATGCCCACATTTCCGACTCCATCTCCAATCTTAAATCATTCAAGATGAACACGTTTATTGTATATCAGTAGACCCAGGTCTTTTGACGCCATTATCAGAGGTTGTTGGCTCTAAACTAGCAGGAAGATTTTTTCCCCTTTGATTTAAATTCAGATTTCATTTCAACAAAGCAACCAGAACAATGAATGAATTAGGTTCTCTAAGTCAGAAGTGAAAATAGAAAATAAATGGTGTTGTCATCTTTGATCAGAAAGTCATATTTTCAGCAAAATGGGGCAGAGGCAGCAAGTCCAGTTTGCAGGACCAGGAAAAAGGAGTGTCCACCCACAGGATATTTAGAAATTGATGACTATGACAGCAGCCCTTTCTAGAGGTAATAACGTCATTAGGTTGTGATAATCCTCCAGAAACCCCAACAGCCCTGGATTAAAAACATCTGGAAATTGTTCAGATGACACAAATTCCTGTTTCCTGCTGTTAAGGCTTCAGTGATGCCTCTCTGTGGCATCTGTCACCGTCTAACTTCTTTGCAAACCTCCTCCTTTCAAATCAGGAGGTGTACATAAAGTGCAAGTAAGATTCAGTCCCTCGCCTGTGCTTCCAGGTTCTTGCTTTGATACCCAGGATTACCAAATCTGACAATTAAACCGCTGGCCAGCTAGGTCGTCTGCAGGTATTTCTGGAGTTAGCAAATGAGTTCATCTGGCAAAGAGAGTGTCTGAAGGTAGATGGAGTCTTGGCAAGAAAACACAAAGTACCGTATGCAAGACAGGGATGTGAATGATGCAAGCAATAGGGGGGTTCTCATCACCGAGTCACTAAAGAAGTGGCCTTCTTTGGGTCTCAACTCTTAAAAGCGAATTCAGGAACTGTTACTAAAATGAATCAGGCCAGCGGATTTCAGATCAGGGTCAGTCCTCAGTGAGGGCAGGTTCAGTTTTCCCTGGGTTGGGAAGAGAAAAGAAAATGAAGAGGGTAAGGAACCAGATCTGATGACTTTCATGTCACAAACGTCACCCCAAAAGCCTCCAGCAAACGCTCCCCATCTTACAGAACAAAGTTGAGCAGAGTGCCTCCTGACAGGGCTTAGCAAAATGTGTTTTCTTTGGGATTTGCTAGGTAGACAGTCCAAATGGATCATGGGTTAGGCAATGTTACATACATCTTTAAGATTTCTTAGATTAATTTTTCTTGATTAATATGCCCATAAGCACTGTGACTCTTCAAGAAAGAGATACAGTATGTAACATTTCCCACATTTGGGGACCAGGAATTTTACCTTCCCGCAAACTAACTTGGCTTTCAATACAATGTATTTTCGGAAACGCTGCCTTACAATACTGGTTGGAGGGGACAGGAATGACCTTATGTCATATTCAGTTTATATTACATGAGCCCAGTTTTTTTAATGAGAGTCACAGTCCCGTACCAATATAAGAAATTAACCATCGTTGTTGGGATCCACTGTATTTCCTTTGCAATGTGCCAAAATCATGGGCAAAATTTAACGTTATGTTTGACGGACAAACATTAATGTTCAAAAGTTAACTATTTCCCATCTATTATAAACTGTCACACAATCAGTGGACAGTCACAGGGGACGTCCTTTGCATTTTTTCTGATTTTTCCAGAAGAGCTAAGGCCAGGGTTTCAGAATTAAGTCCACCAGGCTGTCATCATATATATATATATGCAGTCCTGCATATATATACGGCTGAGACTGAACAGAGTATATTAGAATATACATAAAAATCTCGCATAAAAGTCAAGGATTGACTTGGTCAAAAGTCACAGAAAATTATCAAACACATACTAGTTAAATTCCTGAATTTCTTTTTGGCTTCTGCCCTTTCTTCGGCATCAAAGTACCAAACAGTCATGGCATATCTGTGAAAGATAAGTAGATATTAGAAAAGAGGTTTAAAAATACTACCAAAAATAAATACTATAAATTTCACATAACAGTCATTTGTAAAGCCAACACTTAAAATTTTTCCTATTATCAGAGGTCCATCCCAAGTTTAATTTAAAATAAACTTCTCTGGTTTCATGTCTATTTAAATGTAATAAAACATTTAAGGAATTCCATGTATGCTCCAGGCATTATCCTGGGCGATGGGAATTCAAATGGTCATGTGAATACATCAGCCTCTTTCTCAAGGAGCTCAGGCTCTAGCAGGCAGGAAAGGCAATTTGACAAATAATGTAACAGGTTAAGATGATCTACACAGAAAGGGCTAGAAGGGAGTCATTCTGCTAAAGACTGAGAGACCTAAGTTGATGGGGAGAGCACAAAGGAGTGAAGCTTTGAAGAATAACTTATCAAATGACAGGACACTTAAAACTCCTGGCTTTTTTCTTTAGTTTTGGACATTGAGGCAAAGATGCAATACTAATGGCCTCAAGCTTTCTACTGCGTCCCATCTATGGGACAGACTATAATAGGAGTAATTTCATGCATGAGTTTTCAAAAAGTTTCATTTTATTATTATTATTAGTTAATGGAATTTCTATAGCACTTGACTTTTTCCAAAGGCTTCCCATCAACATGTGCTAATGTTTCCCCTGTGACCCTGGTCATAAAGGAACTTGGGAAGAACGAGGGAATTCTGTACAAATGACAGGGTCCAATTATTGTACAACATTAAACAAGCCACAAGCAGGCTTTGCTGGTAGAATCAGTTACCTGCTCACCCGGGGCACATCCCAATTTGATATTTCATACGCAACTCTATGTGGGGCTCAGATCTGTGATTTCTGGAAGGGGACACATAAACCTTAAGCTCTTAACACCTGTGATTTTGATGTAATCAGTCTTGTTAAGGTTTAGTCATTATCTTTCTACCCAACCTCTCTCCTCCCTGTGCCCAACTGCTATTCTCAATTCAGGCTGCACCCCACAGAGCTCCAATACCACCTGGTTTACAGCTTTGGCCATAAAACAAAAGCAAATGAGAGGTGGAATCTGAAATTAAGATTATATCAAGGGTTTTCAGATGAATATTAAACAATACCAGATTGTTCAGTTACTCTGAAAATCTCCCCATGCATGATCTAAAGAAAGAAGTCTGAAAACTCCAAGTGTTGGGACATGATGGGTACAGTAAGCCCAATCTAATTTTAAGCTCAGGAAAGGGTGAAAAGGAAAAGAAATCAGAACAAATTCCTCTTTCGTTTTTTTTTTTCTTTTAAATTTGTATCGGAGTAGAGTTGATTTACAATGTTGTGTTACAAATTCCTCTTTCTCTTCTCGAGGTTCTTTCTCTGCTTGCAACTGGCAACTTGTAAACTCATCCAGAGCTAACCAGACAGAATTCCTGTTATGGGGCAGCCAACATTCGCTAGGGGTGGTTCAACATTAGGTTTTTTTTTTAAAGGGGGGTAGGGGGAAGAAAGGAGAGAAGAGAAAAATGCTCTGGGAAATTTGGAATCCAAGATGCTCACCTAATGGAAAACAATTTGTTAATAGTTCAAATTGATGTTAGGTTTGTGTACTAAAGAACCCCAAATTTCTCCTTTAATTTTGTTGACTGCAAACAGGTTTGCTCTCAGCTTTGCGGGGTGGTTGGTCCCTCATCTGCATAGAACACAAGTTTAGAGAATTCTCTGGGCGTTTGTACACGAAGCTTCTCAAGAGGAATCGTGGCCCTGGCTGTTACCTGGTTGCATAGGAAGGCTGGACTTCATGTGGGTTCCTGCGGTCTGACCAGAAGAACAAGAGTCTGTCAAAAATGGGCTCCACATCCGCTATGAACGATTTCCCTTCTGGAAATATCCGCAGGACCCCACCATGTAGCTGAGGGCCACAAAGAAGGGAGATTATTTCCTCACACATAGTTCATTATCAATGATATTTCAGCCTCATCTAGAAACAAAGCCATCTTCCAACCACCACTCCAAGCGTATGTTACTCCCAAATTTTTACTTCAGCCTCATCCTTTGTATTAAATGTTATTTCAGATTTGGCTAGACATATCTCCTTATTCACTTCCCACCAAATGAAGCCTTCCCACCCTCATAATCACGGAGTCCATGGATACAACATGGAGTACTACGAGGTCAAATCATACAGAATTGCCAATATTCGACTGTTTCTGACCTATAACCCCCTCCCGCCCCTCCCCCCAGCAATTTCATATAGTTCAGTCTAATATTAACAGCTCCCTAGGATAGGGACCACACAATAACCTCTCCTTCAATTAGAATTTACAGCTTTCTTTTGAGCTCCCCTATCTCCTATCCGATTTCATCAGTTGAAAGTTACATGCTCTTTTTTCTGAACTCTCAGACGACCTTATCTTTCATGACATATATCACTCTCTTCCTTGAATTACCTTTTTTTACATGTACACCCAAGCTGTCCTACTAGAATAACCATGTCAAGGTAGAATTCAGACCTCACAGGTCGACGTTTCCTCACAGCACAATGCCCGGCACTAGCAGGCACTCAACTATTTTTTGAATGATTTCATACTTTGTGATTTATCATCACTGACCTGACAACTTTACCCTCTTGCCTATAACACTACCTTTCAAGATTTTAAAGGACAACTAAGGGATATATTTCAGTCACGTTACCAATAGGGAGCTGACACAAACCTTGTCACTAATTCACTGGTTTCCCAGGTTTAGTTTTTCTGACCCCAGATAAAATATCCTTGCTTTATGACAGCAAGTATCTGGCCTAATGAATAGCGAAAGGAGATGCAGAAGGTTCAAAAGCCAAATAAGCCTGAAAAGTTCTCCAACTTCTCACACTCCTAAATCATCCCTAGCTTTCAGAAAGCATACATATTCCAGACAAATGTTTGTCAGTGTGGAACCAGACTTCATATCTCTATCTATATATATGTTCAAAAATATAAAAATAAGCCGTAAAACCTTTGGCATTCACAAACCATAGTAAACCATGGCAAGAGGCCACCAGGGAGACATTTTACTCCAAGAGGGAGGACTGTGTGGGAAACCTCACTTGGGGATAGTTTAATATCCTACAGTTCTATTTTTGTGAAATTCTCTCAGTGTTGCTCCTGGCAGGGAAAAGTATGTATCTTATTCTACATTGAGAATCAAGAATCCTATCAGCTCTGGATTAGACTAAAGAAATTGATCCCCATTCCTAAAATTATAAATTATTTTCTCTTCATCAACCATCAAATTATAACCTATAACCTAATAATGGCCCTACCCACCTACTCCCATCAAATTAACTTCTTATCTATTATTTTCATCTCATCCACTTTAGTACTAACACCGTAAGAGGAAAAAAGAAAAAATATGAAATAGAAAGGATTCATCAGTGGGGATTATGAACTGCAAACTTTCCTCTAAGGCATCTGAATTCTTTTCCTATAGTTCCTAACCCCTCACTCTACTCCCATTATTCCAAGTACCTTGGCATCCCAGTTCTTGTTCAGATAGTAGATGCAGGTGATGCAGCGGCCGTCACCGCTGGGGTTGTCCACATGTCGAACATAACCTGTTCCATTTCCTGGGTAGCAAGCCACCATCGCCTATGGAGAAATCCCAGGGAAGCTGGTTAACAAAGCTGAACCAATCTTCTCCCACCAGTGAACAGCTGAGTAACACGGTCTCCTTGGGTGCCACATGACTTAGGTGACTGTTGGCTTCTTAACTTCACGTACAGTACGTGAATTTGGACTCTTCAGCGTATATGATTAACGGCCAAGTTATACCTTATGGCTCAGCCCAGTGGAAAGTAGTTCAACAATATTCCCACAATTCTAGCACATTTTGGACAGTATCTATGGTTGTCATTAGGATGCCCCGCCTTTCTTCAATCTTTCTTTTTGAAAAAGCAGGTTCTGGGTTCCCACCCTAGAGCCACAAAATCATAATCACTAGGTTTGGAGTTTAGGGATTATGCATTATTGACAAGTGCCCCTGAATCACCGAATCAATGGCTAAAGATACTTGCATTTACAAGGAGACAGGAACCAATGACGAAGGAGAAAAAGGTTAGGCTTGTTCAATAAAATGCTTAGGATAGAAAGAAGAGGGGAGGGTCAATGGAAGCTGTGCCCCGACTTGTCAGCATAGATGACAGTCAGATCCAGTTCGTAGAAAAAGCCACAGACACATCTTAATGCATTTTTCAATGCTTGTCTTCTTCCTCCTGACAATTATCAAATTAAATGATAACCTGAAATTCTCTTCCTTTTGCCCAAGTGCTACCTGTATCAGTCAGGTGGAGAAATAAAGCAGGAAGCCAAACTAAAAATCCTACTAACAATTACTATTAGGGAATTACTACGAAGAGGGTAACAAATCTCTAATTGTTCCCTGGAAAATTTATAGCAAAGAGTAGAAAAAATTAGACAAAGTGTAAAAAGCCAGTTCTTTTCACAGGACACTGCCTTATTTCTAAAATATCTTTGTAGGGATGAGATACATGCAGGGAAGATATTGTCAACACAAGATGAGAAAAAGGATATTTTTTCTGTTTTGTTTGCTGATGTATTCTTAGTGTCTAGAACAGTTCCTGACGCACAGAAGGTATCTGATTAAATTTGATTTTTTTCTTGGAGGGGAGGGGAGTACCGTGGGGCTTGTGGGATCTTAATTCCCCAACCAGGGATTGAACCCAGGCCCTCAGCAGCGACAGCGCGGAGTCCTAACCACTGGACCGCCAGGGAGTTCCCTTTTTGTGTTTTGTTTTGTTTTAAAATTTGATAAATGAATGAATAGCAAACAGCTCTTTCCTCTAAACAGTAAGTTTACTTTCTGCCTAGATCAACAGAGATTTTTGTCATCTTAAAGCATATCTTCAAACATACATGTAGCGATCCAGTTCACATTTTCCTTCATAAATGGCAAGACTGTTTCACTGGTAAAATAACCAGTCAGGTAGAGCCCAAACTAATAACACTAGTGGCTCAATGAATCAGCTTCAAAACCATGGGTGCCAAGTCACTCCCAGTGGTAACACGAAGACATGAGCTAGGCATGTACTTGAAAGGCTTCTTGCATACTAGAACAAAAATAAGGCTGAATAGTAACTTGGCTTTACAGGGATCTTAAGGCTTAAATCACCATATCTCTCAAGCGTTATATCCCTATGCGGCTAGCAATCCCCATATCCTGCCTTTGAATGTCTAAAATGTCAATGCAATGTCATCTTAGAGCTGAAGTTAGGCTGTGAGCTTGAATATCTTTCAGAGGTGGAATTCCGAGGCTACTCCAATCGAGATTTAACAGATGTTGGTACCACCAAGCAAAGGATGGCTTGGGGAAAGGTGATGGGTAGCAGACAGAAATGATGAGTCTAGCTGGGGAAGAAGAGATAAATGAAGTCGCCTATAATGACTGGGGAATTACCCATCCCTGGAAGCAGCTATTAGGATTATAAGAGCCACCACTGAGCCAATAATGAAAGTCACTTAAGCCACAAACAATTATAGGCTGAATTCCCTACCAACTCAGCCTCTCCCCACTGTGAAGCTCTGAAAAGAAGAAAAAGTACTCCATCAATGCTACATAATCGGGCAGAAACAGAGACACAGATGTAGAGAACAAACGTATGGGCACCAAGGGGGGAAAGTGGCGGGGGGAGGTGGTGGTGGTGGGATGAATTGGGAGACTGGGATTGACATGTATACACTAAAATGCATAAAATAGATAACTAATAAGAACCTGCTGTATAAAAAATAAATAAAATACAGTTCAAACAAAATGCTACATAATCTTATATTCTTAAACAGCTTTACTCTAAGGAAAAGGTCAGTGGTCTGGATGTCTGCCATCTAATTTACTCTGCAACTAATCACGTGATCCCAGGCTTGGTTTTTTTCCTGTAAAAAATGGCTTGGGTTACCCAGCCTCTGAGGTCCAAGAAGATCTCAGACTCTATCTAAGCATCAACCCCAGAAGCAGCAACAGAGTTCTTCAAGGCATTAGGAAGTGCTCTTAACTGCCTCAGGACTCAACTTAGATTAAATACTGATAAAAAGAGATACAAACTCAAAAAAGTACATCCTTTTGTATGTACTGCTGCATCTATAAAACCCACCCATAGAGGAGGAGCTAGCACATTCCAGGGGACTTATCATTAGGACAAAACTCCTAAGTGTCAGCAAAGTATCAGACTGCTTAAGGGAGAGAAATATGGAGAATTTTTCTGGCCAGAGTGAATCTTCACCTTCTCTCCTGGCTCCTGAAACCATAGTATCTAGTTCAAAACAATGCAAGTAAATCATTGTGAGCCTCAGTGGGCCTGTTGAAACTACACAGGCCAATTTTATCAGTGTTTTCTGGACAAGAGCCACAGGAGATGGGTCTTGGCTTGGGCACATTCCCAGTATCTGTTGGGTTTTGACACAATCTAAAACCAGGAGGCTAAGGATGCGCTGAGAAGCAAGGCTCACCTCAATAACATCATGCGTTTCTATGCCAAATCATGCACGGGCCAGAAACAAACCCCGGAAACTGATCAGTTAGTTCTACAGAGCTGCTATACACACCTCATCAAGCCAGGAAGGGATTTAGAGTGTACAGAGGAGGAGAACGCTCCAGGACAATAAGAACATCACCAGAGTACTTCAATGATCACGTGACAAATACGCTGCGCAATAACACCGACACCCATCAGGAGGAAGTCTCACTTATCGCCGACTTTTTATTTGCCAGACCTTGCGGACTACATTAATATTTGAAATTTATACAAGTTTAATAACATGTTAGTGTGACCTGCAATAGCACATACAATTTAGTCCTATACTTCTATTCTTGGATGGGCAGATAAATCCACATGTCCCCTTATGTATTCACCATCCCTTCCTATGGCCCCATCGTGGACACCCCCCACCCCCTGCACCATGCCCAGAGGCTTCTCCATAGCTGTGTAGCAAAAGGAAATGAGTGGAGAGGGGTGAACCCCTCCCAGGCTCCCAAACTGGCTCTAGACCAGAGATACGTGCTCTGGATACCTAGGCGGCCACGTTCAGGCAGTAAATGTGTAAGGATTCTTTGAAAATGTACACAGACCTATAGAACTTTTTTTTTTTTTTTTGCAGTACGCGGGCCTCTCACTGTTGGGGCCTCTCCCGTTGCGGAGCACAGGCTCCGGACGCGCAGGCTCAGTGGCCATGGCTCACGGGCCCAGCTGCTCCGTGGCCTGTGGGATCTTCCCAGACCGGGGCACGAACCCGTGTCCCCTGCATCGGCAGGCGGACTCTCAACCACTGCGCCACCAAGGAAGCCCCAGACATATAGAACTTTGACAGCCAAACCCAAGTAACAAAATCTGCTTCCCAAATGCCACAGGTGGAAAAGAAAACAGTTTCTGTTAAGGGGTATTACTGAGTTGGCTTCATAAAAAGCCATATCTCATCAATCCCAAAGGTAAAGTTGAAAAAGGGAAGTCCAGGATTTCCATCTCAGTGCCTAAACAGAATGTTCTTTTTTTTTTTAGAATGTTCTTAATTGAAACCAGTTTGATCGCATATATACACCATTTCAAAAAACTGGCATCATTGACCTCCACTGTCCATTCATGGGTGGGAAGGGGACACATCTGTCCCATCCCAGCCTCCACTCAGATTCACCACTTCTCTAAAAACAGTCAACAACATAGATGTTTCATAGAAACGTATTTTACATCACTCATGACTTCAGCGTCAGTCACTAGTATGACTTGATCTTAAAAAAGAGAGTGGCGTTTTACATAAAGTTTAACTCAGCAAATTAAAATAGTAATCAAGTCTTATTTTACTTACCAAATTTGCAATAAATATGAACCCATTTTTAAAAATTTGTCAAGAATAGCATAACTTCAAAGCTGCCAGGTTGAGTGACCTTTAAACTGGTATTTTGGTCCACGGCCAAATGCTAGGCCCCTCTAACTGTGAAGCAGAAATACCAGCCAATCTTGGTAAGGATTTGTTTTGAATTACAAACGGTCCCTAGCAAAGCATATTTTAATAAAATGTAACCTAAACACAGAATAACCTGTACTTAACCTCTTCACACCTCAGTTTTCTCATCTGAAAAATGGGTTTATGAGGATGGACGGTGATAATCCATGTAAAACAGTGCAAGGCCTGGCACACACTAAGTGCTGCTTAATGTCAGCTATTTTTAAAACTGATGATGTGCATGTTTTTGTCTTCCCCTCTACTGGGGCTTCAGAATGTCTCCCCTTCAGGGATCCGATCCTACCTAAGTGCTTTGTAGCTTCGAACCCAGGGCTGGCAAACTCATATAGCCTGTGGCACTTGCAAGTAACATAAAAAATTGAAGCCAACCAGGTATATATGTGTCAAAACTCTAGAGTGTGTACTATGCTAACTACAACTAGGGAATTTTCTAACCTTGGCAATGAGGGGCCGGTGTTACAAAATCTTCAGATTTTAGGGCAGTAGCAGGGAACCGAACTGGATTTGTATGTAAACTCTCCTGTATATTTTTTATCCCGATTGTTAAATCAGGGCCACAAAAAAACATATCAGGCTGGATTTTGAGATCACTGTCTGAGGCTCTCCTAAGAGATCAAGCTACTCTGTGTTACTTCCTGAGCTACAAGGAGGCACCTTCCCCATTTCTCTTTACCAGGCTCAGATGTATCCTTCATCCTTCAGTGCCATCCACATTGCACAGGCCTCTGCCAAACCTCTCTCCCCTCAAGTCCTTCCCCCATGTCCACTCTGGATATGGCAATGGGGGCCCAGGATCCCTCCTCTCTTTACCATAAGACACTAACCACATAGAGTATTAGATGTGTAAAGACTTGAGAAGAAATACACAAGGCCATGCACTTTGTTTAGCTTGGAAAAACAGCTAAGCAAATGTAAAAGCTGAAGTTTTCTGGTCAGAAATGGGTCCAGTTTATATTACCTAAATCGGACAAAAATCATATGATATCACTTACATGTGGAATCTTAAAAAATGATACAAATGAACTTATTTACCAAACAGAGATAGACACATAGACATAGAAAACAAACTTATGGTTACCAAAGGGGAAGGGGTGGGGGATAAATTAGGAGTTTAGGATTAAAATATACACACGACTATATATAAAATAGATAACCAACAAGCACGCACTGCATAGCACAGGGAACTCTACTCAATATCTTGTAAGAACCTATAATGGAAAAGAATCTAAAAAAGAATATGTGTGTGTGTGTGTGTGTGTGTGTGTAAGGGAATCACTTTGCTGTACACCTGAAACTAACATAATATTGTAAATCAACTATATTTCAATAAAAATTAAAAAATATATATATATATTACCTAAATCACTTAAATTCCTACAATATTTACAACGCATCTTTACAACATAGTTGCAACTATGCAAAGCTTTCTTCAACAGTTTCAAGAAAATGTCACTAAACAAGAGTTCACCTTGCGGCCAGCCTCTTAGAAAAAAGCAAGCTCTCAGTGTGATGACGAACAGCTCATAAGCAGAAAAAGTACTTTACAGTCTTTATATTCATTCTCACGTCATCTAGATTGGCATAAAGAAATTAGCTGGAAATAATGTAGGCACTTTAAGGAAATAAGTGTGCAAACTGTCACTAGTTATCTTGGCATCTTGCTTGTTATCTGTCTTGTTAGTTAAGAGCAAGCCTAGCTAGTTCCTTCCTCCTAGTGCCCTAGTTAAAGACTGATGTAACAAAATGAGGGAGAAATGGGAAATATGCTTTTGGTGGGCAATAGCAAGAGCTGTGTCCAGCTACCATGTTCCCCTTCCCAAAGTTTCAGCAACTGACCACACAATTCAGAAGATTCAGAACATCAGACAGTTAATATCCATCAGGTAAGTAATCTTGAAAACGAACCCCAAGTTTTTCACTAAAATGTCTTCTACTGTTCTGTTTCTATCCTGGGAACTTCTGCCTTCCTCGTGTGCCCTAAATCCACACTAAAAATTCCTCTCCCTGAACCCACGTACCCAGAACTCTGCTACATATAACCTCACCTCCAATTTAGAGCAATAATCATTATGCCCCCATACCTGAACTTTGCTGAAATGCAGGAGCTTCAGTAATTCTGAAAATGAAAAATCAGAAGTTATTGATATAAGCAAATCTCAGTTGCTCTGGTGAAGTAGGCCTGCTGTTCCTCCTGACCAGGCAAGAGCATCCTGCCTAGAAGGGCAGGGAATTTACCATATTCACCTGAAAACCTGTCCTCGGGGAGACCTTTTGCATCAATGCCCCTCTTTACTATGAACTTGATCCTAACTTTGGGATCATTCAACCAACTATCAACAACTATCAAGACTCTGAAACCTTCTACTCAGTTCTCTTAGCTCCTTGAGATTCTTACATTAAAGAGCTGGGCTCCCACAACCACTCTCAGAAATATGCATAGATGCACACACACACACACACACACATGCATGCATAAGGTCACAAAGTATTCACGGGCTTGTAAGGTCTAACTGAACGAGATCAAGATTCTATTTCAGGGGATCCTGTACTTCGTGCATGAGCCTGAGTAAATCACCCTGAACTTGAATGAATCACCCTTCCCCAGAAGCCACTGAAACTCTCAGAGGCCAGGAATTTAAGAGACTATTGTCACTCCTATTCGAATTCTGCTTAATTCCTCTCCTTGGAGGGGATTCAAGCAGAGTCCTGCAATTAAGCACAGCAAACAGGCCCCGGAACATCGACACAGCAATACAGGCTGTTTGGGTTTGGGAAGGCGGCCCTTCCCGCAGAGGCCTGGCTCCCGGCCAGCGGGGTGACGGCTGAGTGACAGGGCTACGTGCGCTGCGTGAGGGTGGCAGCCAGCCCACACCCGAGCACACAGCCCGCCAGCCCGCGGAGGGAACCGGCACGGGAAAGCCCTCCCCCATCACTACCCCAGTCACCAGAGAAATGTACTCAGTAAGGGCTTCCTTGCAATTATGAAATCCGCAAAAGTCAGCCAGGCCCTGGGCTGAGGACATTAACACAGGCATTTAACCGTATCCATTCCGCTGCCTTTCCCCAAATCGTTAACAACTGCCATTTCCGGAAGACCCATGAAGCCAGGGAGCATTTCAGGGTGGCAATTTACACATATTCTCTCATTTAATTTCCGGGTTAAGGGGAAGGTGAGCAGCGGTCACCTGCCCTGAGTCACCCTGCTTACAAGTCTTCGGTAGAAGTCATTAACCTGGAAGTTATCATATTGACCTAGAAGTTACCTTATTCCTATAGAAAAACAAATTCAAGAGTAATCCTTAAGGCAATATGGGGGTAGGGACGTTTAACTTCCTTTGATGTGAGAAACAGACTTATCAGTAAATAAAACTTTACATGTAGCTCTCTAAAGGCTTGAGCCGAATAGAAAAAAAGAATGTCTGTGACCACAGGATTGTCAGAGAATTAAATATGGTCGGCTTTAAATTCTCATCTGGAATGAATCCTAAAATACTTGAGGGAAGCCATGATAACTTAAATACAGTTGGTAAGACAAGATTTTATTGAGTAATATACGAAAATATATAGTTACCAATCAAAACATGTCAAGAAAAATGCCTTGAAGCAACGTTCTTAAGAGAAACCAGGAAACACTTTACTTGCAATTCCCAGTCGCTCTGAGGAGTCTTAACGTGGGACAAGGTAACTATGTTGGAAAAAGAAAAAGTTAAAGAACTTTCTAGGAAACCAGATCTTATATTCACATTTGGATTTCAGAACTTAGAAAAATATATCTGATGAATGAAAGGAATGACACACAGCAAGTCAGAACTAGAACTCATGAAACTCGGGAGGCACATTTATTTACTGAACAAACATGTGTACGTGCCTGACACTGTTCTATGTGCCTCCCAAATATTACCTCATTCAATATTCATAACAGCTCCATGAGGCAGGAACCATTATTATCTCCATTTTACAAATTAGGAAACCGAGGCACGAGGAGTTTAGGTAACCAGCCTTTTCAAAGCCAGTTAGTCTTGCTGCAGACAGTGAGCTCACGCTTTACTGGTGCAGCTTATCCTTTGTCTAACATTAACCGGTTCACCTCTTTTTTGAGAGAACTAAGATCTTCGGTTCTTCTTGAAGTATTTGACTTCTTCTCACCCTCACCTATCACCCTTGCCATAATGATAGAAAATCACAAAATGCAAAAAGAAAGAAAGAAAAATAGAGTGTCCTTGGTGTTGAGTCTGTGAACTAAAAGCTCCAGGGCAGTCAAGGGGCTAGGGGGTAGGGTGCAGGTGGGGTTGTATTTCAACAAAAGAGGAGAGCAAAGGAAACTGACTCAGTCCTGCAGCGAAACACTAGTTGTCCAAGTTGCCTTTGATTGGTTATTCCCACTGCAGGACAAACTCAAGCCAACTCTAAGCTCTGTAGCCCCATATCTGACTGGGATGCAGTTGGTCAGCGATCAGTCTTCTCCCCAGGCTGCTCTTCCCCTTACCTCGGGGTCTGTGGAAGGAAGTCAGCCTCTCCAGGACCTTTCCTTTTAGTTCAGGTGAACACCAGCCAAGGTTTTCAGACTTTTTCAAAGTCAGAAAGCAAATGACCAATTAAGAAAAAACTTTAAAGGAAATACAAAAGTGTATTTCCCTTGGGAAGGCACCTGGTAAACTCCAAGGAATCCCAGGGATGAGACAAATTTTCCTTACTCAGGTGCAAAGCTTATACAGGAGACTCTTAACTCCACTACTACCACATTAATTAGAATTCACTGAGTACAGAACTTTCTAATATCAAGTGAATTTGAATACGCTGGATACAGACCCACTATGGCTTACAGGAGGGGTGATATCTAGAGGACCACTCAGACACATTGAAAAGTAAAAGGCTCTTCTGAGAGAAATGTATAAAATACTTCGGGGAGCAGCAAGGGGGCTAGAAATAAAGGAGTTGCCTGGCTCTGAGTCTAGGGGGCAGCGATGGTGAATATAATTGTACCTATGTCCCTTCAAGATGGGGCTCCAAGAGAAGCCCCATTTTACAAACGTGGAAACTGGGAGAGACAAAAAGTGACTTAACGGGACGTTATAGAACTAAGCATGGTCTTCCCACTGCTAAACACTGCTTCTAAAATATCAGGAAAAAGTTGTTCACTGAAAACAGGTGCAATTATTTCTAGAGTGACCACGAATGAAATTGTCTTCCTTCAAGATAACACAACAAAGGATCCTCAGATGATTATCATGGCTTATCAAATAGAGGCTCAAACGATATTAACTGGGCAATCAAAGCCCTCCATGCAGAAGTAGGAAAAGGCAAGTGCCAGCTACTCTCCAATCTCTACCTAGTAAAACCTTTGATTACAGTCAAGCTGGATTTGTTTTTCGGCTTTCCTTCCCCAAAGAGTCCCACACCTCAGCCATCTTACCCTAGAGGGTCAGAAACAACCCTAGGCCTGTGTGTGGTGTTCAGTGAGCGCATAATAGATACTCAATACTGACAGAAGCATCTGCTCTTTTCCAGTTTGTTCTCACCCCAAATCACTACGATGCTTTCTTGTTCTCCCTGGTGCCTTGAGCTTGCACTCCTTGCCAGGCTGTAGGATACAGGGGAGCAATACTGCGCAGATATTAACAAAGATTGTTCCCCTCCATTCAACGCAACAGGAGAGAATCAGTTCCAAATTATACTCCAATTCTGGTTCTGGAAAATTAACTTTTTTTTTTTTTTTTTTTGCGGTACGCGGGCCTCTCACTGTTGTGGCCTCTCTCGTTGTGGAGCACAGGCTCCGGACGCGCAGGCTCAGCGGCCATGGCTCACGGGCCCAGCCGCTCCACGGCATGTGGGATCTTCCTAGACCGGGGCGCGAACCCGTGTCCCCTGCATCGGCAGGCGGACTCTCAACCACTGCGCCAGCAGGGAAGCCCCTGGAAAATTAACTTTTATTGGAAAAAATAATAGAAAAATTGTGTGTGTTGTGTGTGCGTGTGTGTGTGTACTTAACATGTTAATGTGTTTTTCTCAAAAATTTCCCAAATGAAACAAAAACACTTGCATGTTTTAGTTTTAGCGATCAATAAGCTCAGATCTGATCAACTGATCGAACGCTGATTTTCTCACTGATAGAGAAACTCTAGGAAGATAGAGCACCATCCCCATTTAGCCTCCTCATATTCATTTTATTCTGTGGTTCTCAAACTTCAGCCTGTATGAGAATTGCCTGGAGGACTTGTGAGCTTCTGATTCACTAGGTTTGGGGAGAAGCTCAAGAACATGCATTTACAGCATGTTCCCAGATGCTGCTGCTGCTGCTGTGGCAAAGCAAGAGTCTTTGTGCAATGCCTCACCCTAAATAATAAAAGGTCAAGGGGAATTAGAATTAGTCACCTGCACTAGTTGGAGAACAGGCGGTGGTGGGTAAAGCAGGAAGTGAGAGGAATTCCTATAGGGCAGTTTCTGGCACAGCCTCTGCATCGTGATTCCTGAAACTGGCAGGACACATTCCAAGTGCAACTCTGTAGCATTGTTGAGGATTACTGTCCTGTCAGCGCTGGGGTGTGTGACTGTGGATAGAGTCGGATCTCTTCTTCAGGAATCCAATCAGAGGCACTGAAAGCACCTATTTGCCCTCTCAAATAAAATTATAGTCTCAATTTTCATTGAATTCCTTATCATATGGAGGTAGATTTATATTATTGGACCCATGTTACAGATGACAGTGAGGCTCAGAGAACTGACTTGCCAAAGATCACAGTGAGACAAAATAAAATGTAAAATGTCCACCCCAGTGCCTAATAAGGTACTGACCAAATTAAGTTCAAATACAAAAATAAAAATCGACCTTGTTCCTAAAGAAGTGGAGATTAAGGTCCTGAGATGCGGCCTGCCAGGGTCTGAGCAAGGACCAGAAGCTAGGGTCCTAGCCTCGTGGTCCCGGGCTTCTCTGAGGCAGACCTCTAAGTATGAGCTGCCAGGATCTGATGTGACCTGGTACTTTCTAGGGCCAAGCATAGAGTATCAGAACTAAGAAAAAAAAACCTTACAAAGCCAAAGTCCCTCCTTTGAGATGGTCCCTCACAGCCTGTTAATGTAATAAAATAGTTAAACCCTTTAGCATCAAATTAGGGAAGAAGTTGTAAAACCTTTCTTTCTCTTTTTTCTTTTTTGGTCTAACAAAATATTTATAGCACGAATGGATAAAGAAGTTGTGGTACATATACACAATGGAATGTGGTACATATATACTCAGCCATAAAAAGGAACGAAATTG
This sequence comes from Monodon monoceros, assembly GCF_005190385.1. Classification (NCBI taxonomy): domain Eukaryota; kingdom Metazoa; phylum Chordata; class Mammalia; order Artiodactyla; family Monodontidae; genus Monodon; species Monodon monoceros. The sequence goes on from NW_021703778.1 coordinate 110,121,217, forward strand.
AGTCATCTGTTGAGACGTGGATGGATCTAGACACTGTCATACTGAGTGAAGTAAGTCAGAAAGAGAAAAACAAATATCGTATATTAACGCATGTATGTGGAACCTAGAAAAATGGTACAGATGAACCAATTCGCAGGGCAGAAGTTGAGACACAGATGTAGAGAACAAATGTATGGACACCAAGCGGGGGAAACCGCGGTGGGGTGGGGATGGTGGTGTGCTGAATTGGGAGACTGGGATTGACATGTGTACACTGATGTCTATAAAATTGATGACTAATAAGAACCTGCAGTATAAAAAACCAGACAAACAAACAAAATAAACCAACAAATACTAAACTTTCTTTAGGTTATTTGTATGGAAATACGTTAATATAAATGTTTCAGACATTACATGAAATTTCTAAAATATATATATATATTTATAGCTATTTTTTTGACACCCTGACATCCTTAAAATCGAAGTTCCTTTTAAAGATGAAATTAAGTCAACAGTAAAGGGCTACTGGAGGCACTAAAAATATATATCAAGCTTAATAGTCTCTGCCTTCAAAGAATTTATAGGTACATGAGGGGCAGGCAGGGTAAGCAGCAAAGAAATAAATCTACTGGGGTGGCCCGGGTTGAGCCACCCACAGAGTTCTAGGAAGCAGAAGGGAACTTCACGGAGAAGGCAGGAGGATGGATTTTTGAGGAGAAGACAATGGGGAAGCTTGGTTTGCCCGGCAAATCCGTTTCTAGCACTTCAGGGATCTGGAGGGAAGGAAGGCTGTCAGTGGGAGATTAAATGTAGAAAGGTCAGATGGGGTCAGACGTGGAGGGTCTTAAATGGCACGCTAAATTCACAGCATATACGGTGGACAATGGGGAGAGAGCACGGTTGGGTGTGTTTTTGCTTTTGTTTTTCTAAGCATGGAGACTGCTTGATTAGCGTTGGGTTTTATACTGCTTAACACCGGCAAAGCTCATTGAAATGGATCACAAGGAGAACAAGAACCAAGGGCAGGTGATTTCTTTCTTTTTTTTTTTTTTTGCGGTACGCGGGCCTCTTACTGCTGTGGCCTCTCCCGTTGCGGAGCACAGGCTCCGGACGCGCAGGTTCAGCAGCCATGGCTCATGGACCCAGCCGCTCCGCGGCATGTGGGAATCTTCCCGGACCGGGGCACGAACCCGTGTCCCCTGCATCGGCAGGCGGACTCTCAACCACTGCGCCACCAGGGAAGCCCAGGGCAGGTGATTTCTGATTAAAGTAGGTATCTTTAAAATACTTCCCTCCTCAAGGATTTCTACTGTGAAAGAGAAACAAAATTTAGTTTTTTAAAAAAAGACAAAACTTAAAGTTCCACAGGGAGCCTAAAAAAAACCCTCAAAAAGCCAAAACAGCACAAAATAGCCAGATTTTGAGCAATAATATTGCACGTTCCTGAATAAACCTTCAACGTTTAAAACAGTTTTGTTTACCTACTCCAAACAATCAAATTAAACTGCAAAACAATATAAATAGGAAAGAAGCCATCCAAAAAAAAAAAAAAAGACTCACTGCCAACTTTGTGTGGGGTATTGAGATTTCTAAGTAATAGTCCCTCAGGTTTGACTAGACAGATAAGTAGAACTGGGAGGGGATGTGGAGGGAGGGGCACAGGCAGGATCTGTGATCTATTTGTCTGGAGAACACAGAGCAAGCTCCCCCCAAATGTTCAGACTGTTTAAAACAGTGTCTCTTTACTTCCAAGCAATGTTCAGAAAGAAGAGTATTATCCTGAATACTTCAAAACAACTTCAAGTTGCCCTAAGAGAACCAAAACTAGATGTCATTGCCACCTGGAATTGTGTTTTTCCATTTGTCTTCTTCCCACTGGCAAATAATCAAGACTACTATCATATTCTTTGAATCTCTGTATTTTGGAATTATTTTTATATGGTGATATTATTTTGGCTTCATTTTGGAAACAAAAATAAAAGTTAATATGAGATAGGTACATTTACTCCAGAGCTTGAGAAACAGTGATCATTGCATCTCCTAAAGAATAAAAAATTGGTTTGAATAAAAATAGAACTACCATATGACCCAGCAATTCCACTCCTGGGTATATGTCCAAAGAAAATGAAAACACTACTTTGAAAAGATACATGAACCTCAACGTTCATAGCAGCATTCTTTACAACAGCCAATATACGGAAGCAAGTGTCCATCCACAGATGAATGGATAAAGAAGATGTGGTATATATACAACAGAATACTACTCGGCCATAACAATGAACGAAATTTTGCCATTTGCAGTAACATGGATGGACTTGGAGGGCATTATGCTAAGTGAGATAAGTCAGATGGAAAAAGACAAATACCATATGAATCACTTGTATGTGAAATCTAAAAAATACAACAAATGGACAAATATAACAAAACAAAAGCAGGCTCACAGATACAGAGAACAAACTAGTGGTCACCAGCGGGGAGGGAGGCAGGGCCAAAATGGGAGTGGGGGAGTAGGAGGTACAAACTACTGGGTGTAAGACAGGTTCAAGGACATATTGTACAACACGGGGAATATAGCCAATATTTCGTAGTAACTGTAAATGGAAGGTAACCTTTAAAAATTGTATAACAATAAAGGGCTTCCCTGGTGGTGCAGTGGTTGAGAGTCCGCCTGCCGATGCAGGGGACACGGGTTCGTGCCCCGGTCCGGGAAGATCCCACATGCCGTGGAGCGGCTGGGCCCGTGAGCCATGGCCACTGAGCCTGCACGTCCGGAGACTGTGCTCCGCAACGGGAGAGGCCACAACAGTAAGAGGCCCGTGTACCGCAAAAAAAAAAAAAAAAAAAAAAGTATAAAAATAAAATTGGTTTGATTTAAGGAGGTATTAACATTGTACTGAACACGGAGGACACTCAGTAAGTAGGAACCAAATGAAACCAACACAAGATGTGAAAGCCTGCATTACACAGCTGCAAACCCATGGGTCTGTAAGGCTGGGACTGGGCAGAGGCAGGGGGTAAAAAATATGACACTCAGTCACTACCAGCTCACCAAAAACAAGAATAGGGACTCACCTATAAATCAATATCAAAAGAAGATACAAAATTAAGGTAAGAGCCATATTGGTTTAAGATTGAAATAATCGAGGGAAACAGGGTACAAATTTCTATGTATAAAGAACCAAGCTAACTAATCTTGCCTGGCAAACAGACACATAGTTCTGAATCTGAGCCAAAGCAACGGCTCCTGGCAATCTGCCAAAGCCAAATTCCTTGGCCTGGCATCATAAAATGATTTGTCTGTCGAATTTACAATTCCAGTGTCTCTGGATTCAGCTACCCACTGGGCACCCCTGGCAGTTGCCCAGCAGAATACATCTGAACTATCATTACTGTCAGAACATGGGCATTTGACTAACACTGGAGAAAAATGACACTCATTTCTTAGAGCAATATTAGTTAACAGCTACAAAGTGCTGCTACAAAGGAATTATCAAGTCTGTAGCTATAATAATTAACAAAGAGTTAATAACCTTCTCCGTAGTGCTAACCTGCAAGCCGCTCCTTGGTGTTCAGTAGACATGGGTCAAACTGTCATTTAATTTACTGGAGGCCACAAAGGTGAGTCAAAATCAGAGGTCTTGCCGAACTGAGCAAACATGGTCCAAAGGCGAGATGCCCTCTGAACTTTATCCTTAAGTGCTAGGATGCTTCTCAGATGAGCCCTGCTTATCATGGGTTAAACTCTACCCCCAGTTTTAAGCTCATCAGAGAAGTCTCCCAGACACGGTGCATTTTCAGTACAGAGTTGTAACATGCAACTCCAAGACTGCTTGTTATTTATAAAATCTGAAAATTTTCTAGCCAGAGTTGGGAAACAGGGAAGAATTTACAAATTTTGCTTGAGCTGAGTAAGGTCAGAAAGGGAAATAATTCATGATACCCACAAGTCGAATGCACAGATTGGCTACTTAATTCCCACCTAAGGATGGGTGCTAATCAATTTTAAGTCAGAATTATATTTAAAAATTATAAACCACTGGCTATCTGAATTTTAACACCTATTTTCCACATAAATAATTCTGAAAACGGTGAACATATTCTAATTTCTTCAAAAAAAGAGCCAGATGGACAAATGAGATAAGCAACTGTTTTAAGATATTCCTGGTAAATTAAAGACCATGATTGATTTTAAGAAGCTACATACATCCTAGCCCTAGTTTTCTTTAGCTTAAAGTAGTTAATAAAGTAGAGCAACTTTTCTCTTTTCCTTAAAAAAAAAAATTCCCAAATAAGACACTGATGCAGCTGACTTAACCTACCGACTGTGTCTCCCAGTCCACCTGACTTATGAAGCAACCCCAGCCAAGGTAGCCCCTTCTCTATTAAAGCACTTTGCTCAAGCCCAAGACCTACTCCAATCTCTCCTCAAGGGCCTATGCAAGACCACATTTCTCCAAATACAAAAACCACCTGATTGCTGAATGATTGAGGAACTGGACAAATGTAATTTCTGATACCTCCCTAGCTCCCAAAACCTTTATTATTAAAGTCCTAATAGTTTTGGTCACTTATTTTAGTCACTTCATGTTAAGTAAACAGAGAAATTGGACAAAGCCCAAAGAAGAGAAACAAAAATGACTTATCAGTGTAAAACTGGTCTGTTTAACCAGAAAAAGAGAAAACAGAGTTGGTGACAACCATTTCACGCCACTCAACTTTCAGCTTACTTCTTTAGGTGCTTTTATCATCCCTTTCCACCTCCTTTCTCCCATCCACGTACAGATCTACCGCAGTGCAAGGCATTTAATGATTTGTGAATGAATAAATTAAATTGATACCCCCGATTTCCCGCTTCACTGCAAGCAGACAAGGTCGTGGTGGAGTGGCCAGTGGCCCAAAATTGAACAAAAGAAATTGTAAAGGAAACACACATATGCACCTTCTTTTCTTTGTTCCCAAGTGTCATTCAACAAAATAGACAAAGAACACTATGAAAACTCACCCTATGGAGAAACTTGCTTCACTGTCACTAAGGCTGTATTCTATAAATTATTTCCTTCCTCCAAGAGCTAAAATACAAAACCTTTTATTAAGAATTCTCACATCCTTATAGAAAGATGTTCCAGTGCTTCAAACTCAGTGCCTCCTCCCCCTAAAATACCTTATTTTTTTTAATTAATTAATTTATTTTTGGCTGCGCTGGGTCTTCATTGCTGTGCGCGGGCTTTCTCTAGTTGCAGCGAGCGGGGGCTATGCTTTGTTGCGGTGCGCAGGCTTCTCATTACGGTGGCTTCTCTTGTTGCAGAGCACAGGCTCTAGAGCGCGCGGGCTTCAGTAGATGCGGCGCGTGGGCTTAGTTGCTACGCGGCATGTGGGATCTTCCCGGATCAGAGCTCGAACCCGTGTCGCCTGCATTGGCAGGCGGATTCTTAACCACTGCGCCACCAGGGAAGTCCTAAAATACCTTATTCACAGATAAATTTTTAAGACTTTAATTGCAGAGACACCATGTATGATGCCTAGTCCCCAAACCCCATGCTCTGAGAACTGCACCTCTCATGGGCCCTGGCAACTGTATTTGTGATGTATGATTCCACACGCCCTCCCAAACCATCCCCACCCAAGGTTGACAGGTCCTCTTTCAGGGGGGATGAAAACAGGGATTCTAGAATGTTAGTCAAGTCTCTGTTGAACTCAAACTGAGGCTGAGATGGCCACTGTGGGGTAGCCATCTTGAGCTGTGCGCTCAAAAGCTGGACAGAAGGTAGAGAGGGCTAGAAATAAAGAGTACAAGCAGAGAAGCAAAGATGGGGGCCACAGAGCACCAGAGAAAAGAACTAACACACCAGCTCTCCTGGACGTTAAGGACTTTCTAGTTCCTGGTTCATGGCTTCAGGCTTCTGTGAACCCCACTTGCATTTCCTGCACTTGGGTCCTGAGAGAGATCCTGATCTTTGAAATTCATTACCCCAGGTTTGTCTAAAGTAGTTCACAACCATGCTAAGCTCCATCGAGTCATGAATATTCCTGATATCACAGGAGAAGGAAGGGCCAAAACTGTTCTTGTTCTAGCAGCAAAGGAATAAATCCACCATTTGTAACATATTTTCTGTTATCTACAACGTACTGCTGTTTCATCATTTCTCTGTACAGTTTCCAGGGGAGGACTGACCTGTTGATTCATAATACAACCCCCATAACCCAATCATCCACAGCTACTCCAGTTGGGGATCCTAACAACCAAGCTGGTTAACAAATGCTTTTCCTGCAAATAACAGTAGGAAAACATTAGCACAGCATTCCATTCTCTTCTTCAAATGTACTTAACTGACCCACTTCAATGTTTAGGTTTTGTCTTTTTTCTTTTTTAAGCTTGAGAATAATCAAGTGTGCGCTAGAGGATCCTACAGTTCAAAAGTACACGTGAATGTAAGCTCTAGGGGGCAGGGCCCGATGCCTGTCCACCTTTGTATCCCCACCCCTGCACGGTACCCCATGCTGAGTGAACATTTGCGGAGGGAAGGAAAGGAGGGTAAGTAGGAGCCTAAGAGTCAACAACACAAACTCTGGGCTCAGACAGACCTGGGTTAGACTCCCAAATCTCCCCTTAGAATTTACGAAGGCTCAGAATTCTGCTAAGAATTTTATGTACACTGTCTTATTTCATGCTCCTTCCCCAGCCAAAGCTTTAAGGTATTCTCTCTCATTTCACCTTTGGTGAAAACTGTGCAACTTACCTGTGGCCACAAGGTTAGTCACCCCAAGTCCAAGACCCTAACCCCTATGATAAACTGCATTTACTGCTGACTTCGTGTCCTTGGACAAATGATTTAATTACTCAATTTGCCGAAGATTATGGTTCTGAAGACTGTCAGACAGTGTCTGAAAAGTGCTTAGCACAGTACCAGGCGGAGCCAACGGCTCATTAAAAGGTAGTTATTATTATTAGAGTTACTAACTTCTGCTGCAAGCAGAGGCACTCTGGGTTCTATAAATTACACATTCTCTGGAAAACAGCCATGTCCAAGATGTAGGCAGCCAAAGCAAAAGGAGCAAATTAGGGCCAATATTTATCTTGGATATGATCTAAGTTCTCCAATAGGGAGTAACAGATAAGAAATCTTTTCATAGCCTGAAAGCAATGATTGTGCTTGAAGTTAGGGGGCACCATACTGCTGTATATCATAGAAACATCTGCCCCAGAGTCCTCAGCACCCTTGGATTTTTCTCCAACAAAGCAGAGGTAGATAAATTCTGATCAGTTAACACCTTTTGTGGCAGGGAGGGGAACACTTTAATATTTCTTTCCATACCCTTCCACAATTTCAATTTTAGGTCCACTATATTCCTATTCTATTTCCAATGCCTCTGCAATTGTTTCATTGAGATAAAGAGCATTATGACCTTCTTCAATGACCTTTAAAAGTTCAGGGAAAAAAAGTATTTCATTAGGATTAACAAGCATAACACCAAGAAATGTAAAGTACCTAAAAAAAAACTGGTCGAAAATATGTAAATGTATATATTGGCAATTGTTGAAAATGGGTGATAGGAGCTCATTATACTAGCCTCTCTACATTTATATATGTTTGAAAGTTTCCATAATAAGAAGTTACAAATAAATGTTTAAAATAAATGTACAAATTCCACCTTTTAATGATTTAGTTTTTACTGAATACCTGCTTCGAGGATGGAGCAGGAAACTGGGTCTGTATCACTACTCTGGGAAACAGCACAGAGTAAGGCACTCAGTTGAGGGAAGAGAAGTAAATAAGGTTAAATTAAGGTGGAACTAATATAAATCATATAAGAAATGGAATGTGTTTCTACAATGCTTTAATAATGAACTTCAAGTAAGAGACCCAGGGCTACAAGACATTACTAAGGAGACTTCTTTATACAAACAAACCAAACTTTTTTTTTTTTTTTTTGAGTACATATAATAATTGTTTGCTCAAGCCTGGTTTACATTTGGTTTTAGCTGGCCAAGGAATATCCCAATTTAGAGGTGATTTTTCTAAAGGGCAGAAATAAAGAACTTTGAGCCAAACCGCTAAAGGAAAGCTGGAAATCAAGGTACGGGCAGATGTCTCTTCAGTGGACAAAAGATGAATTTTCTCTTTTCAATTCACAGTCACCTTCTGAAAGGGTTAACTGAAAAGTTATTTGTTCTACCCAGATGATAATCCATAACTGAAAAATCATATCTAGAGATCTTTTAGTTTTCCTTACCCAGACGTACACAGTGTTTTTCATTCAATTTGTGGACTTAAATTCTAGCTTAAAACCCTACCATTGTCCGTTAAGTCAAAGCTAAAATAAGAACAAAAACCAAAAAAACTTAACTTTCAAATATGTTAGTGACCTCTATCAATGAATTCTGATCTCCCTCCCTCAGAGCAAATTCTGTTCCTAGAATGCTAGGGGTGAATTTCCTAACACCAAAATTTAAAAGAAACTCTAAAAAACTGGTAAGAAGCCACCTGCTGTTCTAGGTTGAAGCTCTGCACACCTCTTCAACACTGAGGACAGCTAGTCCCCTCCTGACACCACCCCAAAGGCACGGTCATTTACAAAACAAGTGCAAAAACAAAACTAATCAAGACAAATGGCTTTCTACTCCAACACCAAAATGATGCAACAAGAGTAAAGGAACACTTTACCATCAATCTTCTACAGAGTCCGGCTAACTGAATTTTCCCCTAATCACAGTAAAATTTAGGAAGCAGCATTTCCTTTTAAGATTTACTTTATTTGCACTCTATTAAAAACAGTGCTTTCAGATATTCTAACCATGTCCTCCTGGCTTGAAAGGTATACAGCAATCTCTTCTCTATTCCACTCGCCCAATCCAACCCCTTCATTTCTATACACTTCCAGTCTTTACCACTTGCCCTTTATTAAAAGTATTCCTCTTAGTTTATGGGACAAATGAGACAACGATGGTATGTTTTATCACAAATTGAGGAATACTACACAGAGTAGTACATAGGTGAATGTTCACCCTCCTTCTCACGCTAGTATGTTTTGCCTCACTGTGTTAAAGTAAAACTTGTCTACAGTTCTGAGTGCCCCTTGACCAGTCCACAATAAAAGAGGTACAAAATCACTCTCAGAACTGCCCTGAAAAACGTGCTGGATTATCATTTGTAGAAAATACTGAGTAGCTCGACTATCCCAACGTACGTACATGCACAAACATCATGGTACTCCGCGTTCCCATATTTCTGCCAATCTACCTGTAAATGTTTCCAAGAAAAATTACCACCCAGGGAGTGACTGCTGGCCATCTGAACAAAAACATGGTTTCTTTCCAGAGGTACTTGACTACCCTCTTCTGATCACTTAACTGGTTGTTCTCAGTGGATTTCCCCAGCAATTGATAGTTAGGAAAGGGGGCTGGGGCTCAGCACCAGGAGAGAATTTTCAACTCAAGTGGATGATCAAATAACGTCCTGGGCGCAGAAAGCCAAGGGCAGCACTAGAAAGTGATGGTGATGAACCTTACTCCTTCACAGGTCAAACTCTTCCCACACCTGCCGAACTCCACAAGCCAAATGCCACACTGTGAAATCACACTGTCTCTAGCATTCACTAAAAGTGCTTTCGCTGGAATCCCCTCTGAACACAATGAAGGGCTGACGGGCAATATTAGGTGACTTGAAAGTAGACATTTAAGGTCATGAGTTCTCGTGTCTCGGACCATACATAATGTTTCTAATAACCTGTCCCAACGTGGGGCGGGGGAGTGGGAGGTGTAGGGGGAACCAGGCGGACTTCTTGCTTCTTGGTTAAAAACTAAAGTTGGCTTGCAGCCCTGCCAAGGCGACAGACCACGGACTACGAGCGTCCCCAGCCCCCGCGGGCTGCAGCAGCGGCCGGGCACCCGCGCGCGTCCTACCTTGGACCTTTCCTTGACGTAGTATTTGCCCAGCCGGCTCCCGCAATACAGGACCAGCCTGTCGATGAGGGACAAGAGGAAGCTGATGGCCTCGCAGCCTTCCTCGTTGCCCCCGATCCACGTGATCTGGTCGCCCCGCAGGTGCCGCTTGGAGACGCCGGCGCGGGGCCCGGCCAGCTGGCCGTCCCGCAGGGCCCCGTTGCAGTGCAGCTGCTTGACTCGCTCCAGGACACAGTCACCCACCACCTCGCCCAGGAAGTTGTCCAGGTAGCAGAAGCCGACCTCGTGCAGACAGGGCACGATGTACTCCAGGGCGATCTTCTCCAGATCCAGCCTCATGATATGTCCTAGGGGCATCTCGCCCGCAGAGCCGAGCTCGGGGACCCCCAGCGTGCACCCGGAGAGAGAGCGACCTGCGAGTGCCTCAGCCGAGGCGCAGGGAGAGTGGCCCGGAGTTCAGCTACCTGCGGCGGCCACGGTCCCCGAGCCACCGCGGCACCAGGGAGAGGGGAAAGTTGCTCGCAACTCTGGGGAGCAGGGATCCCGTTCAGGGACCAGCGGGAGTTGTGCGGGGCTCCACGACTCAGCGCCGGACTGGCCCAGCGAGGCGTCGGAGGGCCCCTTTTGGAAACGCGGAGCCACCACTGGCGCGGCGGCGGCCCCAGGCGGGGAGAGGCTGAGGTCCAGCCCCTGAGCAGGCCGACTCCGCGCGTCACGGGCCCCGCCCAGGCTCCGCCCCAGGACCGCCTCCGGGACAGCCCTTCCCCCCCCGGCCCGTCACCCCGCAGGGTTTACCCCTTGCCCAAGGAGCCCGGCGAGCCCGGCGCCAGCCTCCCTTGTTTGTGACCAGGAGAGGGGCTGGAGAACGGACGGCATTTTTAGAATGCCATCGATTTGCATATTGTTTTGCATAAAATCCCATAACAAACTTGAAAACCTGGATCCCAACTCCGAAAATGCAAATGGATTAACAGCACAGTTTACTGCCACATTCTAGGCTGGTCACCTCCCAGGCTTTTGAATAAAATAATAAACCCAGGAACAAACAAATATTTTAGCAATGATCTCGTTTTAGCTTTACCTGGAACCTTATTCCCCTTTCCTCTGCGGTTTGACCCAGGTCGGGAGGTGCAAAGACACTGAGAGACTGGGAGGAATCCAATTTTAAATAAAATTAACAAGCATCTCCCTGACCCCTACTATGTTCAAGGCCCCATGAGCTCAATGAAGGGGGGTGCGTACAATGAAGAAATACTGGGTCGTATCTCACTGAATCCTAAAAATACTGTATTTTTCTTTGCTGAATGTTTTCATCCACTTATCTTTCAAGTTTCCTACTAAAATATGATGTTCTGAAGGTCTGCCTTCAAAATTCACCACATTCTCATGTAACAGCTAACACAGGTATGTCCCACAAGACTTTTTACTTATCCAAAGGTAAGCCGATTGCTTAATGAATTTTTTTTTATTCCCTTTCCTACCGAACACCAGAGAACAGACTCCGGAGAAAAAGATTCATAAATTGCGTGCAAAGCCATTTCTACATTTTTAATTTTCCATCAGTTTGCACTTGGGCTCTTCATGTAGGCTGAACAAAAGAATGTGCAGCTCTCACATTAAGTTGTAAGTTACAATGCATTAGGTCTTATATAAAGTTGAACAACAAAAAAATGGGTGAGCTGTTTCTGTGTCTTAGTTTAAATAAACTGAGTAAAAGATAAAAGTACAATTAACATTTGTGAAGAAGGAGAAGGAGGAGAATGTACGGGTTTTTCAGGTATCATTTTGTACACAATCCCCTACAGCGTTTACACGTTTATTCTCCTGCCCATAGCCCTCTCTTTTCTTCATCTGAGAGGAGAAATATGAAAGGAGAAATGGAGTGAAGTCTGGGTCAAGAACAAAGAGCAGAACAGGAAAGGCACGCTGCTGCTACTGATGGAAAGAAGCAGACAGAGGCGCGTGGTCATCAAGTAAGAACCTGAAGAAGTGGTCCATGGGAAACTTGGTGAAACTCCTAGTTATACAGGGAAGAGGACCTCTGCCGAGATGGCGATAGTGGGCACCCTTGGTATGACCTTTCGGCAGGAGGTGCACCAACTGGGGTAACGGCTTGATTGGTCAGCATCGAGGAGCTGCCATCTAAATTCCCACAGCAGCTCCTGGATGACAGAAGCCCATCATCCTTGGACCCCCAGCACGTAGCACATAGTAAGTGCCTAATAAATAGGTACCAGGAACCTGGTGTCTGACCCTGAGCCATGGCAACCTCCACGTGGGATTGGGGCATGTCTGGGCTTGTAGGAAGCCTGCCCAAGGGTCTATTTGCATGAAAGGAGGTGGGGCGAGCCTCCCCAGAGAGAAGTCAGTGGGAGAGTGTCAGGCAGAGCATCCTGGCTCACTGGCTCAGAGCAACCTCAGGGGCCAGTGAAGGGGGCAGTCAGGCATTCTGTAGGATACTTGTCTCCTGGCTTTGCCTCCCTATCCAGCCATGGTGGATGTTCAGGGACTGGGGACTGGGTTCGAAACCTGGGGACTGTTCGTTTGCTGCAAGGAGTAAAATGGAGCTGCAATACCAAAAGAGAGGAAGGCCCTTCCCCGACTTGTGCTGGAACCCTGCATAGCCACAATACCTTGCCCCATCCAGTGATCTCCTTCAGGGGCAGGAGAAGAGCCGTCCGAGGCCGCCTGAATGTGGGCCCTGGTAGGCAGTGGTTTGTGTTTTTTGCAGCTTCGGGGTTTGTTGTAGACCTCAGAAGTAGATATCCTTGAATTTAAAAGGGGGGAAATGACAGACTTGATAGCTGGCTGAAAATTTTCTGAAGGGTCTTTGGAAACACGCCTGACACTCCTAGGAATAATTAGGGGATTTACAGAGGACCAGAAATCCGCAGTAGAAGGTGGAGGAGGTAGTGGTCAATAAAATACACAAAATCACATCCCCACCTCCCAGAATGAACATGTGGACCCAGGACTTAAAATCCCGGGACTGGTAAATTTGGCTCGCTATTCAAATAATATTTCCATAATTTTAGAATAAAGTTACAACTAGTTTAGGTGTAACCAGAGCAATAGTCTATGAGCAAGTTTTAGTGACTGCAATCTTTAAATTGTTCTAGATTACTCTGGTTGCAAAGCATGGGCAGCTTAGAAAGGTATTCTAAGTAAGAACCATCCCTTAGAAGAACCAGGGACTGGTTCTTGCCTACTTGGCAAGGGCACCTAGTAATCAATCAAGGGCCTCCTAATCAACTCGGGGCTGCCAGCACTGCATTTGGCAGAGCAGCCTTAGATACAGTGACTGGCAAAAAGCACAGTGTGTGATTACACCGAGGGGTGCAGACAGACTGGAGCCACGCACGGGCTCAGAGGAGTCTGAGCATCAGAGTGGCAAACGCCAAGATAATGGTTCAAGTGCATTTGTTCTAGTTATTTGCCCGTTAATTTGCATCATTATCACAATAAATATTAAAATACTTTTCCTGTTAATAACTAAAATTAATTTCCCTGTAATTTAATTTCAATAAATTGTCTTCCAGTGTATATCTGCAGTACAGACGCAGTCATTTTTATTTTTCAAGCATGTGGATGAGAGAGGGTAAAAGAAGGAAGCTGAATTTCTTTGCCTTGGAATTTGAATCGGAAGGGATCCTGGTGGTCCAACTTCATTTTCCTACTGATGAGGAAACCAGGGCCCAGACGGGCTGGCCATTAGGTAACTTCCCTAAGAAAGGAATCTCTGGTGAGTGGAAGGGGCAGCCTGGAATGCTTTTGTGTTCTCAACCACAACAAGAGGGCATTCAGCTCTTGTCCTGTTTATGTATGTATGGGGGTTTTTGTGTTTTTGTTTTGGATGAGGTAAAATTCACCAAAAATAGTGTGCCATTCAGTGGCATTTAGTCCATTCACAATATTGTGTAACCACCGCCTCTCCCCAGTTCCGCAACATTTTCACCAAAGAAAGCCCTGTATCCGGTAAGCAGTCACTCCCCACTTCCCCAGCCCCTGGCAACCACCAATCTGCTTTCAGTATCTATGGATTCACCTTTTCTGGATATTCCCTATAAGTGGAGTCATAGGATATGTAACCTTGTATGTCTGGCTTATTTCACTTAGTATAATGTTTTCCAGGTCCATTCATGTTGTACCATTTCTTTTTATGGCTAATATTCCATTGCATGGATATATGACATTTATCTGTCCATCATAAGGTGATGGACATTTGGGTTGTTTCCACCTTTTGGTTATTGTGAGGAATGCTGTTATGAGCATGTATGTGTAAGTACCTGAGTGCCTGCTTTCAGTTCTCTTGGGTATATACCTAGGAGTGGAATTGCTGGGTCATATAGTAATTTTACATTTAATTTTTTGAGGAACTGCCACACTGTTTTACACAGCAGCTGCACCATTTTACATTTTTACTGGTAATTTGGGAGAGTTCCATCACATCACATCCTTTTTTATTTCCGATGAAAACCATCGACATTTCTTTCACCCCTTCAACATCTTTCTGTGCCAGAGTTTCCCTCCCTCCAAGCTGGCATCTGAGTATTCTTTTCTGTGTTTTTGCCGTGCCATATTATCAAGAGGTTTATCATTACATTGAATGGCTTTAATGTGGGCAAGGATGATCTTATTTTTTGATTTATCAAACACTTTTTTTTAACACCATATATTCCAGGCACTGTGCTAAAAGTATTACAAACACTATTTCTATGAATTCTTCTAACACCACCAAGGAATTATTATTTTCACTATTGTGAAGATGACAAAAATGAGGAGTAGAGAGGCTAAGGAACTTGTCCAAGTTCACACAGTGAGAGAGTAGGACAATGCTGGACAAAATCTAAGAGATTCCAAATGAGATAAGATTGGGGGTGGGGTGGGGATCATTTTGAGCCACTTGCTTGACATAGCAACGTTTTTGCCCTTAAGTACTCTTTTTTATTATAACCCTTAATTATAGCACGTTCACCTGCAATGACAATTTTAACTCTTGGTTTCCTTACTGATACTTAGTGTAGAAGGACAATAAGCAAAATTTACCACGAATTATTTAGTTGACTACATTGGTAGGAACCTTCCAAGCTACAAATTAGGATTTGCTCCTTGCTCCGTTCCAATTATGGCGCAGTGTTTCCAGGAATCCCACATAAATTCAGTGATGTACAGTCTGTTGAGAGTAGTAGTCAGTAATGAGCCACACCTCAAGCCACCGGATTGGATTGCGAGACTCACCCCTCAGGACACAAGATGTCCATTTCATTTAAATGGAGCTGGTGAAACAAGAGGAGAGTGCCTGAGGGAACTTATGCTTGAGCTCACTGCTATGAATTGGGTTGAGAGAGAGATGCATGGGATTATGTCCCATTCCCTGTGGGGTCCAGCCATCCTACTCCTTTCCAAGTCTAAGGGGATGGCAAAGAATGTGATTTGATTGCTTCTTAATTATTTCTAAGCATATGACCAAGTTTAAGCCTCTCTCAATTGCTCTTTGGTAATTCTGCTGTGTGCAGGTTCTAGGAAGTATGACATATCAGGAATATTCATTAGTATTTTCCAATTCAACTTTTGTTTAAGCTGAAAACGTCTAAAAAGCATTCTCTCTGGCTAAAAACATGGCACCGATCATAAAAATACAGCAGTGTCAAATTTAGATTAATATGGAATATTTTAAAGAACTTTTTTTGCTTAATTTTATAAAGCTTTTTCCAAAGGTGTTTTCATTCATTAGAGTTTCACATCTTAATATGCTGTATTTAAAATAACCTTATTTTAGAATAGTTTTAGATTTACAGGAAAGTTGTGAAGATTTATACATAGTCCCCACATGCCGCATACCCAGTTTCCCCTACTGACATCAGATATTAGTACGGTTACATTTGTCACAATTTATGAACCAATATTGTGACATTATTGTTAACTAAAGTCCTTATCGTGTTCAGATTTCTTTTGTTTTTACTGAATGGCCTTTTTTTCCCCCTAGGATCCTGTTGGAATTGTACAGTAGTTGAAATTAGTTCAAAGCGTTTTCAGGAAAGTATATACCAGGCCTGTCTTTTCAGCCCTTTAGCACCTACAGAAACTTCCAGGTTCCCCAGGGTAGGAAGGAATGGATACCTACAGCACGTGCTTTCTTCCCATCTTAGCTTGGCCCACTGCTAAGCCTGTTGCTGTGGCTGAGGCTTGGTGGCACAGTTGGGAGGCCTCTCTGTACAGCTAGGCGTCTAGGGGTTCAGGTGGCGGATCCCCCGCCCTGTTCTGGCCTGTCGGTG
The DNA here is from genome assembly GCF_005190385.1 of Monodon monoceros. NCBI lineage: Eukaryota > Metazoa > Chordata > Mammalia > Artiodactyla > Monodontidae > Monodon > Monodon monoceros. Next base: position 110,137,372 of record NW_021703778.1, read on the forward strand.
GGAGGAGGGAATGTTAAAAGGCTCGGGGTCCTGGGGTTCACCGTTCTAAAAGACCTCGATTTTGTTCTCGTATTTATCTCCTCCCAAGCTCCAGAGAGGAGCCTGATTGATCTCAGGCCGTGGGTCTCAAACATTAGTTATCCATCAGAATCACATGGCAAGCTTGTTAAAACACAAACTTCTGGGTCCCACCCCTGGAGTTTCTGAGTCCATAGTCCTGGGTGAGGCCCGAGAATCTACATCTCTGACAGGGTCCTGGGAGCTGTTTCTGCTGGTCGAGACTGGGGCCGGGGGCGGTGGGGGGGTGTCACACTTGGAGGTCCACTTTTCTAAGCCAATCAGTTCATGGCATTACCCTGGTGACTGTTAGTCTAGGGGTGGGCAGGTGACCTAAACCACCCTAAACCAGTGGTTCTCTGCCCTGGCTGTACATGAAAATCAGCTGGGAGCTTCTAAAAATGACCTCCAGCTGGGCCCTACCCCAGACTAATATTTCTAGAAAAAAGGCCTAGGTATTGCAGTTAAAAAAATAAAATAGCAAATAAATAATATATCATCATCATCAATTAATAATGAAATAATAAAGTACAAATGAAATAATCACAATAAATAAATAAATGATACAGCACTCCTGGTGACTTCAATGTGCAGCAGTACTGGGAACCACTGGTCTGCTTGAAAAGAATTTGTTTTGAAGGGAAGGGTCTAATTTTCTTGCTGAACATGGAGAAGGGCAGGCAGCCCTGTGGCCTCTGGCAGCCATCTAGTCACCATGAAGGGAGCCAGTCTCAGGAGGAAGGCAGAACAGAGTGTGGCAAGAACTTGGGACCTTGGTGACATCACTGAGCGGCTCATCTTACTATTCCGGTAGCCTGTCCTACCTCTGGACTTCCAGTTATGTGAGATAATGCATTCCCTCATTTTTAAAGCCAATTTAAGTCACGGTTTTCTGCTACTAGTTGTCAAAAGGATTCTAACAGATAACACCACAGAAATGGTCACCCTGTAGCCATAATAATTAGCACCCACTCTTTTTTTTTTTTTTTTTTAATGCGGTACGCGGGCCTCTCACTGCCGTGGCCTCTCCCGTTGCGGAGCACAGGCTCCGGACGCGCAGGCCCAGTGGCCATGGCTCACGGGCCCAGCCGCTCCGCGGCACGTGGGACCCTCCCGAACCGGGGCACGAACCCGCGTCCCCCGCATCGGCAGGCGGACTCCCAACCAGTGCGCCACCAGGGAAGCCCTAGCACCCACTCTTAAAGCCACCTTGTCTCCGTGTCACCCCTTCTGCACACTTCAGAGGACCAGCTTCCTCAAGAAGTCTGACTCTATGGAGACCAGGCAGATGTGCAGCAGGAGAGTTCTAGTGTATTCTGTAGCTATAGCTCCTCTCCACTTCCAGCTCTGAAATTCTACTGTTTTCTTCTTCCCCAAAAAAGGAAATGAACAGTATAAAGAAAGACCTGACATTCTACCTTATATTTAAAAGAATTATTTTCTCTTTCTACCTAAGCAAATAATCTCCTAATAATCAAATTAGAGTTTACGACTGTATTCTTCATGAACCGTTTTCTTAAACTGCAAATTTGTTTTCAGGCAAAAATTCCTTTTTTACATTTATAATCGGAAAATGTTTATGGAACATAAATATTCAACCCTGGGAGCTAGTTGTAACGAAGTAAATGTCCAGCAAATGTTTGATTGCAAAAATTTAGTGCAATGGGTTACAAAACTGAATGTAGAGTTAGAGTCCCTTTTTGAGAGAGACTGAGATCAAGATGTTATTAATGATTGTTTTTGGGTAGGTGGGCATATGGAAGTTTTTACGTTGTATTGTTTTCCTTATTTATTTATTTATTTATTTATTTATTTATTTAATGGCTGCACTGGGTCTTCGTTGCTGTGTGCGGTCTTTAGTTGCAGAGAGCGGGGGTTACTCTTCATTGCGGTGTGTGGGCTTCTCATTGCAGTGACTTCTCTTGTTGCGGAGCACGGGCTCTAGGCACATGGGCTTCAGTAGCTGTGGCACGTGGGCTCAGTAGTTGTGGCTCACGGGCTTTACAGTGCAGGCTCAGTAGTTGCGGCACACGCGCTTACTTTCTCCGCGGCATGTGGGATCTTCCTTGACCAGGGCTCGAACCCATGTCCCCTGCGGTGGCAGGTGGATTCTTAACCACTGCGCCACCAGAGAAGTTCCTCCTGTATTTTCTAATGGGCACATATTGCTTTTGTTAAAAAAAAAAAAAGAAATATAATATATATTTTTTATAAAATATAGATTGTTTTTCCTACTTAAAACAAACCTTTAGTTCTTCCATGTGCTGGCCGTTGGCTTGCTCATGCTAAGTACAGGCCCTGCCATTCTGTGTGCTGCTCTGTTGGAGGTGGCTGGGATCCTGTGAACTGCATCTCCCAGACTCCCTTGCCAGCAGGCCGAGTTAAATGCTGCCAGTACGAAGCACTGGTGGCAAACTGGATAAAATGAGGGAGGGAGAGACACCCCCCTTTAAAACAAGCTTCTGACAGTGGCTGTGGCAGTGGCCTTCAGCAGCTCCAGCAACAGCATCCACGGTTGGGGCAGTGGCTGGTGCCAACAGCATCGGCAGCTTCCCGCGGTGTCAGATGCCAGGTACTCCTGGGCTCTGAAAACATCAGCACTTCTCTATTTTATCTCCAGCCTTAGGAGTGGTCCAAGACTTCTTGAAGATATTTATCTCTAGGTCACTGCATCCTCTCCTTTTGGTTCCTCCAACCTATCCCACACTTCTGTAACTGATTCCTTAGGTTAAATTCCCTCCACTTGAAATACCTGGAATGATTTCTGTTCTCCCAGCTGGACACTGACTGATATGCCTACTCTCAGTTCCTACGTTGGACTCACCAACAACGCCTCTCAATTCGACTGCCAAGTTGTACCTCCAACTTCTCCTCCTTCCCAGTCTCACTGCCACAACCACTCCAGACTGCCATCATCTCCCGAGTGGATTACTGCAACAGCCTTCTCTCGGGGCTCCCCACTTTTACACTTGCCCCACATCTATCTGTTCTCTACATGGAAGCCAGAGCAATCTTCCTTACACTTAAATAAGCTGGCATCACTCTGCTTTGTGAAACCCCTGCACTTAAAATCCAAACTCATTACCGTGGCTCAGGAAGCCCCAGTGACGAGTTCATTGTGCCTCATCTTCTTTACCCACCGTGATCCAGTCACACCCCTTTTTTTTGTTGTTCTTGAAATAAGCCAAGCTTTCTTTCCTACTTTAGTAACGCTGGATAATGTGGTATTTTCACCTTGCAATACACTTTTCCCTACCCTCCATAAAGGCAGCTTCTCATCATTTCCTCCATGTTACTTCTTCCATAAGGCCTTTCTTATCACCCGAACAAGAGGAGGCATCGCCCATCTCAGCTCCCTGTTTATTTCCTTTTTAGTGCCTATCAAAACTTGACTTTTTTTTGGTTTGAATCTGTTTTACATCTATTCCTCCCAGGAGTCTGAAGGCAGAATGGGTTCACCACAGCAATCCTAGTGCCCAAAACAATGCCTGACACAAGTCAGATGTTCACCATACACTCAATATTTAACTGTTATATATGCACTGCATATTTAACTGTTTCTATATTCATGCACAGAACTCAAGGAAATCTGGTTTTCTCAATAAAATTTTTATTGTTGGATGTTTAAATTATGTTTCCCTAGAGAATAAGCCAAAAGTTCATTAAAATCTAAGAAGCAGAAAGTAAAAAGCAAACATTTTGGAAAAACAGACCAAATGGATAAATGATAAAGAACTGAAAAATCTTCCCATGATATAGTAGCAAAATGTTCTACCAAATCTCATTTGGTCCAAATTCTTCTGTTGACAGATTGGCTTTTGCCTAAATTGATTTAAGTCCATTAGCTAAAGCTGATTCGGTTATCCAAGCTGGGTTCCAAGTCACTTTTAAGGTTCTATGATGGACAAGCAGAGAATTTCAACTAGGATCAGACCTCATACGTAAAACGCTTTGAGCTCTTTCATTCAGTCACTGAGTCAGTCAACAAATATTTTCTTGCATGCCTTCCACGTGCCAGACACTGTACTCGGTGTAGGATGCAGAGTAAACAAGGCAGACAGGATGCCTGGGCTTCTGAGGCCCACATGCGAAAGGGGAACAGACAGTCAACAAGGAAGCACATAAAAAAGCACTATAGGGGCTTCCCTGGTGGCGCAGTGGTTGGGAATCCGCCTGCCAATGCAGGGGACACGGGTTCGAGCCCTAGTCCGGGAAGATCCCACATGCCGCGGAGCACCCAAGCCCATGTGCCACAACTACTGAGCCTGCGCTCTAGAGCCCACAAGCCACAACTACCGAACCCGTGCTCCTAGAGCCCGTGCTCCACAAGAAGAGAAGCCATCATAGTGAGAAGCCCGCACACTGCAGCAAGGAGTAGCCCCCGCTCGCCACAATCAGAGAAAAGCCCGTGCACAGCAGCAAAGACCCAACGCAGGCAAAAATAATAAATAAATAAAATAAAATAAATTAATTAAAGGAAAAAAAGCACAATAATCGCAGAGAGTGATTATGTGCTGTGAGAAAACACAACAGCAGAACGCAATAGGTGGTGAAGGGGCACCAGCAAGTCACTGGTTGGAGAAACCTTCCCTGAGAAGGCAACACTTGACCTGAGGCCACAGTGACCAAAAGGAGGCAGCAGGGGCACACTGAGACTTTAGAGGCTTTAAACACGACAAGATTAGGGTGGCCTCCCTCCTTCCCAGCCCCCCCCCCCCCCCCCCCCCGGCAACTAAAAATATAAAAAGCCAATCAAGGCTTAAAGTAAGTGCAAAGAATGTCAATGAAGTTCTGCTTCCCTCACCCCTATAAGAACTACTTGAATACTTTGGGGGAAATATCTAAAATCAAATTCATTCCAAAATATTTTCTCATTTTTAGAGCTCTTTCTTCGCTGATTTTCCAAATATACATTTAATCTGTTTACTGAGTCAGCTAGCACTTGGAGCCATCTATGCAAAAATCTGAGAAAGAGGATTCCAGGAAGAGGATGAGCAAATGCAGACTCTGACCTGAGAACTTGGTGCATGCAGCCTGGGGGCCAAATATGATTTTCATGGAACATGGCCATGCCAGTTCTTTTTTTTTTTTGCTGTACGCGGGCCTCTCACTGTTGTGGCCTCTCCCGTTGCGGACACAGGCTCCAGACGCGCAGGCCCAGCGGCCATGGCTCACGGGCCCAGCCGCTCCACGGCACGTGGGATCCTCCCGGACTGGGGCACAAACCCGTGTCCCCTGAATCGGCAGGTGGACCCCCAACCACTGCGCCACCAGGGAAGCCCCATGCCAGTTCTTTATGTGTTTCTGTGGCTGCTTTCACAGCCTTGAGAGTGACCATCTCCTTTAACTTTGTTTCACTGGATAACTGGCTTGCTTCACTCTAGCGCAGCCCATCTTTTGGGGGACAACAGCACAGCAGACACCATAATGGACAAAGCCTGAAATACTTACTTTGTGGTCCATTCCAGAACATCTTTGCTGATCCCTGGGCTTTGTTTATTCATTTATGTTCATAAAATGATATCAAGTGCTGTTAGAGAATTTTCAGCTGTGGAGGGAGCATGGTTTCATTTTCCTTTTCATTTGAGGATTCTGGGCTTTCACTGCTGTGGCCAGGGTTCAATCCCTGGTCGGGGAACTGAGATCCCACAAGCCTCGCAGTACAGCCAAAATAAAAAGATGGCTTTGGCAGCTGTGTGGAGAATGTGAGGGGAGGGTGGGCACAGGAAAGAGCAGGTAGAGCCTTTGGAGATCGTTGTGGGGAGACACTGGGGCTCTGACTTGAGAGGGAGAGGTAAGCATCACGTCTCCTAAAGGGCCAACCCTTCAGCAAATACAACAACATGAGCCTATTTTTCTCTTGAAAGGACTCTCATCCTTCAGCAGAGTGTCCACCACTTTTCAGTAAAAAAAAAAAAAGATGCCTTTTCAGACTTCCTGTCCAATCGATCATCTTGAGAGGCCTTTGATGTACTTCTGCCCAGTTGCAGGTCTTCGCAGGAACCTCTGGAACACTGGTGTCCCATTTTGTTCCCAGACATCAGGAAAGTGCCCCAGGGCCTCTGCCAGCTGTCCAGGCCATAAGGAACGCACTGTGGAGGCTGCTGTCTTTTGCCAGTTTCTCCAGGTGACAAGCTGGTGAGCTCCCTAGGAGGCTAAAGTCAGAGTTCTGGTGCCGGGTCCCCTCTGTGGTCCTCATCACAGGCCCAGAATCTTCGGGGGCTTTGCTGATACACCTTCCTGGCTTCCTTGCTCAAGAGCCTGAGGCTTTACCCAAAGCAGACCTGCGTCTCTCCCGTGTGATGCACGCAGCAGGGCCCGTCTTCTCTTCTCTAACCTGAGAGTTCTGAGTCAGCCGCAGGGCTACATCTGCTTTCTTCTGGGTGTTGGCTCCTACCAAGAAGGGAAGTGGAGGGTGACGGAGGGTGGAGTTTCTGACAAAACTTCCTTGATTGATGGAGAGTGGATGGCTTCTTCCATATCTCTTTTGTTCACTCTCAATACAACTGTATTCAAGGTTCAATTCACTTTAAAAAAAAAATAAATTGCTTTCCTCAAATCACTGTAGATTTGAATTAGAATCTTCCATGTGGGGACTGCCCAGAGTGCCTTCATTTTATAAGGCTCAAGGCAAATCAGGTGAAGACAGAGGCTGAGATATACCTCATAATCATATTAATAATGAAAAAGCTTTACAGAATGTTTTTAGCTGTTTTTAGTCATTAGAAGGATGGATGGAAGGAGGGGGGGAGGGAGGAAGAGAGGGGGAGGGGAGGGGAGGAGGACATTTAGGAAAGTGAAAGGAATCACGTCCTACTAAACAGAGTGGAGCTATTTCTGAGTCTGCCCTCTATTTTTCAGAGTTCTCTGCCTCCTTCACTTTAAAAAAAAACTATAGTTATCTATATATAACCACACATATATATGTATATACAACTACACATATCCATGTATATACTTCACTGCTTGATTTATGTAACTGGAGTCTTTCCTGCCAGCCTGGTTTACTCTCTACCTTCCTCAAAATTTCTCCAAACTTCCCAAGCAGCAGCACGTGTTTCTCTGACAACTGGCAAAAAGGAGACAAACAGAAAGTAGATAGCCATGTGATTTTTAGAAGATGAGAACTGTTTAGAGGCGTCTTGCCTCCAGAACTGACAGACTTCGAGGATGATCTGGGAATTTCGGGTGATATATTGCCATCTTATCGTTAAACACGAGGTGAATAGTAGCTGTGTTTCAAATCAGAGGTCAGAAGAGCCCGGGAAAGGAAGCCACTCTGGAGTTAGGATGGCTGGTCCCAACATCCTAGGGTCACCTCAAGGGCCGAGTGAACTAGGCTGACGAAGGCAGGGAGGTCGATGAGATGGATGGAGGCCACCTGAACGTTAGCTGCATAGGTCAGTCTTCATCTGACACTGCAAGTGGCTCTGAAGCCTTAAGGAGAAGTTAGGGGGACCTCCCTGGCGGTTCAGTGGTCAACACAGCGCTTCTGTGTTTCTCTGGTGGCACAGTGGTTAAGAATCCGCCTGCCAACGCAGGGGACACAGGTTCGAGCCCTGGTCCGCGAAGATCCCACATGCCGCGGGCAACTAAGCCCGTGCGCCACAACTACTGAACCTGTGCTCTAGAGCCCGTGAGCTACAACTACTGAGCCCGTGTGCCACAACTACTGAAGCCCATGCGCCTAGAGCCCGTGCTCCGCAACAAGAGAAGTCACTGCAACGAGAAGCCTGAGAAGTCACTGCAATGAGAAGCCCGCGCACTGCAACAAAGAGTAGACCCCGCTCGCCGCAACTAGAGAAAGCCCACAAGCAGTGATGACCCAATATAATAAATAATATTTATTTATTATAAATAAATGGGGCACGGGTTCGATCTCTGGTCAGGGAACTAAGATCCTGCATGCTGCATGGCTCAGCCAAAAAATAAGTATTTTTTTTTAATTTTAAAAAATTAAAAGGAGAAGTTAGGACATGGGAAGGGCTGTACAACACTGGGGACTTGCGGTTGAACACAGAGTAGTAGTAAATGTCAAAGGGGTGGAGCATATCAGAATCACCTGGGAAACTTCTTTTTTCATTGAAGTATAGTTGATTTACAACGTTGTGTTAGTTTTAGGTGTACGGCAAAGTGATTCAGATATATATATATATATATATATTCTTTTACAGATTCTTTGCATTGTATGTTATTATAAGATATTGAATATTGTTCCCTGTGCTATCCAGCAGATCCTTGTTGTTTATCTATTTTATATATAGTAGACACCTGTGGAACTTTTTCACACTCTGATCCATCCCCACCCACCCCTATATCCCTCCATATCCTCCTCCCCCTCCCAGCACTGTGGAGCAAACCTCTGCCATTGACAGGAATGTGTCTGTTTCCCCACTGTGTTGCAGGGGAATATCCCGGTTTTGTAGGGCCTGAAGCTGATACAATTTTAGAGGCTCTCTTTAAAATAAACAAAACAAGGGCTTCCCTGGTGGCGCAGTGGTTGAGAGTCCGCCTGCCGATGCAGGGGATGCGGGTTTGTGCCCCAGTCCGGGAAGATCCCACATGCCACGGAGCGGCTGGGCCCGTGAGCCATGGCCGCTGAGCCTGCGCGTCCGAAGCCTGTGCTCCGCAACGGGAAAGGCCACAACAGTGAGAGGCCGGCGTACCACAAAAAAAAAAAAAAAAAAAAAGCAAATAAAAAATGCCTGCAAGCCACTACAAAATACACTCAATGCACCTTAGTGCCACCCATCTGCCGTATTCTTGTTAATAACTGCGTACTATTTTACTGTATGAATGCACTGTAATTTACTTATCCATTCCCCAGTTGATTGATCCACGTATTGTTTCCAGCCTCTTGCTATTACATGCAACACTGCCATGAGTACCTTTGTACCCATATCAATTTCCACACTCGGGAGCATAACTGTAGGGCAAATTTCTAGGAGTAAAAATCACTGGATGAAAGGGTTTGTGCATTGGTAACTTAAATATTATCAAATCACCCTCTATAAAAATTGTTCCAGTTTACACTCTTACCAGCAGGATATGAGGGTTACTGTTGCCATAACCTTGCTGATACAATATTATCTTTGCCAATCTGATAGATAAAAAAAGTATCTCTCTTTTCGTTATTTTTACCATAGGTGAGTTTGAGTACTTCTATAAATGTTTGAGCAGCATATGTCGGTTGTTTGTTTCGTGAACTGTTCATATCCTTTGCCCATTTTTTTCATATTAGACCAATAGCCCAACTGGTGTTTATCTTACTGAACTGTAGAAAGCCTTTCTGTTTTAAAGGCCATGTAATAACAAATTAGCCATGTAATACCTAATATGCAAATATTTTCCCAGATTTTTTTATTGGCTTTTGACTTAGCTTATAGGTGCTGTGTCATCAGGGTTTTGGGGTTTTTTTTTAAATGTCATCAAATTTAGCCTCCCAGAGGGGGCTATTTTAGCTATGCTGGTAGGGAAGGCTCCTCTAGAGAGGTGGCACTTGAGCTGAAGCCTAAATTTCATGCAGAGAGCAGGAGACAGAGCTCTGGTCAGAAGGCTCTCAGGCAGGAACGCGCTTGGTGTGTTAGAAATGAAAGGAGCCAGAAATGAAAGGAGCCCCAGCAAACATAGCGCCGAAGGAGGAAACGGCACACGATAAAGTGGGAGAACTAGACGGGGCCCAGATGGTGAAGGCTGTGAAGCCCAGGGAAGGAAGTGTGGCTTGGCTTTAGGAACAAGAGGGGAACCAAAACCAATGAAAACAGTGATAGGGAGGCAATGTTAGGTTCTACATTATTAGATGAACATTCTAATAATTATCACTGTCCACCGTGGAATGGGCTCCAAGAGTATTTATGGGTGAGTTTCCTGTCCCTGGAATTTTTCAGGCAGAAGTGTAACACACCTGGGTGCAAACACTGTAGAGGAAACTCAGCATTATATGGGAGTTCGACTAGGAGACATTCACTGTACAGACCCCTGCTTTTCACTTTTCTCACGGCTTCTCTCCTTTTCTGTTCTTAAATCCTTCCTTTCCTTTCCTTTTCTTTCCCTCCCTCCCTCCCCTCCTTCCTTCCTTTCTTTCTCCTTTCCTTCCTTTCTTTTCTTTCTCTTTCTTCTTTTCCTTCCTTCCTCCTTTCTTTCTTTCCATTATCTTCTCCCATGTGATAGTACTGCCAATGGTTTATTCTTGGCTCCACTGATAGCATTAAAAGCCACAGTGACATACTGTTTACATGGAAATCACTTTCTATTTCCAGCGGTACCTGTTTATAGCTATGCTGTGCACGTACTTGGCACTGGAACCCTCTTTGACCCAGGAGTCTCTGAGGACAAGAACCACATCTTTTCCCCCCTGTGTTGTATCCGGGTGCAGAGACATGGACCCACTAGGTGCTCAGTAAACAGGTGATGTTAACATGCCTTCACAGGCTGTGTCTGCAAAATGGCTAAGTGCAGATGGTAGAGTTTCCTCTTTTTTTTTTTAACATCTTTATTGGAATATAATTGCTTTACAATGGTGTGTTAGTTTCTGCTTTATAACAAAGTGAATCAGCTATACATACGTTCCCATATCTCTTCCCTCTTGCAACTCCCTCCCTCCCACCCTCCCCATCCCACCCCTCTAGGTGGTCACAAAGCACCGAGCTGATCTCCCTGTGCTATGCTTGAGATCTAGGAACAGGGAGGGCAGAGCCTGGCCTGAGGAGTCAGAGCATGAAATGGATTTGAAAGCCTTCCCTATAGATGAGGTAAAGCCACAAATATGGATGGGATCACTAAGTCAGAATGTCGGGGAGTAGGTGTAGAGGGACAAGGAAAGAGAGAAGACACCCCTGAGATTCCTAGCCTAGGAACATCCCCAAAGCTTGAGGCAGACAATGTCACGTGACACCGGATTTGGAGAGGGGCCAGGGTAGGAGGTGACACTGAGATGAGAAGGAAAAAAAAGAAAAGGAGGGTGAATTAGGCTGTTCTCAGAACCTGGCACCAGAACTGAAGCAACCCAGTGGGGGACTTGGGGGGAAGAGGGCTTAGAGGCATTTATACTGAGCCAGTGCCTTCGCTAGGAAGGCCAGAAACGTCTAAGGCCTGTACATATTTTGCTTCATTTAATTTCACGGCAGCTCTGCAAATTACAAATTATCATCCTTGTTTTACAGCTGTGGAAACTGAGGCTCAGAAAAGTGACTTCCCCAAAGTCACATGGTTGGTGAGTGATGGCATAGGGATTTATACCCAGTATGATTCCAAGGCCTCACTCCTTCCACGCCATCAATAAAGAAGTGAGCGTCCCCTGCTACAGCAAGACATTGGCTGGGCAGCCCAAGAAGAGACCAGGAGGTCTCCAGGTGAGGGTAGGATGTGCCCTCAGCCAGGTGAACTGGGCTGGCAGATATGCTCTGCTCTTGGCAGAAGGAAAAGAAAAACGCACCTACTACCGTGTTCTCAGCTTCTCTCTAGAGCCAGGTCAGCAACATGTTTGTTCTAGAGCCATGTTTTATCCAAATGACATCTTAATGTTTCCTCAAAGGAAGACATCAATGTGCTTAGTTTAGAGGCACTGATTTCTTCCCAATTTCTTATTTCCCTGGGGACACATTCTCTCAACACATCTCTCATCCACACAGAGCAACCAGGCAAATTTGGAATTGGGATCCTACACAGAGGAAAAACACCCAATAGGAAAATAAACCCTAAAATCCTTTTTTTTTACCCACCATGGATTTAGTTGGAGATGGGGGTTGTCCTGCTTTAAACACATTGCAGAACAATTAGATACACAAGCATAAAGCATCCTAAATTTTTAATGATTTGCTCAGTTTACATTATAAAATCTAGTCTAGCCTGGTCATAAGACAATCATCTCACATATAAAATTACCTAGAATTTAGTTCATGTTTTGAGTTGCCCCAATATTTTTTAGTTCTCCACTATTATTATTTGTCCTTTGACACTGATTATAAAAATAGAGGGTAAATTGTTCACTGAACCCGGGTTTGTGTAACCTTGGCGGTGCAGGTCCTTTCTATGAGCCTTGATACTTGGTTAGGAAATGTGTGATCTCATACAAGCAGGTTTCCTCAAGACAAACCACTCTTGAAAACAAGATAGAAGTTCTTGTCTTTAATTCCTATTTTAGACATGTTATAAACATGCAAATTTATTTCCCAGTTGATTCAATCTGCCATCTCTAAATCTTTAGGGAGAATTACAGAAATGGAGATAAAATCTTGGTAATTTATTCAATTTTATCACTTCTACTGATCCCATAAAAAGACTCCATCTGTCAAATTATCCTTTCTTTAAAAAAAAAATCCTTTTATAATTTTCTTTATATGGGTATGTTGAAAACGAGTAGTTTAAGTATCTGTGTCATGAAAACTATTGACGTTCCAATAAAATCTGTTCTTTCTAAATTATCTGTTCTTTAGCCTCTTTTGAGAGGAAGCTTCATCTTCTATCATTTGTTTATAATTTGCTTGTGCAGCTTGGGATTTATTTCTTTGGGTGAATATATTATGGCATGTTTGGGAAGCATAGAATAAAATATTCTTATGTTAATATATTCTGTGATTTGGATGCCAATCTATAATCAGCACATCTTTCTTTTTAAAATTTCTGCTGCCTTGGTTTTACTGAAAGCACAAATAGTGGGCATAAAAGGAAGAGAAAGCTAGCTGAATTCCATCTTTTATCATATACTTTATATCTCGTTTTTGTAATCATAGGCTGTATGAATACCAATGTACCCGAGCGTCGGAGCTCCGTTAGAGAAACACCTCAACCACCACCAGGAGGTTTCTGATTTCTAATCTCAATTAAGCCCTCCTTGTACTAATCTTTGGTCAGCTCGCTCATCCTCTCAATGACAATTCCAGAGCTTCACTTTTCTCTTAAGGCCCCACCTACGACTGTGAGACAAAATACAGAATGCCCAGTTAAATTGGAATTTTAGATAAACAATGAATAAAATTGAGGGTGAGTATGTCCCATGCAATATTTAACATGTCCTCTATTTTTACTTACTAAATCTGATGACCCTACCCCTAACCTCTCTTGCTCTCTCTCATAACCAACTTTGTCTCACAGTAAAATCTGAAGTCATTAGCAGGAACTCCCTCAACTGCCTGTCATCTCCTCTTCAGATTTACCTACCTTAAGACACATCCTCACCTGGCTCTCTCCCACCCCAGTGACTAGCCTGTTCAAGACCAGCCCCCTTCCCCAGCCATCTCCTGTGTGAGAGGTCCCGACACAAAAGAGCTGAGCCAGTGGCTGTCCTGCAGGATAAAGGCATGCTACAGAGCCCAGGACTGGATGCCTGTGTTTAGTGGAGGAGAAGCAGGATTGAAATGTTTGGAGCCAGAAGCTGGGCTAGCTGAATTTTACAGCTCATATAGGAAAGAAACCTGATGGTTTTCCTAGATCTGACAACAATCTTAAACACTCACATGGCATCATCAATAATTTCTGTGATGCTGAAAAAAAACTTTCTGAACTATCAATTTTTGAAAGTTTAAACAACTATACTAAAGGAAAGATTGAATTACCTTTCTATGTATTCTATGGAAAATGATTATTACAAAATCATTGTCGTATGAAGGGGTGATTAAAATGTATGAAGTCAAAAAATGAGGGAAAAGTGTTCTAGACGTATTTAAAGGAATTAATTTTTTAAATTATGTGACTTTCTAGATTTTGTGGTATTTAACTTTCAAAAATTTATAATTACTGTCATTTCTTGTCTCATTCCAAATAAATATTTACCTTGTAACTTATTTTGTATTTATAATTTCATATGTTATACAAAATTTATAATTTTGTAAAAATGTTCCCCACTATCGTGTGGACTTCAAGATCCCATCCAAACCTGGATCTGTCCCCGTGTGGCGGAGCCCCGGACTCGATAACCGAGTCATCATTAGTCAAGGTGAAAAATTCACAGAGCCCACAGGTGGGAAGGGGAGCAGACAGAGGATCTGGAAAACCCCTTGAGAGAAACAAGCAGCAAACCTCATAAATTCCAGAAAGGAAGAGCAAGCAGAAAGTGCCTTTGGGGCTTCCCTGGTGGCGCAGTGGTTGAGAGTCCGCCTGCCGATGCAGGGGGCACGGGTTCGTGCCCCGGTCCGAGAGGATCCCACATGCCGCGGAGCGGCTGGGCCCGTGAGCCATGGCCGCTGAGCCTGCGCGTCCGGAGCCTGTGCTCCGCAACGGGAGAGGCCACAGCGGTGAGAGGCCCGCGTACCGCAAAAATAAATAAATAAATAAATAAAAGAAAATGCCTTTGGCAGTTCTTGACACATCCCTGGAGTTCTTCTCCCTAACAAGTCAGGGTCGGTTTGGGAGAAATGGCTCCTCTTCCTTGGCTCAGCCCTCATGTCATAGTCTTCAGGATTCCTTCCCTCCTTATGCCACCCAGCTAAAACTTCATTGCCCGGTCTTGTCTATTCCCGTGTTTCTAATCAACCCCTAGAATCTAATGGCTGTTAACTCTCTAGGACTCTCCTCTCCTAAGCTTCATATTCACAGGAAACTCTTCTGAGAATGTTCCCAGCTCACAGTGGCCCCTTGAGCTGCCATTTTGTGCCCTGTGTTCCTGCCTCCCGGCCACAGTCCGTTGGGTCAGGGCAGTCATCTGAGCCAGCCTGGGCCAGTCAGCATCTCCTTTTCTATCAATTTGGAATTGGGGGAGAGATGGCAAAAGAGCCATTGACTTTCCTTCTTCAGAAAGCTGGATTGTAAAGGGTGTGGTTGAGCTTTGGGGCAATCCTCTCCCACAGCAGAGTCAGGAAAGACCAGCGTGCAGGGAAAGAGAGAATGAGCTGACGTTTAAGGAGAAGCAGAGAGCATACCCCATGCAAATGGTCGCCCAGCTGTGCAGGTCTTTGTGTCAGAACCTCCCCGAGACCCCATGGACAAGACACCTCTGTATTCCCATAACAAATTTCCCATTTTAGCTTCAGAGCGTGAACTGATTTCTGATACTTGTAACCAGAAAGCTATTTCTTTTTTGCTTTTTTTTTTTTGGCCGCACTGCACGGCTTGTAGGATCTTAGTTCCCCAACCAGGGATCGAACCTGCGCCCTTGGCGGCGAAAGCGCTGACTCCTAACCACTGCACCACCAGGTAATTCCCCAGAAAGCTACTTCTAACTGTTATATATAGCCTCTGGGTCATACCACAAACTCAGATTAATCAACCCAAATGCATTAACAAAGAGAATTCTCTTTTCCAAACAGAGGAAATCCTGCTATTAGAAGTCATTTGAGGACATTTGAGAATTTTTTTCTAGGTAGAATTTTTGGAGCTCACTTCAATTTGATTAGAGAAAACTTTATTGTTAAATATCATATTGGTTTCATTACAGTCATTTGGATCACAGTCCAGCTGGTTTTTGTTTTTGTTTTTGTTTTTTTGGCTGTGTTGGGTCTTCCTTGCTGCACACAGCTTTCTCTAATTGCAGCGAGCAGGGGCTACTCTTCATTGCGGTGCGCGGGCTTCTCTTGCTACGGAGCACGGGCTCTAGGCACGTGGGCTTCAGTAGTTGTGGCTCACAGGCTCTAGAGCACAGGCTCAGTAGTTGTGGTGCACAGGCTTAGTTGCTCCGCCACATGTGGGCTCTTCCCGGACCAGGGCTCGAACCCATGTCCCCTGCATTGGCAGGCGGATTCTTAACCACTGCACCACCAGGGAAGCCCCTCCAGCTGTTTTTTTATGGACACATAACTTTGTGTAAATTGGATTTCCCTACAGGAGATTGAGCTTATTCCAACTTTTCCTAGAGTGGCAAAATGAGCTGCAAACTGATAAAAATTACCCTTATGAGGGTTACCAATAATAATTACAGAGAATATTTTTAACATGGCATAATATATTGGAGTATATGCAAAAACGCCTTTATTTGAATTTTTAAAGAGCTGCCATTACCTCACGATGCAACAACATGCTATTGTTTTGATAACCATCATTTTCTAAAATGACTGCACAAGTGCATCTTAAAGAACTTAAGAATGTGCAGCAAAATAGATTCCCGCAAGTGTAAAACGTGTGGTAAAGTGGTTAATTTCAAAAATTTTCAGGAAAGAGAAACATTCAAAACTTTTGTTACAAGATATCCGTGCTAGAATACTTACTGCAGCATTGTCTAAAAATTGGAAACAACCTCAACATCCAGCAATAGGATGTTGGTTAGGTAAGTTACATGATTCTATGTAGCTATTAAAAAGGATGATGTAGGTTTATAACTGTAATAGAAGGGACAGATGCCAGTTAGATGGTACCACATCTCTGGTGTAAATGTCTCGGCCTGGAGGTCCCACTGTACCAAGTTTATAAACTGGCTGAAGATCCTTTCAGATGTTCCTGATTTTCCTGGCTCTTTGGTTCTCGGGCATCTGCCCCAATTACTATTTGTGTGAGCTTCCTGTCTATGTGGGAATGCTCCAAAGTTTAAATACATTTTTTTTGACTCTTGGTCAAAATTTAGAAGATGCTGTGAATATCATTTTGAACTTGTGTAAATATATGAAACAGAAAAAGAAAAGGAGGATTTTTTTTCCCAGTCCCATTTTTTAAAATTGAATTATAGTTGATTTACAATGTTGTGTTAGTTCCTGGTGTAAAGCAAACTGTCAATCCCACTTTTGTAACATAAGTATGAAAATAAATTCTGTGTGAATCTGAAACTTCAAATAATGTATGCCAAAATATAAAAGGCAGTGCTTTTCTTTGGGTGATGGAAATATGGGTAAACTATTTTAATTTCTCTATTTTTGTATTACGTCATTTTGGGGTTTTTTTGCTTTTGTTTTTTAACATCTTTATTGGAGTATAATTGCTTTACAATGGTGTGTTAGTTTCTGCTGTATAACAAAGTGAACCACTATACATATACACATATCCCCATATCCCCTCCCTCTTGCGTCTCCCTCCCACCCTCCCTATCCCACCCCTCTAGGTGGTCACAAAGCACCGAGCTGATCTCCCTGTGCTATGTGGCTGCTTCCCACTAGCTATCTATTTTACATTTGGTACTGTATATATGTCCATGCCACTCTCTCACTTTGTCACAGCTTACCCTTCCCCCTCCGCGTATCCTCAAGTCCATTCTCTACATCTCTGTCTTTATTCCTGTCCTGCTCCTAGGTTCTTCAAAACCAATTTTTTCTTTTAGATTCCATATGCATGGGTTAGCATACGGTATTTGTTTTTCTCCTTCTGACTTACTTCACTCTGTATGACACACTCTAGGTCCATCCACCTAACTACAAATAACTCAATTTCATTTCTTTTTATGGCTGAGTAATAATATTCCATTGTATATATGTGTCACATCTTCTTTATCCATTCATCTGTCAGTGGACACTTAAGTTGCTTCCATGTCCTGGCTATTGTAAATAGAGCTACAATGAACATTGTGGTATATGACTCTTTTTGAATTATGGTATATGACTCTTTTTGAATTTCTCTCAGGGTATATGCCCAGGAGTGGGATTGCTGGGTTGTATGGTAGTTCTATTTTTAGTTTTTTAAGGAACGTCCATACTGTTCTCCACAGTGGCTGTATCGATTTACATTCCCACCAACAGTGCAAGAGGGTTCCCTTTTCTCCACACCCTCTCCAGCATTATTGTTTGTAGATTTTTTGATGATGGCCATTCTGACTGGTGTGAGGTGATACCTCATTGTTGTTTTGATTTGCATTTCTCTAATGATTAGTGATGTTGAGCATCCTTTCATGTGTTTGTTGGCAATCTGTATGTCTTCTTTGAAGAAATGTCTATTTAGGTCTTCTGCCCAGTTTTGGATTAGGTTGTTTGTTTTTGATATTAAGCTGCATGAGCTGCTTGTAAATTTTGGAGAATAATCCTTTGTCAGTTGCTTCATTTACAAATATTTTCTTGCATTCTGAGGGTTGTCTTTTTGTCTTGTTTATGGTTTCCTTTGCTGTGCAAAAGCTTTTAAGTTTCATTAGGTCCCATTTATTTTTGTTTCTATTTCCATTTCTCTAGGAAGTGGGTCAAAAAAGATCTTTCTGTGATTTATGTCATAGAGTGTTCTGCCTATGTTTTCCTCTAAGAATTTGATAGTGTCTGGCCTTACATTTAGCTCTTTAATCCATTTTGAGTTTATTTTTGTGTATGGTGTTAGGGAGTGTTCTACTTTCATTCTTTTACATGTAGCTGTCTGGTTTTCCCAGCACCACTTATGGAAGAGGCTGTCTTTTCTCCATTGTATATTCTTGCCTCCTTTATCAAAGATAGGGTGACCATATGTTAGTGGGTTTATCTCTGGGCTTTCTATCCTGTTCCATTGATCTATATTTCTGTTTTTGTGCCAGTACCATACTGCCTTGATTACTGCAGCTTTGTAGCATAGTCTGAAGGCAGGGAGGCTGATTCCTCCAGCTCCATTTTCTTTCTCAAGATTGCTTTGGCTATTTGGGGTCTTTTGTGTTTCCATACAAATTGTGAAATATTTTGTTCTAGTTCTGTGATAAACGCCATTGGTAGTTTGATAGGGATTGCATTGAATCTGTAGATTGCTTTGGGTAGTATAGTCATTTTCACAATGTTGATTCTTCCAATCCAAAAACATGGTATATCTCTCCATCTGTTTGTATCATCTTTAATTTCTTTCATCAGTGTCTTATAATTTTCTGCATACAGGTCTTTTGTCTCCTTAGGTAGGTTAATTCCTAGCTATTTTATTCTTTTTGTTCCAGTGGTAAATGGGAGTGTTTCCTTAATTTCACTTTCATATTTTTCATCATTAGTATATAGGAATGCAAGAGATTTCTGTGCATTAATTTTGTATCCTGCTACTTTACCAAATTCATTGATTAGCTCTAGTAGTTTTCTGATAGCATCTTAAGGATTCTCTATGCATAGTATCATGTCATCTGCAAACAGTGACAGTTTTACTTCTTTTGCAATTTGGACTCCTTTTATTTCTTTTTCTTCTCTGATTGCTGTGGCTAAAACTTCTAAAACTATGTTGAATAATGCGGTGAGAGTGGGCAACCTTGTCTTGTTCCTGATCTTAGAGGAAATGGTTTCAGTTTTTCACCATTGAGAACGATGTTTCCTGTGGGTTTGTCATATATGGCCTTTATTATGTTGAAGGAAGTTCCCTCTATGCCTACATTCTGGAGGGTTTTTTTAATCATAAATGGGTATTGAATTTTTTCAAAAGCTTTTTCTGCATCTATTGAGATTATAATATAGTTTATATCCTTCAGTTTGTTAATATGGTGTATCACTATGATTGATTTGCATACATTGAAAAATCCTTGCAGTACTGGGATAAACCCCACTTGACCATGGTGTGTGATTCTTTTAATGTGTTGTTGGATTCTGTTTGCTAGTATTCCATTGAGGATTTTTGCATCTATGTTCATCAGTGATATTGGCCTGTAATTTTCTTTCTTTGTGACATCTTTGTCTGGTTTTGGTATCGGGGTGACGGTGGCTTCGTAGAACGAGTTTGGGAATGTTCATCCCTCTGCTATATTCTGGAAGAGTTTGAGAAGGATAGGTGTTAGCTCTTCTCTAAATGTTTGATAGAATTCACCTGTGAAGCCATCTGGTCCTGGGCTTTTATTTGTTGGAAGATTTTTAGTCACAGTTTCAATTTCAGTGCTTGTGATTGGCTGTTAATATTTTCTATTTCTTCCTGGCTCAGTCTCGAAAGATTGTGCTTTTATAAGAATTTGTCCATTTCTTCCAGGTTGTTCATTTTATTGGCATAATGTTACTCGTAGTAAACTCTCATCATCCTTCGTATTTCTGCGTGTCAGTTGTCACTTCTCCTTTTTTATTTCTAATTCTGTTGATTTGATTCTTCTCCCTTTTTTTCTTGATGAGTCTGGCTAATGGTTTATCAATTTTGTTTATCTTCTGAAAGAACCAACTTTTAGTTTTATTGCATTTTGCTATCGTTTCCTTCATTTGTTTTTCATTTATTTCTGATCTGATCTTTATGATTTCTTTCCTTCTGCTAACTGGGTTTTTTCTGTTCTTCTTTCTCTAATGGCTTTAGGTGTAAGATTAGGTTGTATATTTGAGCTGTTTCTAGTTTCTTGAGGTAGGATTGTAGTGCTATAAACTTCCCTCTTAGAACTGCTTTTGCTGCATCCCATAGGTTTTGGGTCATCATGTTTTCATTGTCATTTGTTTCCAGGTATTTTTTGATTTCCTCAGTGATTTCTTGGTTATTCCGTAGTGTATTGTTTAGCCTCCATCTGTTTCTATTTTTTACAGTTTGTTTTCCTTTAATTGACATCCAGTCTCATAGCATTGTGGTCAGAAAAGATATTTGATACGATTTCAATTTTCTCAAATTTACCAAGCCTTGGTTTGTGACTGAAGATATGATCTACCCTGGAGAATCTTCAATGAGCACTTGAGAAGAAAGTGTATTCTGTTGTTTTTGGATGGAATGTCCTATAAATATCAATTAAGTCCATCTTGTTTAATGTGTTATATAAAGCTTGTGTTTCCTTATTTATTTTCATTTTGGATGATCTGTCCATTGGTGAAAGTGGGGTGTTAAAGTTCTGTACTATGATTGTGTTACTGTCAATTTCCCCTTTTAGGGCTGTTAGCATTTGCCTTATGTTTTGAGGTGCTCCTATGTTGGGTGCATAAAGATTTACAATTGTTATATCTTCTTCTTGGATTGAACCCTTGATCGTTATGTAGCGTCCTTCTTTGTCTCTTGTAATAGTCTTTATTTTAAAGTGTAATTTTGTCTGATACAGAATTGCTACTTCACCTTTCTTTTGATTTCCATTTGCGTGGAATATCTTTTTCCATCCCCTCACTTTCAGTCTGTATGTGTCCCTATGTCTGAACTGGGTCTCTTTTAGACAGCATATATACGGGCATTGTTTTTGTATCCATTCAGCCAGTCTATGTCTTTTGGTTGGAGCATTTAATCCATTTACATTTAAGGTAATTATTGGTATGTATGTTCCTATTACCATTTGCTTAATTGTTTTGGGTTTGTTATTGTAGGTCTTTTCCTTCTCTTGTGTTTCCTGCCTAGAGAAGTTCCTTTAGCATTTGTTGTAAAGCTGGTTTGGTGGTGCTGGATTCTCTTAGCTTTTGTTTGTCTGTAAAGGTTTTAGTTTCTCCGTTGAATCTGAATGAGATCCTTACTGGGTAGAGTAATATTGGTTGTAGGTTTTTCCCTTTCATCACTTTAAATGTGCTCTGCCACACCCTTCTGGCCTGCAGAGTTTCTGCTGAACGATCAGCTGTTAACCTTACGGGGATTCCCTTGTATGTTATTTGTTGCTTTTAATATTTTTTCTTTGTATTTAATTTTTGGTAGTTTGATTAATATGTGTATTGGTGTGTTTCTCCTTGGATTTATCCTGTGTGGGACTCTCTGCACTTCCTGGAGTTGATTATTTCCTTTTCCATATTAGGGAAGTTTTCAACTATAATCTCTACAAATATTTTCTCAGTCCCTTTCTTTTTCTCTTCTTCTCCTGGGACCCCTACAATTCGAATGTTGGTGCATTTATTGCTGTCCCAGAGGTCTCTGAGACCATCCTGAATTCTTTTCATTCTTTTTTCTTTATCCTGCTCTGTGGTAGTTATTT
>NW_021703778.1:110159141-110195261 GCF_005190385.1 Monodon monoceros
TTGTGGTACGTGGGCCTCTCACTGTTGTGGCCTCTCCCGTTGTGGAGCACAGGCTCCGGACGCGCAGGCTCAGCGGCCATGGCTCACGGGCCAGCTGCTCCGCGGCATGTGGGATCTTTCCAGACCAGGGCACAAACCTGTGTCCCCTGCATCAGCAGGCAGACTCTCAACCACTGAGCCACCAGGGAAGCCTGTTCATCATTTTTTGTTTGCTCTTTAGTTCTTCTAGGTCCTTGTTAAACGTTTCTTGTATTTTATCCATTCTATTTCTAAGATTTTGGATCATCTTTACTATCATTACTCTGAATTCTTTATCAGGTAGATTGCCTATTTCATCTTCATTTGTTTGGTCTGGTGGGTTTTTACCTTGCTTCTTCATCTGCTGCATATTTCTCTGTCTTTTCATTTTGCTTAACTTACTGTGTTTGGGGTCTCCTTTTCGCAGGCTGCATGTTCATAGTTCCCGTTGTTTTTGGTGTCTGCCCTCAGTGGGTAAGGTTGGTTCAGTGGGTTGTGTAGGCTTCCTCGTAGAGGGGACTGGTGCCTGTGTTCTGGAGGATGATGGTGGATCTTGTCTTTCTGGTGGGCAGGACTGCATCCAGTGGTATGTTTTGGGGTGTCTGTGATCTTATTATGATTTTAGGCAGCCCCTCTGCTAATGGGTGGGGTTGTGTTCCTGTCTTGCTAGTTGTTTGGCATGGGGTGTCCAGCACTGGAGCTTCCTGGTCTTTGAGCGGAGCTGGGTCTTAGTGTTGAGATGGAGATCTCTGGGAGAGCTCTTGCCGATTGATATTACGTGGGGCCTGGAGGTCTCTCGTGGTCCAACGTGCTGAACTTGGCTCTCCCACCTCAGAGGCACAGGCCTGACACCCAGCCGGAGCACAAGACCCTGTCAGCCACATGGCAGCTGTGTGGCCTTTGGCAAGTCATTCTGTTGAGAACGAAGCAGGGTCAAGGAAAATTCTGAGCCCTTATTTTTCCTCTTCTGTAAATTGGCATTAATTCTCTATCCACCTCAAGATACATTTGGGAGGTTGAGAACTTCCGTGGCCTCTAGATATGTGGCCAAACGTGAAGCCTGTCCCTCAGGCCGAAGTTCCAGGACAAGCAATCAGGCCTCCTTTATAGAAAGGCTGGGGGTGTGATTCAGTCCATTGTCCATGCAGTGCCCTGGGGGTGGCAGCCGGCCTGGAGCTATCTCTGACTTTTACAGTCTGTGGGATCCAGGAGCACAACACCCGCTGGCCATCAGACCCAGGCCATCAACGGGTGTCCCCTGGGCGGCAGCCGCAGAGACCGCAGCACCACACGCCTCCAAAAGCTCCCTGCTGGGAGGTCCTGGTGCTCTGGAGACAGCGCCCACCTTCCAAAGTCTCCAGACAGGGTGACACTCATCTCTGAGATGTGTGTTTAGTTAGAAGCCTGCCCCTCAGGCTTCAGCTCTAATGATTAGCTTAGAGGCTGCTTTCACTAGGCCTGTGTCCCTCTGGCTGTGCCCTGGAGGTGGCAGCCCTTTAAGAACTCTTTTTCTGTTGGTGATAGTTCTGTGGGACCCAGGAGCGAAAGCCCCACTGGCCACCAGAGTCAGGAGATGTCTAGGTGTCTCAGGGCGGCAGCTGCGTGTAAGGCCCACCCCACTGCACACGGGAGCTTTGGCAGACGGAGCCCCGCGGAGGGACTGTCATTTTATTTCGGGTTTTTCACAATGTACATATGTCACCTTCACAGTTAGAACCAACAGTAGTAGTATTTTCATTTTGAAAAATCTCTTTACTTCTGAAGGGTAGAATCAAACAATTTTGATGTAGAAAGGACAGTAGAACCTTCCCCAGTACCCCTTCCTACCACCAGTGCTGGGATCCTTTCTGGAAGTTTCTATGAGCTGGTCACCCATTCCCTCTGTTTAGGAAGTGAATAGGATTTAGAGAAAGACGGACCCCTTTGGGTCACTAGGGTATGGTGAGACTCCAAGAGCATGGATATATCCCCATGTTAAAGTGCTCTGTATGAGGCAGGGAGAATAACATATATTCTTCCTAAAAGGAGTGGGGAGAAGTTTGCAGAGAAAAGTGAGGGGAGAGGGCACTTGAAAGGATGAAGAGGCTGGGATCACTGCAGCCATCTCTGAGAGGGACTGGCGGGAGGTCCTTCTACCTAGTGCACCATGGGACCATTTTGGGGGTTATTTTCCTGTGATGTTAACAGCTCCTTCCTTGTCTCCTCTGCTTTGCTGTCCCTCACTCTAATTTGTTTGTGAAAATCAAAGTCGCAATGAGTTTTATATCTGGATTGACATGCTGCAAAACAGATATAGCACAACTGAAAGCAAGCACCTAGAGTCAGCAGTAACCACAAGAAAAGAATTCACCAAACTCTTGGGCCCAGTTTGTGACTTTCACCTAATGCAAACAGAGCACTGAGGGCAAGTCGACCTTACTTCCACTTGCACAGGCAGAGGCCCTGTGACATCTGGGTCACAGGAGGCATGATTTCACAGCTCTCTTTCTGCCTCAGAGCAACTCAAAATCTCCTCCCGCATGTCACATTCCCTTGGTCCTACTCTGTACCAATGCAGAGTCAGTTTGATCCCTGTTCCAAATGACAGATAAGGAAAAGATGATACCCTTGAAATATTAAACCAAAAATAATTTTCATTCCTCATACGTGAGGTTGTCCTATAACCCCCTCACTCATTGAATCAATGGGCTTGACTACTTCGGGGAAGGCTGAATACCCAACTAGAACAAAGGCATTACTCAGCTTAGAGTGTCAAACTAAATTTCTTAAGTGCACAGCAAGATAATTCCAGGCTTTGTTAAGAGGAAAAAAGATTTTGCCTAAATTCTAAAACTTTCCTTTTTCAACACTGTAAGAGCAAAGCTGGGGGTCTGAGCACAGAGCTTTACTGGAAAGCTGTGGCCTTCACGTTGGCCTGCGTGCACCCCTGGGGTGGAGAGGTGCGGAGGTGGGGTCGGGGGAGCATGGAGACTCCTTAAGCAGTGCTTGGCCCCTGGGAATTTTAAGGGAACAGTTTTTGAAACTGTCAACTTCCATGCGTATTCTTTCCTAAAATGCACCTGCCTTTAGAACTGGCAGATTAACCTGCCTTTTCAAATTGTTCTCCTCCTTTACAAAAGAAAATCATCTCTCTCACCATCTAGAATCCTAAAATAATTCATTGCCCCAGAGTGCAAAATTCTCTGGGTCACCGAATGACTGGACAGTTGAACGCATGCCCCCGAGGGAGAGTTCTTTGAGAGTAGCACCAGGTGAGTTCACAGGAAAATACTGAGGGTCACGGAGTCTTATTTCATCCAGGCTGTAGAGTCATGCACAGCTCATTGCCTCATCCGTTTGTTTCTATGTATTAGAATTCAGAAGTGATATGGTTGCCATGAGGACTTACATTGAAACACTGACTTAAACTGAGAAATAAAATCAAGACTTGTTCTGACAGAAAGTATGGCTGATTGGCTAGACAACGAAAACTGACTTTGCCAGTTAGGTTCTGTGTAAATGTTTTCTACATATTGAATGAGCAAAATCTAATGTTCTGAGGTTTTAACAAAAATTTAGAGCATATATATAAACTACACCAGAGATTACATCTTTTGCTATTATTAAACTTATGATAAAAATTTAAATACCAAGCTAAAAATGGGCAAGTTTTTCAGAATTCTTTTCAGGATATGAGAGGACAAAGTTTGCTAAAAGCCAGTGTAGAGAGGCAGGAGAGGATGGACAGGCATTTTGGACGAAAAGGTGAAGGAAGGAGAGGAGTGGTAAAGGGTAAGAGGTCAGATGTGAATTTTGGAAGCTCCTCTCTACCCCGACCCTGGGCCAGACTTAAAGATCCAAGAGTTGGGGCTTCCCTGGTGGCGCAGTGGTTGAGAATCTGCCTGCCAGTGCAGGGGACGCGGGTTCGAGCCCTGGTCTGGGAAGATCCCATGTGCCACGGAGCAACTAGGCCCGTGAGCCACAACTACTGAGCCTGCGCGTCTGGAGCCTGTGCTCTGCAACAAGAGAGGCCGCGACAGTGAGAGGCCCGCGCACCGCAATGAAGAGTGGCCCCCACTCGCCACAACTAGAGAAAGCCCTCACACAGAAACGAAGACCCAACACAGACAAAAATAAATAAATATTAAAAAAAAGATCCAAGAGCCAATGGGGATAAGAAGTACTTGGAATGAGCAGATAAATTTGGGAGAACCCAGTGCTCAAGGACTGGTTTCTTGCTCTCCAGAAAAGAGTAGGTCAGCAAATTTTCAAGCATCTTAACCCCAGAGCAACATAAAATAACCACAGGGCAGTGAAAATGGTGGCAAACTACTGTGGTTGAGAAAGCTCTGAGAGATCACCAAGCTGGACACCCTACAGTGGTCACGTGGTGTGGAAGAAACTCCCACAGTCCACACGACCCATGAGGGATGTACAAGGACTGGGAGTTAGGAATGGCCTGGTCTTCAGGGGAAGATGGCTGAAGTCCCCTGGTGCAGCCCTCCTCCCTTCCTCCAACCTCTTCCTGGGTCCTGATGTCATCCCGGGAGAAGGAAGGAGCCCCACACTGGAGGAAACCCTGCAGGACATCATTTTAAACCAGTCACAAGACGCCCATCCTGCATCTGTGAGTCAATAATTCAGACATGCAATAGCTTTCTCATCGGAGTAATATACAGAGTCATTGAGCCTAGAGCTTGAAGGAATTTAAAAGATTGTTTGGTCCTCTGCTCTCATTGGACAACAGGAAAGCTGCAGCCCAGGGTCATGAAGGAGCTCACATCGAAAGTGGTGGTTCCCACAGGCTCACCTTAAGACTGGGTCTTAGGTAGTGCTTTTTGGTACTAGCCTTCTAACACTTTTCAGAACACAAATTCTCCCCACTCGGTTTGGGTGCCATACAA
Organism: Monodon monoceros; assembly: GCF_005190385.1. Taxonomy (NCBI): domain Eukaryota; kingdom Metazoa; phylum Chordata; class Mammalia; order Artiodactyla; family Monodontidae; genus Monodon; species Monodon monoceros. The sequence goes on from NW_021703778.1 coordinate 110,164,043, forward strand.
TGTGCTCAGAATACCTTCAGGTCGATCCCTCTCCGGGGTATCCAGGAACAGCTGAGCTTTTATACTGGTTAACCATATATGAAGAGAACAACAGTGAAATAAACTTCAGAAGCATTGGTGCCAGGACTGAAATTGGTGAAAACACTTCACAGCAGGGCCGCCCAATGGAACCTTCTGCAACATTGGAAATGTTCTATAACGGCACCGCCCAGTACTGTGGCTGCTGGTTCTTGAGGCTACTGAGTACCACAATGTGGCTAGTATGACCGAGGGACTGTATTTTAAATGGTATTTCATTTTAATTACTTTTAATTTATATTTAAATAATCACATGTGGCTAGTGGATACAGTACTAGACAGTGTAGCTCTGTAACATTCATAAAAATGTTATGAATTTTCTTTTTCATCACGATTATCAGGAAATTGGTTGAAACCAGTCATTTTGGGCCTGCATACCAATGTTTTCCTCAGATCTTTTATCCCCCAATTCATGAGGAGACAGTCCTTTACATTGTGCCAAAACAGTAGTCATTCTCTGGAAGACCAAACATGGTCCTCTGAATGCTGAAGGGTGAGAATTAATCTTAGTCTCTGGACCGAGACTTATTGGTATTGTTTATTTCTTTAGTTTCTTATTTACTTTGTGCATCTGAGAGTCACTGAACAATTTCAAACTATCAAAGTTAAATTCAGTTTCATAGACACACTGTCAACTTTAATAGCTTTAACTTCTAAGTAATTTGCCCCTAATTTCCCTCCCTTTCCAAATGATGTTGGGTCTTTAAGTACTACTATATTCATTATCTATTGCTGTGTAACAAATTATCCCCAAACTTAGTGGCTTAAAACATCAACATTTTCATTATCACACAGTTCCTGGGGGTTAAGAACCACAGCACAGCTTAGAGGGGTCCCCTGGCTCAGAGTGTCCCATGAGGATACAATCAAGGTATCAGCTAGGACTGCAGTCATCTCAAGGCTCAAATGGGTGAGGATCTGCTTCCAAGCTCTCTCCTATGGTTAACTAGAGGCATCAGTTCCTTGCCAGTTCCTTGTAGTCCTCTTTATGGGGCCACTCACAACCTGGCATCTGCCTGGTGGCTGCCCTCAGTTCCTTGCCACAAGGACATCTCCACAGAGCAGCTCCCAACATGGCAACTTGCTTCATCAGAGAGAAAGCAAGAAAAGCCAGAGAGAGAATGCGAGCAAAGAACAAGTCTTTTGTAATCTAAGCTAAGAAGTGACAGCCCTTCACTTTTGCTGCATTTTTTTGTTACAAGCAAGTCCTTAGGTGCGGCCTGCACTCAAGGGGAGGGGATTAGACAAGGGGGTGCATAATAGAAGGCAGGGATCATTGAGAATCATTCGAGAAGCTGCTCTCCATAGCTACTTTAAAGAGGGCTCTTTTCCTGGCTGGTCTAGTCTACCTTGAATCTTATCTTCAAGGTCAACCCTACCCAGAGTAAGAATGTGAGTGAGTCCAATGTCACCCAACTAGATAGTGGAAGAACCAGAACTAGAATCCAAGTCTCCTAAATTCCTGATTAGTCCTCTGTTTTTCTTTGTACGCGATACTTAGTTAGGACCCTAGCACAGGCACACAGATGCCAAGCAAAAGCATTTTGACCTCAGAAAACAGGTATTAAGGTTTTTAAGCAGGAGAGTGCTATGACAGAGGTGATTTTAAAGCAAGATTAGTGTCAAAACAATCTTGAAAAAAGAACAACAAAACTGGAGGTATCACACTGACTGATTTCAAGCTAACTACAAAGCTGTAGCAAGCAAAACAGCATGGTACTAGCAAAATGACAGACACACAGATCAATGAAACTGAACTGAGAGTCCAGAAATTAACCGCCTCACATATGTACAATTAATCTACGACAAAGGAGCAAAGAACATACAATGGAGAAAGAACAGTGTTGGGGAAACTGGATGGCTACATGTAAAAGAATGAAACTAGACTGCTATCTTACACCATACACAAAAATTAACTCACAATGGACTAAAGATTTGAATGTAAGACCTGAAACCGTAAAATTCCTAGAAGAAAACATAGGCAGTAAGAAAACACCAGTCTTACTGACGTTTTTGTGGATCTGATTCAAAGGCAAGGGAAACAAAAGCAAAAATAAACAAATGGAATTACATCAAACTAAAAAGCCTCTGTACAGTGAAGGAAACCATCATCAAAAGGAAAAGGCAACCTACCGAATGGGAGAAGATATTGCAAATCATATATTCATTGAAGGGTTAATATCCAAAATATATAAAGAACTCATACAACTCAACAACAAAGAACAGTTCAATTAAAAAGTGGGCAGAGACTCTGAATAGACATTTTTCCAGAGAAGACATACAGATGGCCAACAGACACATGGAAAGATGCTCAACATCACTGATCATCAGGGAAATGCAAATCAAACCACAATGAGACATCACTTCACACCTGTCAGAACGGCTACTATTAAAAGGACAACAAATAACAAGTGTTGGAACGGATGTGCACTGTTGGTGGGAATGTAAACTGGTACAGCCACCATGGAAAACAGTATGGAGGTTCCTCAAAAAATTAAAAACAGAACTACCATTTGATCCAGCAATTCTACTCCTGGGTATTTATCTGAAGAAAAGGAAAACACTAATTTGAAAAGATATATGCACCCTTATGTTCACTGCAGCATTATTTACAATAGCCAAGATATTAAAGAAACCTAAATGTCCATTGATAAATGAATGGATAAAGAAGATGGAATAGAATAGAATAACTGTTTTCAGATGACATAATACTATACATAGAGAATCCTAAAGACACTACCAGAAAACCACTAGAGCTAATCAATGAATTTGGTAACGTAGCAGGATACAAAATTAATGAACAGAATCTCTTGCATTCCTATACACTAATGATGGAAAATCTGAAAGTGAACTTAAGGAAACGCTCCCGTTTACCGCTGCAACAAAAAGAATAAAATACCTAGGAATAAGCCTACCTAAGGAGACAAAAGACCTGTATACAGAAAACTATAAGACACTGATGAAAGAAATTAAAGATGATACAAACAGATGGAGAGATATGCCATGTTCTTGGATTGGAAGAATCAATATTGTGAAAATGACTATACCACCCAAAGCAATCTACAGATTCAATGCAATCCCTATCAAACTACCACTGGCATTTTTCACAGGACTAGAACAAAAAATTTCACAATTTGTATGGAAACACAAAAGACCCCGAATAGCCAAAGCAATCTTGAGAAAGAAAAATGGAGCTGGAGGAATCAGGCTCCCTGACTTCAGACTATACTACAAAGCTACAGTAATCAAGGCAGTATGGTACTGGTACAAAAAGAGATATATAGATCAATGTAACAGGATAGAAAGCCCAGAGATAAACCCACGCACATATGGTCACCTTATCTTTGAGAAAGGAGGCAAGAATATACAATGGAGAAAAGACAGCCTCTTCAATAAGTGGTGCTGGGAAAACCAGACAGCTACATGTAAAAGAATGAAATTAGAACACTCCCTAACACCATACACAAAAATAAACTCAAAATGGATTAAAGAGCTAAATGTAAGGCCAGATACTATCAAACTCTTAGAGGAAAACATAGGCAGAACACTCTATGACATAAATCACAGCAAGATCCTTTTTGACCCACCTCCTAGAGAAATGGAAATAAAAACAAAAATAAACAAATGGGACCTAATGAAACTTAAAAGCTTTTGCACAGCAAAGGAAACCATAAACAAGACAAAAAGACAACCCTCAGAATGCAAGAAAATATTTACAAATGAAGCAACTGACAATGGGTTAATTTCCAAAATTTACAAGCAGCTCATGCAGCTCAATATCAAAAAAACAAACAACCTAATCCAAAACTGGGCAGAAGACCTAAACAGACATTTCTCCAAAGAAGATATACAGGTTGCCAACAAACACATGAAAGGATGCTCAACATCACTAATCATTAGAGAAATGCAAATCAAAACAACAATGAGGTATCACCTCACACCGGTCAGAATGGCCATCATCAAAAAATCTACAAACAATAAATGCTGGAGAGGGTGTGGAGAAAAGGGAACCCTCTTGCACTGTTGGTGGGAATGTAAATTGATACAGCCACTGTGGAGAACAGTATGGACGTTCCTTAAAAAACTAAAAATAGAACTACCATACGACCCAGCAATCCCACTCCTGGGCATATACCCTGAGAAAACCATAATTCAAAAAGGGTCATGTACCACAATGTTCACTGCAGCTCCTTTTACAGTAGACAGGACATGGAAGAAACCTAAGTGTCCATCGACAGATGAATGGATAAAGAAGATGTGGCACATATATACAATGGAATATTACTCAGCCATAAAAAGAAACGAAATTGAGTTACTTGTAGTGAGGTGGATGGACCTAGAGTATGTCATACAGAGTGAAGTAAGTCAGAAAGAGAAAAACAAATACAATATGGTAACACATACATATGGAATCTAAAAAAAAAAAAAAAAATGGCCATGAAGAACCTAGGGGCAGGACGAGAATAAAGATGCAGACCTACTAGAGAATGGACTTGAGGACATGGGGAGGGGGGGAGGGTAAGCTGTGACAAAGTGAGAGAGTGGCATGGACATATATACACTACCAAATGTAAAACCAATAGCTAGTGGGAAGCAGCCGCATAGCACAGGAGATCAGCTCGGTGCTTTGTGACCACCTAGAGGGGTAGGATAGGGAGGGTGGGAGGGAGGGAGATGCAAGAGGGAGGAGATATGGGGATATGTGTACATGTATAGCTGAGTCACTTTGTTATATAGCAGAAACTAACACACCATTGTAAAGCAACCATGCTCCAATAAAGACGTTAAAAACAACAACAACAAGGTCCTACTGTATATCACAGAGAACTATATTCAATACCTTATGATGAACCATAATGGAAAAGAATATAAAAAAGCAAGTATATATGCATATAACTGCATCACTTTACTGTACAGCGGAAATCAACACAACATTGTACATCAACTATAGTTCAATAAAAATATTTTGAAAAAAAAAAGAATAGAATAGAACTCAGTCACAAAAAAGAATGAAATCTTGCCACTTGTGACAACATAGATGGATTTTGAGGGTATTATAGTAAGTGAATAAGTCGGACAGGGAAAGACAAATACTGTATGAGTTCACTTATATGTGGAATTTAAAAAATAAAGCAAATGAACAAACATAACTAAACAGAAATAGAGTCATAGATATAGAGAACAAACAGGTGCTTGCCAGAGGGCAGGGTTGGGGGCAGGAGAGAAATAGGTGAGGGAGATTAAGAGATAAAAACTTTCAGTTATAAGATAAATCGCGGGGATATATTATAAAGCTTAAGGAATATGGTCAATAATACTGTAATAACTTTTTATGGGGACAGATGGTGACCAGACAATGTGGTGATCATTTCATACTGTATTTAAATGTGGAATCACTGAAACTGTACACCTGAAACTAATATAATATTGTATGTCAGGTATTTTTCAGTAAAGATGAAAGATTAGTGTGATGACTGTAAAATGGATTGCAGAAGGAAGGACTGGAAATTACATTAATTTCTATTTATTTACAATTAGCATGTTTATGGTCTACAGTTTTGTACTTTACTATTATAAAGGCATCCCATGTATTTTCACAAGTCTTAACAAAATGGTCTTTGAAAGAATTATTTAGGCCAAAAATATATCAAATAAAGTACTACATCAAAAAGTCTATCACCAATTTTTTTTAAGTTAAATTCCTATTTATTTATTTTTAATTTATTTATTTATTTTTGGCTGCGTTGGGTCTTCGTTGCATGCACGGGCTTCTCATTGCAGTGGCTTTTCTTGTGCAGCATGGGCCCTAGGTATGTGGGCTTCAGTAGTTGTGGCACATGGGCTCAGTAGTTGTGGCACACGGGCTTAGTTGCTCCGCGGCATGTGGGATTTTCCCGGACCAGGTCTTGAACCCGTGTCCTGCATTGGCAGGCGGATTCTTAACCACTGCACCACTGGGGAAGCCCTCTATTACCAAATTTTATAACAAACAGTATTTTCACATGTGTACACTGAATAAAACTCTAAAAGCTATTTCCAATGAATTTCCAGAGACGATATTTTTTTTACTAAGATAGGAAACTCCTGGGAGAGTCAGGACTTGAACACTCTGAGAAGAAACTGTAGTCAGTAAAACGTATTGCCCTGTTAAGCTTCCACCTCCAACCATGACAGCACACAAACTTGCATTTAACGGATAGTACGAGGTGGCAAAGTCTTCTAGTTAACCATCAATATTCACCCTGCCTTCTTCTTTCAGTAGTAAATTTTGTGCTGGGCACATAGCCTAGTTAAGACTACATTTCCCAGCCTCTTTAACAGTTAAGTGCACCATTAACACTAAGTTCTGCCCAATGGGGTATGAGTGGAAGTGACGTAAGTCATTCCTAGTTGTGTCCTTAATGGGAAAGGTATGTGCCCCCTGTACTCCTCCCCTTCTGACTGGTTGGTATGCAGATGTGATGACAGGAGCCAGGAGTAGTCAGAGATGAAAGCTCCCATAACAGCACTGGACCGTCTACCTCTGGAAATTTCCATGATCAAGTTCTTTCTTGCATAAGTCACTGAGCTTGGAAGTCCCTGTATTAGAACAGTTTATACCACAACTTAACTACTTCAATAACATACCCACCTTTCCTTTACGTTGGTTCTCTCCCCAAATAAATAACAGACAAGTGCCTAGGCCTCAGTGATAAGGAAAAGGGATGTTATCAGCCCATATTAAATTCTTTTTATCATCTCCTACTTACCTATGAAGCTGCCAGAAACCTACTGACGGCAGCAAACTCCTAACATTTTTTGCTATGTGACTTTACTCCCCACCCCCCACCCCCCACTTATTTGCCAGGAGTTAAAGAAGCAATAGTATCATAAGCTCAGATTTGCTAATGAACCAAAGGTGATTTTAAGTTTCCCTCTCTCAGGTTTGACCAGGGTCAGGGACTAGAGATCCACTCAGTTTTGTGCTGATAAATTTAACCACTGACTCTCTAGGGGAAAACAAGTCTGATTAGTAGGGTTTGCCGATTTCCATGGTGTAAATACTCCCACCATGGCCGATTTCAAGCTAGCAATAAGATGTCACTAAACATAAAGTCCAGAAGAAATGTTGACAATTGCACCTTGCAAGCTAATACTAGCCGCTTCCAGAACACTGGAGTCTATCCATTACCCCAGTCTGGGCCTGCTTCTGATTTCCTTTCTTGGTTACACTCCAGAGGAGGATGCTACATTTACAGTGGTGTACAGCAGGAACAGGAAAAACAATGTTGGGGGTAGCTCTGACAATCTTTGAACTGCAGCTGGGGCCTTGCCTTCATCTGATCTATGATGCTCCTGCAGTAACATTTCATCCTTTCGGTTCAAGGAAGTGGTTGGTAAACATGAGTGCATACTGGGTCACAGAGGAGTTTTAGAAACTAGCAATGCCTGGGTTCCAGTCCCAGAGATTCTGATTCAATTGATCTGGGCTGGGAGTGTTAAAAGCGGGTGATCCTAATGTGCAGCCAAGGTTGAGAACCACTGGTTTAAAGCAAGAGATCTCTTATGTATGTGATAGAGGGTTGGTATAATTATATTTGCTTTTCACATTAGGAGGGAAAAGTCAACCTACATGACCTGGCTAAAAGGGAAGAAGTCAGTGGTGAGGCCAGGACTATTTCCTTAGTGAAGGGAAGGCTGAGGAGAAGAGGTCTGTGCTCTGACTCCTAGTGGGTCCTGGAAAGAACCTTAAATACTACTTTTCTGAACGCTTAAAAAAAACACTAAAAACAAACAAACAGGGACTTCCCTGTTGGCGCAGTGGATAAGACCCCATGCTCCCAGTGCAGGGGGCCTGGGTTCGATCCCTGGACAGGGAACTAGAGCCCACATGCATGCCACAACCAAGAGTTCGCATGCCACAACTAAGGAGCCCGTGAGCCACAACTAAGGAGTCCGCCTGCTGCAACTAAAAGAGCCCACGTGCCACAACTAAGGAAACGGCAAGCCGCAACTAAGGAGCCCTGGAGCCACAACTAAGGAGTCCACCTGCCGCAACTAAGGAGCCCATGACCTGCAACTAAGGAGCCCGCCTCCCACAACTAAGACCCAGTGCAACCAAATAAAATAAACAAATAAGTATTTAACAAAACAAAACAAAAAACCACAAGTGAGCCTTTCTTTTTAGCTGGGAATTTAAGTAAGCACAGGAATTGCTGAAATCGTAGGAAACTGTCATATAATCAGGTCTGCTATGTTTTGAATCTATGCAAACTGGTATTAGTCATTGTGAAATCAGATTCAATTTCTTTCCATCCATTTTAGATTTGCATTTATTCTTAGAAGCATATGAGAACTTTATTCAAAAATCAGCAATTAGGTCATGTATTTTTTGACCGTTAAGTTAACCTCTGAAGTGTGATTAGAATTTTACAGATTGATAAATTTGCTAGTTTACTAGTGAATCATTTTCATGCAGTACTATTTCAGTTAATAATCCATACAAGTCTATATGTAAACACACAGATGATATAATCGAGACAATAAAGATGTGTTGAGTCCAGCATATGCTCAGTGCAGGGGCAGCGTGAGATGGAGGATGAACATAGGAGCAGGAAGCCTGGGTTCTAAGCTTGATGCAGTTTCCTGATCCATAAAAAATGAGGACAGGGTGAATTTGGCACTTCACCTTTAATATTTTGATAAGGTGTCCTGAGACTGAAACCATCAGTGGTGTCAGTGAACCAAATAGGTTTGAAGAACCAAGTGGGTTTTTCCCCCAAATTTCAGACATTAATAAACTCTGAGAATGAATGTATATGTCCAGATTCCTTTTTTGTGAGTTTACATTCCTTCTAAATAAGACGCTGCAAATACACTTTGTCTCCAGGTCCAGTCCCATTTGACCAGTAGTGGCCTACCAAAACACTGTGTTGAGGTTTCTGAAGCCAGGTCCAAGCCTGGTGGGAGTTAAGAGTGCTGTGATTGATAAGTGATTGTCTTGGGTCTGAAATGGGGGAAATGGCAATACATGTGCCCCATGTCCCTTCCCTGTTCCTGGTCTTTTCATTAACACCAGTGTTTCCTTCATCTCCCATTAAGTACTTCTGAAGTGAAATGACTGTTGGCATTCTGTATTCCCCCACTTTCCACCAGGAAAATTTAGTCCATTGTTAAAGTGGCAATAAATCTTAAGGTAATTCAACCAAAACATTTAGCTACTGAGTCTTTGATAAGCAGCTTCAATTTAGGCTACATCTTTTTTTTTTAATTGAAGTATAGTTGATTTATAATGTTTCAGGTGTAAAGCAAAGTGATTCAGTTATACATACATATATTTTTTCTTTTTCAGGTTCTTTTCCATTATAGTTTATTACAAGATATTCAGTATAGTTCCCTGTGCTATACAGTAGATCCTTGTTGTTTATTTTATATATAATAGTGTGTATCTGTTAATCCCAAATCTTTATAATGATCAAACAACCATCAGTTGACTCACTTAAACAACTAATCTATTTAAAGGGGAAAAAAACCCTTGTATTTAATGTTGTTTTGGCTAAAACAAAAAATGCTTTTTGATTCTTTTGCTTTTATGCCAGTTCCATTAGACACAGTCTAAAAGATAAAAGAAATCATGACCTTTCTTCTCTTCCACCTCCTTAGGTCTGGATGGCTGTGGTTTTCTCTTTAGGCCGTGTGACACCACAGCATGCTCTGAAAAGTAATTAACAACTTTAGAAGTTAATCCAGCATATACTTTGAAGCAGAAGCGATTCCATCCCTAATAGTTGCCTGGAAGACTGATTCTTCCTTCTGGCTCTTGAAACTCTATGTAGTAATTGCCCCAGAATTTAAAAATTATCTGGGGAATTCCTTGTTCCACATTTAGGGTACAAAAAGCTAATGACTTTGACATTCTGTAATGTGCGTGTGGGGGGGGGGGGGGGTAGAGAGCAGTGTCTTGAGAATTACTGTATGGATAAGAAAGCTGTCTCTTCTCACTGTAAAGACCTGAAAAACCCTTATTTGACCAGACTGTAGAACTGAATTTCAAAATTAGTAAACTGATAATGTGTCTGAATGTGTGTTTGCCAAGAGGCATCTCTACAGGATACATCTTTTCAGAGTGAATGCTCTTACACTCAGGAGCTCCAGGTACAGATTTGCCTACTTCCATGTTGGTTTTGGTAGTGCTGTTACTGTTTGTAAACCAGTGTTCTGACAACTCTCTTCAGAGCAACAACTTGGCTTATAAATTATCCACCTATTTTCTTGATCAAAAGATTGTCCTTTTACACCGTTCCCCTATGCCTTCCTTTAATGCCTGTTATCTAGATTTGATCATTAGACCATGTTTTGCACACCACCCTTCCTAAACTTGCTAAATTCCCTGAGATTGAAGGGGTGGGTCAGGCCCTCTTTCAATTTCTTCCACCTTCTCCAACTTTATAGTCTTGCACCGCACCTGACACACAAAGAAGCCCTCACTGAACAGTCTATGAGTTTTCATGATGGTCATGCGTAGTTTGTGTTGGTTATTTATACTGAATCCCTCTTCAGAAACTGGGGATGGTTCAGTTCAACTATCACCAGTTATCGATCAATCAATATAAATCCTTGAATTAGATCCTAAAATTCAATATAAATGCTTGGATCCAAGCAGAATTCAATAACTTAATGGTCTGAAATAACTGAAAGTAATTGAACTAAGGAATTATTCCGAAACCAGACATATGTCTCCAGTTTGGGGATAATTAAAGGAATCAGTAAAAATAGAATTTGTTATTTACTTATGGAAAGAAGAAAACATAACTTAGGCCTTGCTCTCAAGTTGGTTGCAGTTTGTTTGGAGGAGACGAGAGTAATTTGAGAGGGAGAACACATGCACGTGAGGCGTTTGGTTGCTAAGTCCTCACATGCTCTGTAAGTTAGAGGATCGTGATCCCTGAGGGTTGGTTATGAGTGAAGGTATCGGGTACGAGGCAGATTAAGTCAGGTGTTAAAGGAGAACAAGTTTTGGAAAGGCAGGAGGGAGAAGGGCAGGCTTTCCGGGCAAGGCGTTGATGGGGGCAAACGCACGAAAAGAGTAACCAGCGTGGTCCATGAGGCAGACGCCTGTCTACAACAGGAGACTGGACAACTTTGGGAATTACATAAACTTGAGGGGGGAGGGGCTCCACTTAAGGCAGGCCTTTAAAGCTCTGTTGAGAGGTTTGTGGTTAATATGATAGACAGTAAGGAGCCACTGAAGGATTTTGACCTGGAGAGTGACATTATAACATGATGTTTTCACACTCTATTTCTTGCAGTGACATATAGGATGAAGTAAGACTAGAAACAAGGCAGCTGAATTGGCTTGGCAGGAAGGTAAAAACAGGACATTCTGGCTATGGTGGGGACTGTGGGAACAGAGGCCAGAGATATTTCAAAAGAAAATCCAACCTGTCTTGGTGTCTGGCTAGATGTGGGGTAAGAATGGAGGCAGTCAGGGGTAAATCTGAAGGTGGGTGAATGAGAGGGGAGGAAGCTCCGAGACAGAACCAGGGGAGTCGGAGGAGGAATTGTCTTTGAACAACGTGTGGAATTTGAAATGACACTGAGCAGGGTAGGCGGTAACACTGTAGGAGTCTGACTGGAGGAAGTGAGGAAGCCTTGTTTCAAAACCTGAATCTGAGTCATTTAACTTCACTAACAAGGAGAATAGTCCCTGACTCACGCAGCCCTGGAGCTGATTAACTGGTAAGAATGCGAGAGTGTTCTGTAACGCTCTATCCAGTGTATGCCTTCAACACTTTCCTATGTGTGCGTCTCCTCCCCAGCTGCATGTGATGCTGAAGCGGATGTAAAATTTCTGCTCATAAATTTCACTCGGGTATGTTTTGAGATATATCGCTTCTGGTGGAAGTGAGACTGGTTGGGAGGCCTGGGCAGTGAAACAGGTGAGAGACGGTGATAAGGATCTGGTGCGGGGTAGTGATGGCACAAGATGAACCAAGTAGACTCACGTGCTTTTTAGAAGGAAGGAATGACAGAACTTACTGATTGGATGTGGGAAATGAGTAAGAGGGAGGATTATACAATGATGTCTAGGCTTACGGTAGAGGCAACTGTTAGACTGTGGTTTAAATCACTGAGATGGAAAAGATGGGAGAAGGAGCAAATCTGACCGGGGAGGAATATGAATTTAGTCTTGGACATTGTCATAGGCAGGTTAATGGCCTCCCAAAGATGTTCACATCCTAACTCCCTGTGAATGTGTTACCCTCCACACAAAAGGGACTTCGCAAATGTGATTAAATTAAGGTTTTTGAGATGAGATTATCCTGGACTGTCTGGGTGGGTCCAATGGAATCACAAATCTCCTTTTAAGTGCAAGGTGGAGGCAGGAAAGTGAGAGTGACCGTAATGTGATGTGAGAAAGATGGGACATTGCTGGCTTTAAAGACGGAAGAGGCTACAAGCCAAGGAATGTGGTTGGCCTCCACAAGCTGGAAAAGGCAAAAATGGATTCTCCCCTAGAGCTTCCAGAATGAACACAGCCTCCTGAAACATTGATCTTAGCCTAGTGAAACCTGTGTTGGACTCCTGACCTCCAGACTGTAAAATAATACATTTCTCTTGTTCTAGGCCACTAAGTTCTGTGGAAATTTTTTACAGCAGCAATGGGAAACCAATATAGACACATTTGAATCTGAGGTAGTACATAGGAATCATCCAAGTAGAGATCTGAGACAGTTTTATAGAGGGGTCTGGGATGGAATTATAGATTTGGGAGTCATTACTATATATATATATATGTATGGCATGTATACTATACATATATATAGTATTCTAACATCTCTGAAATCAGGGTGTGTCTTATAATTGATCATATAATTGTATTGTCAGGCAACATGCCTATGCATGTCTACGTGGCCAAACTGGACAAATGTGACCCCTGAATATTTTAGTCAACAAAACACAAGGAGGGACTTCCCTGGTGGTCCAGTAGGCAAGACTCTGCGCTCCAAATGCAGGGGGTCCGGGTTCAATCCCTGGTCAGGGAACTAGATCCCGCATGCCTGCTGCAACTAAGAGCCCACCGGCCACAATTAAGAGTCCCCATGCCACAACTAAAATATCCCGCATGCTGCAACTAAAGATCCCGCGTGCCACAACTGAGACCCAGTGGAGCAAAAAATAAATAATAAATTTTAAAAAAATTATTAAAAACCCCCACAAAACTCAAGGACTATTTGAGAAAGGTATGAGTCCTAGTTGTTGTCTGAAGGCTTTCTGTTAACACGTTTTAATAAGATCAAGAAAGGGCCAACATCAAAACTTTCAGAATGGGTGTCAATGACTTTGAACAAAATCTTAGAGACATTAGCAAAGAATTCTCTTAAGTAATGCTGATTTATCAATACTCTTGATGGAACGAGGGACAGCATTGTGATGGAAAACAAAGCTAAAGATGAATCTGAGTCAAAAAGTAGCTCTGAAAGAACTGGACTCTGAAAAATCTTAAGTAATACATTAAGTAATACGCTGTGCTTGTATTTCCTTTTAATACATGCACAAAGGTCTAAGAGAGCTTTTCCAAAAGTTACAAAACAAAAATTTTAAGTGATAAGAAAGCATCATGTCAACCTAATTAACATGTTGTACTTCCACCATTCATAAAATAACAGTGAACCTTACAATTGAATGGTGTCTTAAACTTGACAGTCTTCATAACCATGGAGATGAGTGAGATGATAGATGATTCAGAGAAAGAATATAGAACAAGAAGAGAAGATCCAGGGAAAATTTATCAGAAATAGTAGTACTAAGTGGCATTATATATCTAGAGCCATAAAAATATTTATATTCCTTAACCCCATTTGGGGTAATTCCTCCCAAGAAAGTCATCTAAAGGAAGAAAAAATAATTATACTCGGTAGCGGGAGTTTACTTCCATGAGGACGTGAGATGGGGCTGGACTACAGTCTCAGAAGCTGGACCGTGACCCTGAGTCCCAGCCCTCTGACACTGTCAAGTTCCCCACATTTCATGCTAAACGAGAAACACAGTTTATCAGTATTCGGAAAACAGTAGTAGCTTTGGAGAGCCGATGACTTTTGTGTCCTGGAACTCTTTTTTCCCCTCTCCAAATGGGTATACAGACCATCCCGACTTCTCTGTATAATCTCACACTTAGACTTACTGAGAGAGAGGAGATAATAAAATCAGTTTGACCCCCTCCAACATGGTGCCCTGCTATCGGGCAGAGACTCTTGCAGAGCAATTTCGTGGGCCTTTCTGACGTGATATGCCTGCCTTTTGGCCCATGTACAGGCCCCTGGCCCATTAGGATCTATAGGGATGGCAAAGTAACCTGGCATAGAGTGTGACAACTGAATGAAGAAAGAATTGTCTGTGGCTACTTTCCTCACAGGCATGCCATGGCCACACAGGCACTGAGGATTTCATGGACTACCCAGATCTACACAATTTGGAAAGGGAGGAAGGGATGTACCTTTTATTACAGAAAAGAGAGACAGCTATATAAATACCCAAAAAAAAAACTGAAATGGTTATTTCATTATTTTAGTATATTCACTCAATATAATTTTATTCACATTTAGAGATGCAGATTATGAATAACAAGAATCACAAGGAGCAATATGGAAAAGAGGGAATGCAACATTGAACGTTAACTACCAGTGAAACTTCATAAAACATATATGTTTATATGGAAAATAATCATAGCTGTTTATGGAATGGGATTATAAGTGACCATTTTCTCTGTAATTTGAATTTTGTGAGGCATTATTATTTTACAACCAGAAGTAGAAGAAAACGTTATTTGAACGACTACAGCTTATGAAATAAAGCCACCAATCCAACTTCATAAAAGATACACAATCTAGAGTTGCAAACTACTAAAAATTGAAATAATAAATAGAAATTATATGAGGAGTGACCAATCAAGATCTGATCCAAGTAAATAATGCTTTGAAATGGACTCATGTAAAAGACCTCAAAGCAGAATGATCCGTTTACCTTCCTGTTTCTTTCATCAGAAGTAAACTTGTTACCAGTACAATGGCTGTTGCAAAGACCAAGACAGATTTTTATGTGACTTCTACTTAGTAACATGTTGACTTCTTTAAAGTTCTCAAAGGATTTTCACATATAATAAGCTTTTCTACCCTGATGATAGGATAGTAATTATCAGTCCCAAGTTATGGAGGAGGAATTGGCCCATTAGTATCTATAGGGATGGCAAAGTAACCTGCCATAGAGTGCGACAACTGAATGAACAAAGAATTGTCTAAAGGAAGAATTGTCTTTACATGTCCAAGGTAACCCACGGCTCAAATATTCAAGTGAAAAATATAGTTAGCTTTTGGGCTACTGAATTGATTAGCTTTTGGGCTACTTAATTGATTATATCAAATACCCAGCATGCTGTGCTCATCTGGCATTGCTGAATGATAATTTTCCAGCTAACTGAAGCCTGTGTCTTTAGATATCAAGGACCCCCATTCTTACATTTAGGATTATTCACTTTCATCAGTGCATTAAAATTTTCTCTGCCTTCTTAAACAGGATATATTGAACATAATTTAGCCTTTTAAAATCAAGGATTCTAGCTATTAAAATGAATATCAATAATTATACACTAACTTTTTTGTAGTGATGACTTTTTGGGTTATTTAAATGTATAATACTTTTTATGGAAAAATGGCCCCAGATATAGTTTTACCTTTTGCATTCCTGAATCATTATTCCTGAATATTTGTATGTGTACACACACACACACACACACACACACACACACATATTCATATTCCATCCTGGCAAGCCTGCCTATTTTCTCACTGCCTCTTCTTGATTTCCACTTCTAATTTGTCTTGGACATAGAAACTAGTAAGCAAGTCTATTTAAAATGTGTATAAAATAAGAGCTAAAAATTTTTGAGTTTTATATATGTAAAATTATAAGCTATGGTATATGGTTAATAAGAGAGTCTTTTATGGAGACATGAGATTGTTGGATAAAGAAGCCCCAAATTAGGGGCAGGTTGAAAACTAACTATGTGCCAGGGACCTTGTGTTTTATGCCTTACTCCTTGATTTCTGGAAAATTCCCACATTTTACCTGGAAGTACCCGCCCCTCCATCCATGTGGTTTTAATGGGAAAAGCCATGGTTAGACATTCTGATCCCCTCCCCACTTAGGGCCTAAATGTTTGGCACAGTGCTGGGCACATGACTGAAGACTGGCCATTCTATAGCTTAGTTCAGTTCCCTCCCTTGACATTTGAACTTGGAAGGAAAGGAGGGAGAGAGGGAGAAAGATCTGTCTCTCTTCAAGTGTCCAGACCCACCAAATGAAAATTCTGAGAGCTGTTAAAGGTCATATATCTGACACATGAACCTGAAAGCCAAGAAGGCAGTAAGAAAGGATGGGGGGATGCACAGATGAGATGTGGTGGGAAAAGCCTAACAGCTTCCAAGAGCCTGGGTCTAGTGCCTTCCTGAGGCCCAGCTAAACCTCGGTCCTTGGGTTCCGTGAGGCACCCATGTGTTCTAGGCGTGACCTTCAAAATACTTAACGATGGCACAGGAAAACAAAACTCAGGACAGGGACAGACAGCCGGTACACAGTCCTGGCAGTCTGCTGTCATTGCAGGCATTACCTGCTTTGTTACAGAGCACAAAGTCCTGAGAAATCCCCAGGGGACAGGCTAGGGTGGCTGAGGCAGTGAGGAGGTATGCTGGGGTCTCAAGGCAACAGGAACAGAAGTATTTTACAATGTAAACAACCAACATCTCCATACAAGTACAACCAGCTGACTATCAGCCCTGTCTGTATCCTTATAAGAAATGTTACTTTTTCAGCTTCAGCTGGTTTAAGTGGTTTCTGTCACTCACAATTTTAACTCCTAAAAAATATGATTTGTGCTGTGTCATGATTTGCCATCTATTTTGCTGACTGAATTTGATGATAACTTCAGAAAGTCTTAGGGGCTGGAACAAACTTTGAAGTCATTTCGTCCTGTTTCCCACCCAAATTTACTTTTCATCCAAATAATTTAACACAAGTAGAAAAAAATCTGTGCCTTTCAACGGAAAAAAAAAAGTACAAGAAAAATAACCCAAGAATTAAATTTTTATAATAGCTGTTCACCATAGAAAAAAATTTTTAATCTAAATTAAAAAAGGCAAAAAATGGAACCCACCCAATCACTAATTTTTAAAAAAATCACTGTTAACACTTTTGTTTGTATATATCCTGATTTTATGCATTTAAAGAATTCCTAGTTTTTGCAAGACTGGTTTTACCTGGAAATCATCTTTTACTTAAAACACTATGCTCCTTCTTTCCACAAAACCCAGATTTTTTTCATCACTAGTCCTGTGTTTCATTCCCTGGGTATGTAGGCATTGGGGGAAGGGAGGAGGGCAGAGCTTCGTAGTTCTTCGAGGTACAGGTTTATGTAGTGCTTTGCTCCCAGTGCAGCTCTCAGGAGAACAAGGTTGACCTTATTTCCAGGCAGAATTATTCATGTCACCACTTTTACTTTGGAAGCTGCTTAGTGAGTCATGTCTGACTGTATGAGAAAGGATGAATTTACACGTTCAGTAGCAGGTACACCAAAGTCAACGAACTCCATTATTTAATCTCCGATATTAGCTCCCAAGTTGCAAAATGGGAGGAAGACAAATGAGTTCTAGAACCTCATTTATCACTGAGCTTCCTGACTTTCATCCATTGGGAAGTCAAGTCTTTCCAAGTAAGAAAAGTTGTTTGCATTTAATCGCTTAGACTTATAACGAGAGTATTTTTAAGGTGATGCAAATTGTTGGTGTAAAAGAGGATCTGCCAGACCGAGTGAAGGGGCTGGCCACTGCGTGGAGACAAACCATCCACAGCTGAGTTGAAATGGAGATACCTAAGAATCCAAATGGAGAGGCCACAAAGGAATAGCCAGAGACGCCGGAAATAAAGAACAGAAGTTAAGCCATGTAAGGCTGGACAGTTCTGTGCTCCTAGAAGCCCAATTAAAGACCACAAAAAGAAAAACGATTGCAATTTTGGTCTGCATGAATAAAAGTGCAATGTTCAAAAATACGTAACGGTTCACCTGAACTCCACATTCATTAATCTCTGTTTGGATCAGTCGCTCAGTTCTGGGAACCTTATTTGAAGAGAGAGATTGGCAAATGAGGGAGTGTCCAACAGCAAAACAAACCAGAGGCGAAAGGGCACATGAGGAGGTTTTAAGGTAACAGGTGTGGGTCATTTGGAGAAAAGAGAGGATTTACCCTCCTTAAAATTTGAAAGCACCTAAATGGCTATCAAAAGGAAAATATTTAGGAGTTTGGGGTTAACATATATACACTACTACACATAAAATAGATAACCAACAAGGACCTACTGTATAGCACAGGGAACTATATTCAATATCTTGTAATAACCTATAATGGGAAAGAATCTGAAAAAGAATACGTGTGTGTGTGTGTGTGTGTGTGTGTGTGTGTGTGTGTATAACTGAATCACTTTGCTGTACACCTGAAACTAACACAATGTTGTAAATTAACTATACTTCAATTTTTTTAAATGGTTAATAAATAAATAAGGTGTGTCTGCATTATGGAATACTGTACAGCCATCAAAAATCTCACATTCAGAGAACAAATAATGTGACAAAGTGAGAGTTGAAACAAGACTGCTTAAAAACACAATTTTTCTTCTTTTATGTTTTTGAATTTTTTGACTATAAACACACTACTTCTGTAATCATATTAAAACCCAAAAAATATATAGACAGAAGAAAGAGAAAGAGGAAACAAAAGTCCAGATGATGTGAGTGTGTTTATATACAGAGATTAGTGTTTTTTTCTCTTTTCATTTTTATTTTAAACTATAAAAGCAATACATGAACACTTATGACAAATAATTCAGATACAATTTCAATCATCCAACAAATAGTCATTGACTACCTATTGTGTACTTTTATTCTTCATGGTTCTAAAGGACAGAGCAAGTCACAGTGGGTGGAAGGGGCATGGAAGCAGAAGGCGGTTCAGTATAAAAGGATAATATCAGAACCGCCAACAACAGAGTGGGTGGCTTTATACAGGCAAGAGCTTCCATGTCATTGGAAGTATTCAATCACGTATGCGACTGTGGAAATTCTTAAACTGAACGATAGACACATGACTGCCAAGACCACTTCTGATTCGGAGAATCTATTACTTTCTAAATTCACATTAAGGATCAGGAGATAAATCCTCACCACTCATCCACCATATAATATTGGGAAACTCAATTCTCTTCTGATACACCTTTCTAAAATAGGAGAAATAACATTGACTTAAACCAATGTAAACTTGACAGATGACAGTTAGAGAACGTTTCTGAAGTCCTTAGATTATATTTAGTAGATAATGAAGGCATTGGTGTAAATTATCTAATGCAATCCTCAGGGCTACAGCATCATCTACAATATTAAAATCCTTAACGAACGTCTGAAACTCAAGCCAGAATTGAAAATACTACTTTAAAAAATGCTGGTTCTACACATGAGGCTCATTGCTCACCTATGATTTCCACACTTTCACAACTCAGTTATGTCACAATATGATTTTCTTTACACTGGCATTGCTCATACCACAATGACTCAGAAAAAATTTTGGAGATTTGGGCATTTTTTTTAAAAAGTAAAAGAAAAAAGAGAATTATAAAAGCAAATCAATGCCACAATAATATACCACTTTATACCCCCTAAGATGACTATAATCAGAAAGACATGATAAGAAATGTTGGTGAGGATGTCGAGAAACTGGACCCCTCAGGCACTGCTGGTGGGAATGTACAATGATGCAAACCATTCTGAAAAACAGTTTGGTAGTTCCTCAAATGTTAAACACAGAGTTATCACATGACCCAACAATTCCACTTGTAGGTACATACTCAAGAGAAATGAAAACTTATGTCCACATAAAAACTTGTCCATGAACATTCATAGCAGCATAATTCATACAGCCAAGTATTAGAAATAATTCAAATACCCATCAACGGATAAATTAAAATGTAGCATTCATACAGTGGAATAGTGTTCAGCAACAAAAAGGAATGAAGTATGGACATGTGCTACAATGTAGATGAAATTTGAAAATGTAATTCTAAGTGAAAGAAGTCAATCACAAGAGAGTACATATTGCATGATTCCATTTATGTGATGTGCTCAGAAGAGGCGAATTTATAGAAACGGAAAGTAGATTAATGGTTGCCTAGGGCTGGGAGTCTGTGGGAGGGAACATGAGAGTGATTGCTAGTGGGAACACGGTTTCTTTCGGGGATTGTGCAATGTTCTAAAATTAATTGCGGTGATAGTTATACAACTCTGAACACACTAAAATCCGCTGCACTGTACACTTTAAATGGGTGAATTATATGTTACGTAAATTATATTTCAATAACACTGTTTTTAAAAAAGAAATAAAGTTAAACTTTCACAACTCCATTTCCACTTCCTGAATTTCTCTGGCTGAAATCTAGCATGTTGTAATATTTCCTAGATATAGCTTCATAACCAAGACACCACTACAGAAATAGTGTGTGGTCTTCTAGTCCAGTGTTCAGCTGTGGGTCACAGCTTTAAAACAAAGGCCAGAAGGTAGAACAAACTAGCAAACCAAATTTAGACCTTGTGAAAAAATACTGCAAAAGTGAAATATTAGCTTTAGGGCCTCAGGAGCTATTGGGACCCAGTTAAATTCACTGTAGATCAGAGCTCTGTGGCACAGACCAAAATCTAACCAGACAACAAAGTAGAAGTTCCAATGTTTCAAGGTGTACACAGATGAAAAGACTCTCCAATTTGAGTCAAAGTCTTCTAAAGATCAGAAGAGGATACAAGAGTAAATAAGTCACCAAGTAACCAAGAAAGAAACAAGCAAAAACCACAAATTAAGATGTTCACCATGGGACTTCCCTGGTGGCACAGTGGTTTAGAATCCTCCTGCTAATGCAGGGGACACAGGTTCAATCCCTGGTCTGGAAAGATCCCACATGCCACGGAGCAACTAAGCCCGTGCGCCACAACTATTGAGCCTGCGCTCTAGAGCCTGCGAGCCACAACTACTGAGCCCATGTGCCACAACTACTGAGCCCGTGAGCCACAACTACTAAAGCCCGCGTGGCTAGAGCCCATGCTCCACAACAAGAGAAGCCACTGCAATGAGAAGACCACGCACCACAACGAAGAGTAGCTCCTACTCGCCGCAACTAGAGAAAGCCCGTGTGCAGCGATGAAGACCCAACGCAGCCAAAAATAAATAAATAAATTTATATATATATTAAAAAAAGATGTTCACCAGAGAAAAAGGTGTAGTGACCGACACAGTTTTTCCTTTTTTTTTCCTGCTTGCCTTGTCTTCCTAACAGGATTGAAAACTCCCAAGGGCAGGGTCCATATGCCCTCCTTTTGAGTGCCTCCATGGCGCTTACACAGGGTTCTGCCAGAGGGAATTCCAGTGACGTAAGGCCCCATGTTACCCAGCTTCTGGCCACGCTCAGCCCCCTGTGCTCACCTGTTTCCCACACCTGGCTCCCTCTATTTCTCCTATCTGCCAGGCTCCCTCCCACCTTATAGTCTGGGACCTTATAGTCTGGGACCTGCTGGTCCTTCTGCCTGAACACTCTTCCATGTTCTTTTCATAACCTCCTTTCATCCTTCAGGTCTCAGCTAAAATGTTACCTCCTCAAAGAGGCCCTCCCTCACCACCCCATATTAATTAAGTGGGTTCCAGTGAGAGTCTGTCATCTCATCCAAGTTGTTTACTTCATAGTAGAAACCACTCAAAAAATATTTATTCAGTCCCTAGTTATGTACCAGGCACTGCTTTAGGTGCTGGGGATATAGCAATGTACAAAACAAATAGTAACTCAATTCATATTTGTTGTTTTTTGCACATTCTTTGTAAGCAAACTGTAACCTCTTTGTTAGCAGGGACTGGCCAAAAGGGAGGCAGTATGATGTGGTGATCAAGAGCACAGCTCCAGAGCCTGAGAACTAGGACAGAATCCTGGCTCTCCCACTTGATCAAATTACTTAATTGCTCTGAACCTCAGTTACCCCATCTGTAAAATAGGCATAATAATAGTACCTTCTTGGGGGGGGTTGTTACGAGAACTAAATACATAGTAGAATTTAGTTACTTTGGTAACTGTTGGAAAAATACTTGACCCATACTAAGCTCTATACAAATGTTTATTAAAGTAATGTTTTTTGATTACTGGGCCAATACTGTACATGACAACTCGGTGGTTTTAGTTAAATGAATTAATAAATTGTGGTGCCTGTGGTTAAACTTATGTCTGTAATTGGGCCAAAACATAAGGAGAGAGTAGATCAGCAACAACAAAATGCCCCCTTTCATGCTTGAACTCTCTGTTGAGACAAATTCTTTGGTCTTAGATAGAATGTGACATTCTTGGTCAATTCCAAGCCAGTGGAAGCATTCTCTTTTGAATCTGCTAGAAATATTGTGGTTGTTTTCTACCAGGGAAGGTTCTGGGACTTTCCAGGAAGGAAGAGCTATCAGCATCCGGCTTTGTCCACAATCTGGCTTCCAGGGTCACATGAAACAAACCACCTGTCTCCAGGAGCTGGTGAAGGGATCACAGAGATACCTCTGTATTTGTCATCTGCTTCTCCTGTCCTATTCTCCTTAGATATAGCCACAATTTCTAATTTGATGTTTCCATCTATATAAAACCAAAACAGAGTTGTGAAGAGGCTAACTACTAACCACTCTGGATGGCATTCCCAACAACTCCTTCCAGTAAACATTAACCAACAAATGTATAAATGCAGTGCATCAGCTCTGAGTATTCCATACGTACATACTTCCAGGAAAGAAATTTAAAAAATGGAAGAAGGTGGACGAAAGTAATCAAAGCAATTGGGAGCTGCTGGGAGGTATTTACCATGATCCTGCTAAGCTCTGGCACTTTTGAAGATCCTTATGGGGATGACCAAAAATACAGAAAAGCAGAGTCGTTTGTCACAGATTTGCCTTCAAGCAGTCCACAGTCTATTTAGATCAAAATCTCCATACATCAAAACAGGAAAACGTTTATAAAGGAATACAATATATGGTAGGCAGAATAATGAGCCCCACCCCCAAAGATGTCCACATCCTAATTCCAGGACCTGTGAATGTTCTAGGTTACATGGCAAAGGGGAATTAAAGCCTCAGACATAATTGAAATTGCTCATCTTCTGACCTTCAAATAGGGAGAGTATTCTAGATTATCCAGGTGGGTCCAATGTAATCACAAGCGTACTTAAAAGTGGAAGAGAGAAGCAAAAGAGTGTTGGAGAAAGATACATGGTGACGAAAGTAGGTCAGAGAGAGGCTGTGTTGCTGGCTTTGAAAATGAAGGGAGGGGAACATGAACCAAGGAATGCAGGCAGCTGCTAGACGCTGGAAGAAGTAAGGAAACAGATTCTCCTTGATAGAAATTTTCACATATTGAGGTGTGGGTAAGTCATTCTGGCTTATACATGATTTGACTTCAACTTTGTGCTAACTAGAACTTGTCTTATGGACTGTCAAACATGCATTGTACATCTGTTTTAACCATTAAAGAAAAGAATGCATTTAAAAATCAAAATGAGGTAACTGTGATTCAGGCTTCAAAATGGGGGGGGCGGGCATTGTGGATGTGGCTTCAGACACGTTCCTGCATCACTGAGAACCTGAATTTTCTGAACCGTATCAGACTTGAGGACAGACTCAAAACAACATCTGCTAGTAGCATCCAGCATCTTCTGGTCTTGAGGTCTCCCCTTGTAACTACGCAACCATTTTGGACGCCAACCAATCCTTGCTTAACAAGCACTCTTACTTCTTGCCAGCTTCAACTCTAATTCTTGACAAACAACTTATGTAACTTTGTGGGTTTTGCCTTTATAAGCCTCCCCCTACTTTGTAGTCCAGCAGAACACAATTTATGTGCTTCTTGAATCTGTGTCTCCTGGGCTATAGTCCTCAGTTTGGCTCAAATAAAACTGTTCTATTCCTATTAATAGATTGTTTATTATTTCCATCGACATCCTCTAGAGCTTTTGCGAGGAATAAAGCCCTGCCAACGTCTCAATTTTAGCCCAGTGAGACCCTGTTGGACTTCTAACCTACAGAACGGCAAGATAATAAATGTGTGCTGTTTTAAGCCACTAAGTTGGTGGTAATTCATTACAGCAGCAATAGGAAACTAATACAACACATAATCAAATTCTACATTACTATTATCGGAAAATAAAATAGAAAGGGGAGAGAGAGCAATGCTGACTAAAGTTATTAGGAAAAATGACTTTGAGTGAGTGGGATTTGAGAATGCTCTTTTCAGAGTTTATAGGATGAATGTAAAACACAAAAGCTGAGAAGGGATTTATGTCACATCTACAAAAGCCAAAAAGGAGCATTGATTTGTTTACCAAATCTCAGATTACCAGAACCAGAAAGCAATTCCTTGAAACCTGAAAGAGGTAGCTTTAGGATGGATGGATTGATGGACAGCTAGATAGACAGACGGATAGATGGAGACAGAGAGAAAGAAAGAGACAGAAAGAGAAACTGCTGCTTTATGCAATGTGAGACTCTTTCATTCTTAGAGGAAACAGGGGCTGAAAATATAAAAAGCTTTAAAATTTTCAGATAAAATGACATCAGAGAAACCAAGATGTTGGGGTGAAATTCAAGCCTTTGTCATATAGATAATTTGCTTTCCCCAGGCTGGAATTACCAAATCCTGCCAGAGACAGTCTCAGCTTCCAGACACTCTGAGCTCACACAATATGGCAATTTCTGTTCTTATCCCTGGTGAGGATTCCTAGGAAAATAACAAAGTTGGCTTAAGTGTTCCTCTCCCTTCACACTATCATGTGTCTGTTTTTCTGGTCTAAAAACAACAAAAAAGAAGGGTCCTCATGTGCTCTTTCACACGGACTTGAAAGCTTAGGTCTTGAGCATCTGGAAGCATCGTTTCTAACTATGAGGACATACACAGCTGTCCTCTTGCTTCACAGACACACAATCACTCTCCTCCTCCAAGAATTCTTCTCCCCTTTTCAGATTCCATTTGCTATTTCCTACTGGAAGGTATTTCTCTGAGCTATTGAATAGTACTCCACTCCTCGGTCGAGCTACCAGACGATGGGGAGTGAAGTAACACAAGTGAAATCTGCCAGGTCTAGCTGGCTCTTGTATGCTCCAGAACCACAGCCCACACTTGCATGGATGGAGTACACTGGATCCGTGGGGACCCGCTGCAGGAGGAAACTGACCCTACCAGCCATGAGGCCTGACGCTGGGGCATTGAGGAAGACAGGCTCGGTGAAGGCATCGCTTCATCTGCTCTTACACTTAAGGGATGAGACTCAGAGACCAGACGCTGAGCATTCCTCACCCGTTCAGACTGCTGGGCAGACATGTGATCATCTGCTAAAAGCCTGCAAGTTCACTTAGGTCTTTAAACCAGTGAGATTTGGGAACTGGATATGGTGGATGCCTTCTGATCTGGAGTCCGTCGAGACTCAAAAAAGAGAGCTTAAGCTACCAACCTCATCCATTTGCCTTCCTGTAGAAATTGTCAGAGGGACTCCAAAACAGTTGTAACTCACTTCAAACCCAGACATGTACCTGTCATGCTTCCTTTCAAAGAATGACAGACTTAGAAATGTTTTAGGTTCCCAGCAGTTGTTCAAAAGCAGATAAGGAATACAAATCAACACACATGGCACTGAAATAAAACCATTTGACCATCACATGACTGTCTTATAAGGCAGGTGTGCCTTTTTTCCCTTAAAGATGTCACTGGGGGCTTCCCTGGTGGCACAGTGGTTAAGAATCCACCTGCCAATGCAGGGGACACAGGTTCGATCCCTGGTCCGGGAAGATCCCACATGCCGCGGAGCAACTAAGCCCGTGCGCCACAACTACTGAGCCTGCGCTCCAGAGCCTGTGCCACAACTCCTGAAGCCTGGGCGCCTAGAGCCTGTGCTCTGCAATAAGAGAAGCCACCGCAGTGAGAAGCCCACACACCGCAACAAAGAGTAGCCCCCGCTCACTGCAACTAGAGAAAGCCCGCGTGCAGCAACAAAGACCCAACACAGCCAAAAATAAATAAAATAAATTAATTTTAAAAAATACCTTTTAAAAAAAAAAGATGTCACTGGACATTTATAAAATTGGGGAGTGGGGTGGGTGGAGGGCTTCTCTGTCCAACATGATGGGCTATCACTCTTTCAGGAGGTAGACCTTATCAGCACCAGAGGAAAATCTTGGAGCTAATTCAGGAGACATTTTAAGTGGGCTATTTTACCAACTGAAGGCCAAAAGGGAAATAGGAAACAAATGACCATAAAATGAATTTTCTGCTGCTGGAATACAAGAGTTCCCTAGAAATGAACAACTCTGCCCTGCTGTTCCACTAGTTGGGATTTCCAGTGGTATTCAAAGAACTTTGCTCTTCTATCTCTGTCACACCTCTTATTCTTTCCAATGTTTACTTCTGTTATCATACACAAAGCAATTTTGCACATAAGGCCTTTCCTAAAGCTTGGCTCAGTTCTATTAACCCTTATGCAGTAATTTATAGTTAAGGTCTAAATGGCACTGGCACATGTAAATAGTGTCTGTGGGCCCTGCCATCATGAGAAGAGTACTGTGCTTAAGTGGATCCAACACATTTGCTCAGAACATTACGGAAGGAACTGCTGAGATCTCTGCAGGAAATTATTTAGTGAAATTCTACAGAAGATTAACATTGCTTTGTAACAGGCTTTTCATTGTGTTAAGCCTAGAATTATTCAAGGAAATCTGTGGAATCCAAGGCTTTGTCTTTCTTTAACATCAGTTTCTAAGCTGCTCATCTAAAAAGAAAAATGTCTGGAAGCCAGAAATCTCAGAGACTTTCCAATTTCCTTGTAAGAACACTCATCAAGGATGAGTGGATTTGAGAACTCTCTCTACATCTCAGGAATGAGTGCAAAGAAAGGAGAGACACCCTTGGCCAAGTTGATGGCATGCAACAAACTTCTCAAATTCCTCTACAACTTTCCTTTCACCTTCTCTCATTGGAAAGCAGTCTGTCTATCTCTGACCAGTCTCCAGGATACCCCTCCAGATTCACAGGAGGCCCTAGAGTATCCAATTGGCCCAGCCAATATGCTGCTAAAGCCCCCCAGAAACTTGAAGAGTTTCCTATCTGTTTCCATCCATCCATCCATCTACTCAGTAACATTCTATTGATCGCCTGTGTCTGTGAGGCCCTCCTAGATTCTGGGATGTAACTGTGGGCAAGATGACTATGGCTCTTTTCCTCATAGGGTTTTAAATCCAGAATAGAAAGACACACATTCAAAAGGTAATTTCACAAATAATTATTTAATTGCAATTGGATAAGGGCTTTAGAAGAAAAGTATGGTACAACGAGAGAACTTAACAGAGGTTTCTGGCCTAGTCTGGATGTGGAGATGGGGGAGGCCAAGAAAGCTTCTCTGAGGCAGTAACATTTGTGCCGATTCTTAAAGGATGAGCAGGAATTCATCGAGCAAAAGGTGTATGGGGGAAGGTGGGCAGGAGGGTGGGGGGAAAAGAATCTAGGCAGCCAGATAAGCCAATAGGAGGGCCCTGATGTATGAAGGCCCTCAGTGACTACAGTGAGCAGGTTGCTGTGTTTGGAGCACAGCAGGGGAAGGGAAGCAGAAGATCGGGCCAGATTCTACCCTTGGAAGAGCTTAGGAAGAAATAGTTGTCATCTTAGCTCGTCCTCAGAGCAGTCAAAGTTCTGAACTCACGCCTTCTTGGGGTTCTCAAGCTGGGTGTGCCCTAAACTCATCAGACCAGCATCCCTGAGGCCAGGCTAACTGACACTGGGCCAAAGGCATGAGTGATGAACAGTCAGCCAAGGGCATAAACACCAAACACAGTGTGTGGACCTGGTTTGAATTCTGATTCAACTAAATCAACTGTAAATAGACATTTGGCGACACTGAGGAAATATACAGTTGACCCTTGAATAACATGGGTTTGAACTGTGCAGGTCCACTTATATGCAGATTTTTTTCAATAAATATACAAAAATACACATGTAGAGCATCGTGTGCAAGACTTGTATTGAAGTGGATAGCCTATCCTTACACAGGCATAAGATGGGTGATATTTAATATAAAATTAATAATGTGTTAGTTTTTTTTAATGTTTTATAACTTTGCTTCCAAAGAATTACATTACCATACAGTATGCCACTCCCCGCACCTCTCTCTCCCTCTCTCTCCCTCTCCCTCCCTCTCTCTCCCTCTCCCTCCTTCTCTCTCCCTCTCCCTCCCTCTCTCTTTTCCTCCCTCCCTCCTTCCTTCCCTCCCTCCCTCCCTCTCTCTCTCTCCTTATTGGAGAAACTGTGTATCAGCCTATCATTTCAGGTAAGTGTTTTTTTTCAATAATAATGTTTCCAATACTGTATTACAAGTATGACTATAGTATTGTATGTCATAAAAATTTTATAATGATTCATTCTTAGCTTATAGGCTAGGCTACAGTGAAGCAATCGTATCAATTATACTAGTTTACCATAAAGCAATCATATTGCTGCTTCTTTGTAATCAATGCACGTAATAATACCTGTAAATAAATATGAATTTCTTGTTCACATTATCTTTTCATTTTTAATGTCTAGTGTTAGTAATACGTATAATATCTACAGTGTTTTGTATCATACAAGATGATGTAGGTACTGTCAGATGATTCATCTTGTAAACAGACTATATAAACTTATGGTACCAATAAATACAGTACTATACTGTAAATGTATTTCCTATTCCTTTTCTTAATAATGTTGTCTTTTCTCTAGCTTACTATATTGTAAGAATACAGTATATAATACATATAAACATACAAAATATGGGTTAATCAACTATTTGTGTCATCAGTAAGCCTTCCAGTTAACAGTAGGCTATAAGTAGTTAAGTTTCAGGGGAGTCAAAAGTTATACTTGGATTTTCCACTGCACGGGTTGGGGGTGAGGGTTGGTGCCCCTAACCCCTGCATTGTTGAAGGGTCAACTATAGTGCAGATTAATTAATTATTAGATGATATAAAGGAATTATTGTTAATTTGAAGGTACAAAAGTGGTATTGTGGTTGAGTAAGAAAATGTCCCCTTTTTCTTAGCATATTTAAGAGTGAAATATCATGATGTCTATGATTTAAATTAAATTACTTCAGCGAAATTTTCAGGAGGTATATATGGCAAAATATTAGTAGTTACTCTGCCAGGTGATGCATGTATGGGAGCTGGTTATACTATTCTCTTCTATTTTGCTTGAAAATGTTCATAATAAAAAGTTAAAAACATGAAAAGGAAAAAAAGATACCATTGGTCATCAAGCTGGATCAGTCATATTATCCTGCGGAAAAGTAAGCCTAGAACTAACCATCTTGCCAAAGGCAAAGTACGTGAATAAAGAACATGCATTTTCTTTTTAAATTTCTTTTTTATGTCTCTTGTTTATTGGTCTGTGAAAATTCAGTTTATACTAATAAAGCTCTTGAAAGTGAGAATAAGTGCTTCTTTATTCAACCACATAATTGAGCACCTACCATGCATCTGTGATGACCCCTTTCCTTGCACAACCTGCTTGTGCTGGGTGAGGGTTCATTACTTAGAGACTCTATTCAGCACAGAGCATTTAAAAGTTGACTTGCGCTAATTATTAGACAAATTCAAATCAAAACTACAATGAGGTACCACCTCACACTGGTCAGAATGGCCATCATCAAAAAGCCTACAAATAACAAATGCTGGAGAGGGTATGGAGAAAAGGGAACCCTTCAACACTGTTAGTGGGAATGTAAATTAGTGCAGCCACTATGGAAAACAGTGTGGGGAGGTTCCTCAAAAAACTAAAAATAGAGTTGCCATACGATCCAGCAATCCCACTCCTGGGCATATATCCAGACAAAACTATAATTCAAAAAGATACACGCATCTATATTCATAGCAGCACTATTCACAATAGCCGAGACATGGAAGCAACCTAAATGTCCTGACAGATGAATGGATAAAGAAGATGGGGTACATATATACAATGGAATACTACTCAGCCATAAAAAAGAATGAAATAATACCATTTGCAGCGACATGAATGGACCTAGAGATTATTATACTAAGTAAATTAAGTCATAAAGAGAAAGACAAATACCGTGTGATATCACTTATCTGTGGAATCTAAAACATGGCACAAATGAACCTATCTACAAAACAGAAACAAACTCGCAGATGTGTGGAGAACAGACTTGTGGTTGCCACGGGGGGCGGGGGGGGTAGGGGAGAGAAGGATTGGGAGTTTGGAGTTAGCAGATGCAAACCAGTATGTATGAATGGATAAACAACAAGGTCCCACTGTATAGCACAGGGAACTATAGTCAATATCTTGTGATAAACCATAATGGAAAAGAATCTAAAAAAGAATATATATCTGAACCACTTTGCTGTGCAGCAGAAATTAACACAACATTGTAAATAAACTATACTTCAATAAAATAAATAAATAAAAAGTTGATTGGTTTCAACCTCTGAAAACTAGTATTTGTATTGACTCTCCATATTAGTAATTGTATCAATTTTACTGGGGCATTCCCACGCCTTGGAGAACTAAAGCTAGGGGAGAGGATATTCGATTTATACTCTCTGGTTATCTTGATGTCAACTGATTCTTTATTCCAAGACTGGCAAACAATTCACTCACAGTGGAAGGGGCTTGGATGGGGCAGAACAGTAACCAAGCACGAAGTGCCCACAAGCTCTAAACATGAGGTCACTGTTCTGCAAACACAGACTGGGGAGCCTGAGAGCCCCAGAGCATTCAGGCCACAGGAATGGGGTTGTCAGATAAAACACATGATGCCCAGGTAAATTTGAACTTCAGATAAACAAAGAATAATTTTTTAGTATAAGTATGCCTCACGCAATATTTAGGACATACTTAAACTAAAAAAATTGTTGTTTATCTGAAATTCAAATTTACCTGGGCATCCCGTAAAGGATGCCCAGGGCTTCCTTCCTTCCTTCCCTTCCTTCCTTCCTTCCTTCCTTCCTTCCTTCCTTCCTTCCTTCCT
>NW_021703778.1:110195271-110312433 GCF_005190385.1 Monodon monoceros
CCTTCCTTCCTTCCTTCCTTCCTTCCTTCCTTCCTTCCTTCCTTCCTTCTTTCCTTCCTTCCTCCCTCACTCCCTCCCTTCTTCCCTTCCTCCCTTTCTTCTTTTCTTTCTTTCTTTTTCTCTTTCCTTCCTCTCTCCTCTCTTTCTCCGCCACCCCCTGCTCTCTCTCTCTCTTTTTCCCTCTCTCTCTGTTTTCTAAACCTAACAACCCTACACAGGAATGAATGAAGGACAAATGCACAGATGGGAAAAGCCAGATCGCAGGAAAGGAGAAAACAGTGCACTCAAATTACTCATTCCCCAAATGTCTCTGACCCATGAGGCAGGACACTGGGTTAACGAATTCGATGAGAGCCTTTGGGCCAGGGAGGAATGACTGAGGATTTGTGACCAAAGAAGTAAGTACGTGAGATTGTTATCTGTGGACAGTCCTCAAAGGAGAAGTTTTCCCTTATCACTTTCTGCCTGAACCCCTGGCTTCTCTTCATTAATTTTTAAAGCATTAGTCAGAACCCACTGAGTATGAGTCCCTATGGGAGATACAAAGATGACTTGCCCTGCATGTCATCTGCCCCACAGGTATCCAAGGACCACCAAAAGTGAGCAAGGGAGAAGCGTGGATGTTGGGAAAGGATTATGCCACTGTGTATATTACAGAGGAGCCTGGAGGCTGGGGACTTGATATAATAAAGAATGTCTGTGTTCAAAGCCAGTATCAGACATTGTGAGCAAAAAGGCCCCTGCCCTCATGGAGGCTGCAGTCTAGCAGAGGACCAAGATGTTATATAAATAACCACACAAGAGTTAAAAAGGAAACGTACAGGGTTTTCTGACAGCTCGTAAGGATCCTAAGGTAGTGGAGGGGTGAGAGCACTGACGTGAAGGGTGGATATCCAGCCGAGATGTACAGATGCACAGGAATCGGCCAAGCCGGGGTGCAGGAGAGAAGAGCTTGCCGGGCAGAGAAGCAGGACAAGCGGGGCTCTGCGAGGAGAGGGAAGGGCCCTCCAGATCTTCCAAAAAAGGCCAATGGAGGCAGAGTGTTGCAGGGGGGTGGGAAATGGGGCTTGAAATAAGGAGCGTTA
Source organism: Monodon monoceros (assembly GCF_005190385.1). Lineage (NCBI taxonomy): Eukaryota > Metazoa > Chordata > Mammalia > Artiodactyla > Monodontidae > Monodon > Monodon monoceros. The sequence continues at coordinate 110,196,357 of NW_021703778.1, forward strand.
GGCAGGGTCAAGTCACCCCCCCCAACCAGGCCACAACTGGTTGAGTCAGAAACCAACATCTGACCAAGAGAAAGCCTCTGCCAGGCTCTCTAGCCCGCTACGAGGTGGCCTGGAGTGAGGTCAGACATCAAGTACCTGAGTCAATTAGAGCTCCTCTCTTGCAGAGTTTGAACTTGGGAGGGGGAGAGAGAGAAAGACCCAGAAAGAGAGAAAAGCTGACTGAGAGATAAATAGAATGCAGTTAAGTGGCAGCACAGATACAAAGACATGGGCCAGGTAGACCTCATTAAGGATCATGGTCTTCATCTTAAGAACAAACACTGGTGAGGAATGACAGGAGCCTGACCTAGGACTGTGAAGAAGAGATGAATTGGGGTGTGGGGGGGGAGCTTTAGAAATATGTCCACAAATCCCTTGGCATTTCTCCCTCAATTCCCTTCCCGATGGGTGTGGGCTGTACTTAGTGATTTGCTTCTAACACACAGAATATGGCAAATATGGTAACATGGTTATAAAGAGCCTTCAGCTTCCATCCTGACTCCCCTCTCCCTCTTTCTCTCTCCCTCTCTTCCCCCCCTTCCCTCTCCCTTTCCCCCACCTACACCCTCCCCCATCCCTCTCTCTGCCTTTGGAGAGAAGCAAGCTGTTGATGTCAGCAACCCAATGGAAAGACCTACACGATGAGGAACTGAAGCCTTCAGCCAACAGCCAGCAAGGAACGGAGACTGGCTAAGCACCACATGAGTGCTCCTAGATATGGATTCTGCGGCCCTCGTCAAGCCTTGTGATGACTGCAGCCCTGGCCCACAGCTGCCAGCAACCTTAGGAGAGCCCAGCTTATCTAAGCCACCTAAACCTCAGAAACTGTGTGACGTAATAAATGTGTTGTTTTCTTTTCCCCGACCAGGGTCTGAACCCAGGCCACAGCAGTGAAAGCGCTGAGTCCTAAGCACTAGACCGCTGTGGAATTTATTTACTTTTTAAATTTTTATTTACTTATTTTATTTCTTTTTGGCTGTGTTGCGTCTTTGTTGCTGCGTGCGGGCTTTCTCTAGTTGCGGCGAGCAGGGGTTACTCTTCGTTACGCTGCGCAGGCATCTCATTGTGGTGACTTCTCTTGTTGCGGAGCATGGGCTCTAGGCTCACGGGTTCAGTAGTTGTGGCTCGCAGGCTCAGTAGTTGTGGCACACAGGCTTAGTTGCTCCGTGGCATGTGGTATCTTCCCGGACCAGGGCTCAAAGCCGTGTCCCCTGCATTGGCAGGCGGATTCTTAACCACTGCGCCACCAGGGAAGCCCTTTTCTTTTTTTTTTTTAAGTAAATTTATTTATTTACTTTTGGCTGCTTTGGTTCTTCGTTGCTGTGTGCGGCTTTCACTAATTGCAGCGAGAGGGGGCTACTTTCGTTGCAGTGTGCGGGCATCTCATCGCGGTGGCTTCTCTTGTTGTGGAGCACGGGCTCTAGGGTGCACGGGCTTCAGTAGTTGTGGTACGCGGGCTCTACAGCGCAGGCTCAGTAGTTGTGGCACACGGGCTTAGTTGCTTCACGGCATGTGGGATCTTCCCGGACCAGGCCTCGAACCCATGTCCCCTGCATTGGCAGGCAGATTCTTAACCACTGCACTACCAGGAAAGCCCCTCCTCCAGGGAATTTAAATGTGTTGTTTTAAGCGAAACTTTGGCATAATTCATTCTCCAGCATTAGATAATGAACATAGAGGGCCATGGATGAAATTGGTGTCACGTTGGTAGAACTGTTAGGACTTTGCAATGATAGCTGTTGGGCATCAGGGAAAAAAAGAACTAAAAGGGATTCTGAGCTTTGGGCCTGGCTCACCGAGGTTCCATTTTAGAGAAGGGGAAGGAACATGGGAGGACGAATTTTGAAGGGGAAAGAAAATAATTTCCATTTTGAACTCAGTGAATTTGAGATACTGGTGAGATTTCCAGGTGCCAGAGTCCCACAGAGATGTGGAAATATGGGAAGGTGGTAGAGTGGTGAGGGCTCCATTGATGGAAGTCATCTGGGCAGAGGAGAGCCTTGGCAGTGGAAGGCATTTCCATGGAGAGCAAGGAGAGACAATAAAGACGGATGAAAGGCAAACCACAGGAAGCATATACATTTACGGTCCCAAAAGAGGAAAAAGAGAAGTAATGCCCAGGGAAAAAGGTGAAGACACCAAAGAGAGATCTGATAAGGAGAAGACATTCAACAGTGCCAAGGACCAGAAAAATCGATCCCAATCCCTGGAAGTTCTACCTCACATTGTAAATCTGCTCACTGGATTACCCAAATCCTAGTTGGCATAAGTCAACACTGGCTGCATGGACGAAATCAAACGTCTAGATCTACAGTATGGAAAACAAGACCTTGTGTTGTTTACATGGCAAAGCACTTTCCACCATGTAAAGTTCTCCCCCGGGCATCTCTCTCTCTCTCAAGCCGCAGCAGAAGAATGTTCATGATGATTGCATCCAAACCTACTCTTTTTACAAATGGGAATTTTTCAGGTTGCAAAATACAGAGGCCTCCTCCTTTACCTCAGGGTAAGAGTTTCCACTGCAAGGATACTTGGGAGGGTTGACGAAGCAAAAGGGAATGGTTTCTAGAACACTTATCAGGCCTCCTGGAGAACCAGAACATCGCTCAGAATGGAACCGCAGTTTCTCCAGCAGCCTTTTATTTCGGACGCCACTCCTGCACGCTCTGCCTCTCTACTTGCTGCTTCCTGTCAATCCACTAACTGATGGCTTTCTATGCCTTCTTTTACAGCCTCTATTTACTTTAGTTGTCTATTGCCTCCTAGTTTCTGCGTATTGCCTTCTCCTTCCACATCTCTAGCTTTCTGTGCTGATACTGGGCTACCTTGTTTGTTCGTCGGTCTCTTTTCTCTCTTTTCTTTCTGGGTCTTTCTCTCCGCTTGTCTCAAGTTCAGACTTTCCAAGAGAGAGGCTTTGATTGGTTCAGTCACAATCCAGTGCCACTTCAGGCCACCTCACTGGGGCTGGAGAGCCTTTAAGCAGGCTGTCTTTTGTTCAGGTGTTGGTTCCTGGCTCAACCAGCTGTGGCCAAGGGAGTGGGGGAGACAGGCACTAAGCCTAGAGAATTCCCTGTGGTCTCTTTTTCCCAAAAGGAGGCAGTGGACCCAGAAGCTACTTTGAGTCTTAATGACCTTTGGAGTGCAAATCTCCCAAAGAGTTAATGATAAAAATGGTTCAGTAAATGCACTACTACTTAGAGAACAGTTTTTTGTTTTGTTTTGTTTTTTTTAATTTATTTATGGCTGTGTTGGGTCTTCGTTTCTGTGCGAGGGCTTTCTCTAGTTGTGGCAAGCGGGGGCCACTCTTCATCGCGGTGCACGGGCCTCTCACTATCGCTGCCTCTCTTGTTCTCTGCGGAGCACAGGCTCCAGACGTGCAGGCTCAGTAATTGTGGCTCACGGGTCCAGTTGCTCCGTGGCATGTGGGATCTTCCCAGACCAGGGCTCGAACCCGTGTCCCCTGCATTGGCAGGCAGATTCTCAACCACTGCGCCACCAGGGAAGCCCTAGAGAACAGTTTTGCACAGTGTAACTTCTCCCATGACTGATATTGTGTTAAGTATTTGAACTTTATTCAGATTTTATAAGGAATTTCTCAGACAATCAGAAAGTTATTTAAACAGTTGTTCTATTAATAAACATTGGATTTTTAAAGAGCACTTTTCAAATAAAAACTTTATATTTAGAGTGTAAAAAATGATAAAAATGGTTCAGAAACGTCCTCTTCCAAGTATGGATTTGTTCCAAACAGGTTTTTATCTTTACTATTGGTTCAATTTAGCAGCAACTACCTGTAGTACTCAACCTCAAAGTAGCACCCACTGGCTGCTTACAGATGAAAAACCCAAGGCAGAGATGTAAAATTCAAGCAAGAAAGCCTTTGATAGACTGCAAAGGCCTAAATTACTTCAACTCTGCTTAACCTTAGCCGGTTAGTTCCTGCTCTTCGTTCTTATTCATTCTTCAGCACCACTACCCAGTAGGCATTTTCCTAGTCTGATAAGGTTATAAAGATGGTTACGGCAGAAACTCTACCCTCAAGAAGCTGCCTCTTTCTTCTCATCTCTCCTTGGTCTAGTTCATGCTCTCTTTCCTCCCTTTACTTTGTGCATCTTTGGGAAGCAGGCTTGTTGGCACTCAGTTCCTTCCTTCTCCGTATTTCTGTACTGCCTTTGCCAAGGCTTCACAGAAACCCTAATGGACTCTGGCTCTATGAACAGGTAAAAACTGAATGTGGCTGGAAGGAATGGCACTGGGGCAGGGAGCATGTGTTTTCATTTATATGCCTTAACATTGTTCAAATTGTTATAAGCTTTTATTATAAATTGCTTTTTATAATAGAAAAATAAATCAAAGAAGTTCAAAAGGAAGTTTTTACATATAAAGAAGGAGAAGAAATGAGAAGGGATGGGCAACTGTGAACAAATGGAGTTGGTAAAATTTTCCATGACCCTACTGGCAAGATTATTTTGTTTCCATTATTTTAAAAAAAAAAAAAAGCCATCTCAAAGGAAGCATTGTGGAGTGAAGGAGGAACACACTATAGTCTGCAAATGACTGGACAAAAATCTCTTTTGTCCTTTAGATTTGGTTGATTCTCCTAGCTTGCTTTCTTATTCTTGAAATTCAAGTGACCTGTTCCTCCTTCACTATAGAAAAGTAATTGACGTGATAAAATAAGCAAGCCTTCGGGAAGCTGAGATTTTAGAGGCAGAGAATGGAAAATTTGGTGGTGAGGGGCCATCAGGGCACGGTCTCTTAGATGTGTGAGCTTCCTGTAATGTGGAATGTGTACGTGTAAAATCACCAGTCACTACATTTGCAATAACTTAATAACATGACCGTTCCTCCACCCCATCCTCTTTCCCCACACCAAGTTCTAGTTTCACTCTGGGTTACTTACTGTGAAGCTTTACAAAGAAAGAAGGAAGTAAACCTACCAAGAAGGCAGCAACATTCTTAACCTGATGAAAGTTTCTTTTATCATATTCATTAGTAATGCTACATGGTTCAGAGTGGATGGTCCAAATCTTGTATTTAATCATCTCCTTGTGCCCTGGACCTTCCAAAGTTATTAATAATTATTTAAAATCTCATTGGGGTAGGGTTAACAGACAAAAATGACCCTAGCCAGGGCCAGCTTCATTCTGCCCCAAGATTGCACCTCCTCCCTCACCTGAACTAAAAAGGAAGTAAAAAATGTGATATTTAAGTGGCCAGGTCCTTTCGTCTGATGTCAGGAAAGCAATGAGAGCTCCTGTTTCTGCACTGCTGTTCCTGCTAAAGGGTCTCCATGTGTATAACATTTAGTGGAATCAGTTCCCTGCTCCGTAAAAGCAAATAGAGCTGCAGGGGAGAGGCAGCAGCTGGCCAGTGGGACCCACTAATCCCCAGCAGAACACCAGGGGCTAACAGGGGAGGTAACTGTGTTTGAGGAAACTGATAGGATCTAGAGAGAAACCGAAGCTTAATAGCTTGTCTGTCATTCCTCTGAAAAATTAGGAAACAGCAAAAGTAAGCAAATTGCTGCTTGAGTAGTGACTAAGGAAAAAAGGAAACTTGGGGCCTACTGCATTGTGTTAAGGCAGCCCTTGGATCCCAAGCTGGGCTTGGTACCAAGCCAGACAGAGGCAGACAGGTCTGTGGAAATGGCTAATTTAGTAATAATTCAGAATAATGTTACAGCCTTAGACAGATTCAAAGTGGCATTTTAAATACCTATTCAGTTAGCAGAGCCTGACAGCTGACAAACGTAACCCTAAGAGAAGGCAAACCATGAGCATGTAAATATTTTAATTAAAGTTGAATATGGAACTCTGTGCTTAATATTGAATTTGGGACTACTATCACCCACTGCTTTAACCTTAAGCTTTGACACTGGTAAACACGAGCAGCTAGTAAGAATGTCATGGTTTGCTTTAAAACAACAACAAAAAAGCATTTTTGAAATCACCTGAGGCTAAGATTATTAACAATTCTAAGAGCAGTAACAAAAGTTGTGAACGTTGGTTCACAATTCTAGAAAAATATTGTTTGTCTGTCCTTTGATTTTATGAGACAATTTTGAAAAACATCAGTCAAAGACCTGCACTGGGCTTCCCTGGTTGGCACAGTGGTTGAGAGTCCGCCTGCCGATGCAGGGGACACGGGTTCGTGCCCCAGTCCGGGAGGATCCCACATGCTGCGGAGCGGCTAGGCCCGTGAGCCATGGCCACTGAGCCTGCGCGTCCGGAGCCTGTGCTCCGCAACGGGAGAGGCCACAACAGTGAGAGGCCTGCGTACCGCAAAAAAAAAAAAAAAGACCTGCACTGAATCTCCAGGTGTGAAAACAGGTATGATGGGAAATCCAGATGGTCAAACCATCGGCAGAGTTTTTATATTTGTGATTGGTAGAGAGAAAGAGGCCTGTGTTTGAAGTACAACAGATGGGAAATGCCAACTTCATCATTTAAAGTATTATCCTCACTCCCACCCCACAATCTGGAAAAGAGTGATGATGTTGCTGTTTAAAGACAGCAGTCCTTTTCTAGGTGAGGGGCGACTTAACAGACCCCTTTACTTATCCTTACACACCTCTTTGGGTTAAAATGTAACCATCACTATCTCCATTAGTTAATAAGAGTAGTGACCGCCAATCATTAAAACATAGCAATCTTATTAGAAATTTGAAAAACTATGTACACATTTGACAATTCTGAAAGGCAAAATGGAGAAAATGTTTTTCAATGATGAGTGATCAGGCAACAAAATGCGTGTGCAAACTCACAGAGGTGAGTGAGTGCGCGCACACCCAGCGTATTTACATTTTTACGTAGCAGGGAAAAAATGATACTTTGAAATGATTAAGCATCTTAATTTTGGAAAATACTGCATGCTTAAGCCATCTCATTGGTGGCTCGACCATCCCTGCCCACCCCCTTGCCTCAGGCAGGTAGAGGCAAAGACGAGGGTTATTTAAGGTCATGCAGCCAATTAGGGAGAGAGAGAGAGAGAGAGAGGAACACAATATCATCAAACATCTTAAATTCTCTTTAAGAATCCAGTCCAAGACATCATCCAATCTTAGAAGTTCCTTTTGTCTATCTTGAAGTTCTGACCTATGTTTGTCCCCACTTAGATTACTCCTAAAATAGAGAAAATAACTACCCCACCCATGAAGCAGCTGAATTAAAAGAAAACATAAATTGACCTTTAAAAATATTTTGAATTAAAATTCTTTGGAAATGGATGATATAAATATAAGACTGTCTAATGCTGAAAATTGTTTATAATTTTTATTTCACTTCAAATAATAATTTATGTATCTCAAAATGAAACCACAGTTATTTGTAAAGATGATGCTTTCTGGCTCTTGATTTAGGAGTATTTGCCAGAAAACAACTGAGGTATATACACTAAGTTAACAAACCCATCCACGTACCCGGTGAATGTAGCCAGGAGTAGGCTGTGTCTCTACCATCGATTTCAGCTAAACTGCTCTTTTTCTAAGGAAAAATCTGCACCACTTTCATTTCAGTAGAGTTTGTTTGTTTTTTTAACTTAAATCAAAGGATGACAAAGAATAGCCTCATTAGATTGTTTGAAAAATCTTACAAAATAACAAAAAGATAAGCAACATATATGAAAAATGATTTTAAAATTATAAATAAGGGCTTCCCTGGTGGCACAGTGGTTGAGAGTCCGCCTGCCGATGCAGGGGACACGGGTTCGTGCCCCGGTCCGGGAAGATCCCACATGCCGTGGAGCGGCTGGACCCGTGAGCCATGGCCGCTGAGCCTGCGCGTCCGGAGCCTGTGCTCCGCAACAGGAGAGGCCACAACAGTGAGAGGCCCGTGTACAGCAAAATAAATAAATAAATAAATAAGTGATTTTTAAATGACCAATGGTTATACAAAAGAATGTTTAACTTCATTAAGAACCTAAGGAGTCAAAATTACTAGTATAAGATACCATTTTTCACTTGTCAAACAGGAAAAAAAATTTAAATAATATCTAATGTTGGGGAATGTATATAAAAATAAGTACAATGGCATACACTGCTAGTATAAATTGATTCAACTTTTCTGAAGGAATATATGTGTACGTGTGGGTTTTAAAGCCTTAAAAGAGTACGTTTTCTTAGAGCAACTAGATATCTAGAAATGTATCTAAGAAATCATCATAGTGCCCAAAGATATAGTTACAAGGATGTTCATTACGGAGCTACACACACTGTCAAAAACTTGGATTCAGCCCAGATGTCCGATAATAGAGAACTGCTTCAAATTTTATAAAACACTCAAATGACAGAACACTGTGCAGAGGGAGAAGAATATTTAATGATCATAACGCATTAAAAGATTTCAACACTACTTATTACACTATTTCACAATTTTGTCTTCACATACCAAAAATAATAGAAAACATATCATGCTATCTGTGGTTATCTCTGGGAACTGGAATTACTGGTATTTTTATTTTATTCTCATTGTTTACCTGTCTCTTCTATAATGTTCTTGTTACTACTTTTTTAAAACAGTTGTTTGAGATATAATTCACATATCATACAATTATGATTTTACTTCTATAATTAAGAAAAAAGCCATAAAATTATTCTTACCAACTGAGTTAAAGCTTTGGCAGGCAAACATTTCATTAATATTCCATCTCAATTATTTTGACATTGAGCTCCCGTCCCACATTTGTATAGCACATTGTATCTTAGTGCATCTTTACCTTCACACAGGGTCTTCTGGCCAAGTGGACCTCACTACAGGTGGACAACTAATAACCCGTTCCTGTCACAGTGCAAGTAATTAAATCTTGTTAGGGTCTTTGCTCCCTCTTACGAGAAATTACACTGTGAATAAGACAGCAGAAACAGCCTTATTCTGAAGCCCTAGATATATGTCATGTCGCTCTTTCCGACACGCTGTGGGTGTTCATAGAATCCCCAGCATGATTTGTACCAAGAGAGACAGAATACAACATCCATCGTCCTCCATTACTCTTCTCATTACATCAAGGATTAACAACCACACAAGAGGTGCAAAACTCGGGCAGCCGTGGACACATGTGAATAATGTGATTTCTAATGTTTATTTCATCTTCCATTAACACACAAAACTACCTTCGCAAATGTAAATAAAATCTGCATTCACAGACACCTAAGATATTGGTCAATTCCTCACTGAAAGGACCTAAGTGATGCTGGGAACATTGAAGAGGGGAGTTTGGCGCAGTTTGCAGGTTTTTGGTTGCCAGGGGACACTTACCATCTGTGGGTCAAGGACATTGCATGCTCCCGGATGGACCACAGAAAGAGCCAAAGTGCTGAAAAACAAGGGTTAAGTGAAAGTGAAATCATGCTGACCCAGAAATGCAAATCAATGTGCCTTAGCTCTCTGTAGAACTCGTGGTGCCAGAACACCCTATTCTTTCTTCAGATTACCTAGTGTCCCAAGAGAGGCTGCAGCGATTTAGAGAAAAGAGATGAAATGCGGAGGGAAGCAGCAGGCAGCGGCGGAATCTAATTTTATTAGAGAAGCATCTCCGCAATTTATAGTGGACTTCTCACAGGAAAAAAAAAAAAAAGGCCAGTTTTGAAGTTTATTTCCTTTTCTTTATATTGCTTTTACTACCTTTAGTAGTTCAGATTCAAAATCGGAGGTGATTTTAAAACTGAACCTTAACCAATCATAAAAGTAAGAGGACACAGGCTTACACATTTATAATTCTCAACTGCATTTTGTTCTACCAAGTTGCAAAGTGTGCAAGAAGCATCTGGCTGCTGGTAGAAAGCTTCCTGAAATATAAATTTCAGGTAAATAACGTCATGGTTCTCATCTCTAATGGAATTAGGAGGGAGAGAGGAAGGGAAGACGGAGGAAGGGAGAAAAGAAGTGGGGGAAGAGAAGAGATATGGATGATAAGTTAAAGAAGAAATAAGTGCAGATTTGCAAGAAAAAGAACAGAAACCAAGATCAGAGAGGGACTCATAGTGAGGGGGAAAACATGGAACAAGGTAAGGCAAGGACAGATAGCAACGGGGTTACAAACATGGGTCAATAGCCAAATGGCCTAGGCTTGAACCTAGACTCCATACTTGATTTCTGGGTGATTTGGCAAGTTACCTAACCTCCTGAAGGCTTGTTGAGAGAGACTAATTTCGAGAACGTACGTAAAGTACCTGGAATGGGGCTGGAGCTCAGGGAATCTTCGATGACCACAAGCTCAGTCGACAGCCCCTTCCTGTCCCAGAGGGAGGAGTGAGCCGGACTCCCAACCTCAACCTTCCTCTGTCCCCACACGTCATTCAGTCATCACCATTTGGAGCTCTGGCCACATCCTAAAGACAGGTGACACTGAACTATTTTTTTCTTTTTTTTTTTTTTGGCCGCGCCAGGCAGCGTGCGGGAACTTAGTTCCCCAACCAGGGATCGAACCAGTGCCCCCTGCAGTGGAAGCATGGAGTCTTAACCACTGGGCCACCAGGGAAGTCCCGGGGGACATTGAACTTTTAAGTTCAAATCTCCCTTCTGTCACTTGCCAGTGGTTAGTGCATTTATGCAACAAGTATTTGTTTATGCAACAAATACTCATCAACTGTTTGCTCCCTTCAGGTTCTGGGCTAAGATCTGGTGAATGAAAACAGACATGGTCCCTGCCCTCACGCAGCTTACGGACTCATGAGAGAGCCAGACAGTAATCCAATAATAAAGCAAGTAAATATAAAAAAAAAACACTATGAAGGAGAAGCACACGATGCCAAAAAAGTACATAGAAGTCCCTTGAGGAAGACACAGTTGAGCTGAGCTCTGTCAGCTGAGCAGGCATCAACCTAGACTCTGAAAGGGACAGGAAGAATATTCCAGGCTGAGGGACCAGCTGGTTGGGTGGAGGCCCAGAAAATGAGAGACTGGGTGGTCACACGGGCCAGGCCAGGAGGGCACGGTGAGCCTGGCTAAGGACTCTGGTCTCTAAGAGTGAACAGAAAAATCACTGGAGGATTTTTAATCAGGAAAATCATGTGACTTTTGAGAAGACCACTTAAGCTTAGTATTGGGACGAGATTTGAGGAGGGCAAGGGAGACTACTACAGAGGCTACTGTGCTGTCCACGGAGGGCAGATGGCAGCTGGGCTGGAACGGAAGCCGGGCAGGGAGTCTACAGATGGGTGGATGTTACCTCCGCAGGACTCAGAAGTTGGATATAGAAAGAGGATTTCTCGCTGGAGGAAGTGGATGCTAAAATTTTCACTCACCAAGACAGGGAGTGCTGAGAGAACGCCAACTTGGGGGAGGCTTGTTCATAGGTTTGGCTTCCAAGATGTTTACCTGTGGGGCTTTGGGGAAGCCATTTAACCCCTGTAAGCCTCGGAATCCTTGTGAGGATTAATTGAGATCATATGCCTGAATGCCTGGCACAGGGCAGATGCTCAGGAAATGGTAGCTAGTGTGCAACTGGGACTTCAGATGAGAAATACTGAAGCAGCTCTGCCTCAGCCCTTCCACAGAGGGAACGCCTTTCACTTCACAGTTCAGATGGCATCTTTCTTGAGACAATATATGATCCATACATACAAGATCTTAAAGCAAAGTGTCTCATTTGACCACAAAGTAAATCACGATCCTTGGATCACGCTGGGGAGGAATTCACATTTATTTAAAAGGAGATTCCTTTATCTGCCCTTTTAAAAAAAGTTATTAAGAGAAGTCAAGTTCTGACACTTGTATACATGGTACTTTCGCTTTTTCACCTCTTACCCAGGGAAACCTGCACCTGATGGTCCAATTTATGAACTTTTAGGATAAATGTATAATATATGTTTAACAAATTTTTATTAAGCACCGCCTTTATGTAATAAGTTATGGAATATAAAGACAAATGAAACCCATTCCTTGTTCTTAAGTAGTCTGAGGTTTGGTAGGAGTCACACGTACCCACTGCAATGCCAAGAGGAAGTGTATGATAACAAATAGTGAGAAGCAAAACTCTCCAGTCTGGAAATAGTAGAACCTAAGTTTCAAATCGGAAACGGATGTATAAGTGCTGCTTTCAAATGTTAAGCCAGTCCCATGGTTTTGGTGGTGAAGGGTACAATTTAAGTTTGGGGTCTGGAAAAACAGCTGGATGGATTCTATCTCAACCCCATGACAGAACAGAAGACAAAGCTACTATTGGTTCTAAATATAATAAACACAGATAGCCAAAAATCATAATTAAATTGAATTTTGGGGTGTGGGAGGAGATCTGAAATGCTAAATCTAAAGAAAAAGAGTATTTGCTAAAGTGAAAGATCTACTAACATCAAATTAGAGAACTATTTGTACAGCCAGGGAAGTGATGGATATCATGTCACATGGTTGACACCCATGGTTTTTCCTTGTAAAAGGAACTTGAAAAAACTCCACAGAATTCTGCCCAGCACTAGGTCTGCTACTCACCTTCCAGTGTCAGCTCTCTAAAGAACAGCAAACTCCAGCAGCCAGCTTACCTGATATGTTCATGCACTTTGTAAAATGTCTTCTGAAATTTACATTAAAACTCGTTCTTCAGCAGTGATCTTCCTTTTCACCTGTACAGCAATTTAAACATGTCATTTATTTTCTGTCTGCCATGAAATTGGGAAACTAGACTTTATTAAACATAAAGCAAAGCTAACTCCAGGAGTTTCCAAAATCAAAACTATCCCTAGAACATCTCTACAATAGGAAACTTGAGAGTAAGTTCTAGAGAGTCCACTTTCCAGATGGTCTCATCCTCCAGTAATTGAATTAAAGCCTGAATATTCACTGAATTGCTGGACATCAGAGTCTAGCCTTTAGTTAATAGGCTTGGTCAGCTAGTCTGCTGACTTAATCCAAAATAAGTTATTGGTTTATACTTCCCCTTCTAGCAGGCTGGTTGCCATTAAGCAGAAAAAGTAATTCCATTAATGGAAAAATCAGTGTCCAGCACATTGTCTAAGACCTGACTCAAATGTCACCTCCCTCACTACCTCCCTGCTCTTTATACACGGCTTGTTTGGAGTCTCCGTCACATTGGATGAAAAATTTTTTCTAGTGCCCATCTGCTCTTCAACATGGTGACTTCCTCAAGGGCAAGGACAGGGGCATGCACATTTTTTTTAATAAATTTCTTTATTTATTTTTGGCTGTGTTGGGTCTTCGTTGCTCCGTGTGGGCTTTCTCTAGTTGCGGCGAGCGGGGGCTACTCTTGGTTGTGGTGCACGGGCTTCTCATCGCGGTGGCCTCTCCTGTTGCAGAGCAGGGGCTCTAGGCACGCGGGCTCAGTAGTTGTGGCTCGCGGGCTCTAGAGCACAGGCTCAGTAGTTGTGGCGCACAGGCTTAGTTGCTCCGTGGCATGTGGGATCTTCCTGGACCAGGGCTCGGACCCGTGTCCCCTGCATTGGCAGGCAGACTCTTAACCACTGTGCCACCAGGGAAGTCCTGGGGCATATGCATTTTTGTGACATAATGCCTGATACATAGTAGGCATAGTCAAAGAGGGAGAAAAACTCAGAAATACATTCAGAGAGACATGTGGCCCAGAGAAATAATGAAATCACACCCTCTCTGGTCATACACAGAGAGGCAATGAAAGCCACTGGAGTTATGGTGCCACGTCCAGGAGGCTGTGGGAGAAGCTGGATGCCAACCAAGGACCCAGGCATGAGAGCCTGTCCTTGCTGCCCGCAGCCCGTCGCCTCTCTTTGAAGGGGATTCTGCCTTGCTATTTCCCCTTGGGTCTGGCTCACTGGTCAAGAGGATGGAACAATTCCAGAAGATGGGTGTGTTGTCTGAGGCAAGCCCCAGGCTCCCACCCAAGTAATACCTACGTGGCTGGGGTTTGAGGACCTTGCTGTTGGTTTTTGTTTGTTGAGTTTTAATGGAGAGTGGAAGGGAAGGGTCTTAACGGCAAAGGTGCCTGTGAATGAACAATGCAGTCTCTGCGTGGGCCACATGCTTCAGCAGTAAATCTAGTTGCACAACCCCCTGGAGATACACCATGAAGCTGCACCACCCCCATTAGAAAAGCCTTTATCAAAGCAGGAAGGGGGGCTGTAAATTCTATAACCAAACAGGAGTTCAGATGAAAAATCTTATATCTTTCGACTTAGAGGCTTTTCAAAGGAAATGTGCATCTTTGTAAACTCTCCTGAGAGTTGTTTTTATAAATATGATTTTTAAAGCAATCTTTTAGATTAGACGTGGATAAATAGCACCAGAAATGTTACATACAATGTTTTGATCTCTAACTTTAGTCTTCATGTTAGTAAACTTAAATTCTTATTCTATGAGCAGATACTCTTGAGACGCTTTTCTTCATTTTTACAATCAGAAATCATCGAATTTTAGAGCTCAAAGGGACCTCATCAGTCATGTGGTCCAATATGCACACCTGGACTCTCAATCTGCTCTGCAAGAGCAGAAAGAATCACATTTTACCCCGTCAAGAGCCAACTTTTGTACTGACACAAATCCAATAAACAGGATTAGGTTACAGATTACTGAAGACAGTATTCCCCAAACGTGTTTCATATAAAATTAGAGACTTCTAAGATAATTTTTAAAGAAGATTCTGTGATCAAATACGTTTTACAAGTACAGGGCTAAACACAGTTTTAAAAGTTCTTTTTGTTTTGATTCTAAACTGTCAGACTTCTCAGAGCCTTTAAGATACCAATACGTACATCATGAATATCCAAGAAGGAGGTAAAGTATGCAATGTGGACGACCCCAAAACTCCTCTTCCTCCCAGGAAATACCCATAGTGTCAGAGGATGCCAGTGATCAGTAGAACACAGCTTAGAAAAACTGCCTACAAAGTTTTCAGCTGTAATGAACATCTGTAACTTGTAGTAGCTATTGGCTTTTATTCACAGAGATAGAATGTACATTTGTTCTTGAGCTTCCCAGTGGCCAAGGCAAAAAGCATTGATCACCGGATCAATGATCACATAAAAAGTTCAGGGCATTCATCAGATGAAAACAATTGTCTCATAAGCACCAGCTATTCCCAGTACTTCGAAGTGAAAGATACGGCCCCTCAAGTGTCCTCATAAAAAGTATCAGGATGACATCCTCAGCAACACCCCCGTCAGTGCATAAAAGAAGTTTTACAAGCAATCTTATAACATCCTTTCCTGGAGACTGATGGCATATTGCCACAGTGCAGTTCAGTAAAAGCAGCTTTATAAGGAATCATACCATGTTCATTTATTGACTAATTTAACCCAAGACTCTAGACCCACTCTGTCACTAACCAACTATGCCTGTCTCCAAGGGTGAATCATTTGCCTACTCTGGGCTTGAACTTGATGGCCCCTGCAGTCCAGATTTAAAGTTCTGGAAGTCTACAGAGTTTATTACTGCATCTTTCAGAAAAGCATCAAGCTTTCAGTCTCCTTTGAAAGCGTGAATTCACCCTCGTAGGTATTTGTACCTTAAGTAGCTTACACTCATAGGGCATATGTTTAACACATCTCTAAAACCTTAAGCCATGATACTGATCAGACACATGGTAATGTGTCAGCAATTCGGAAGAGCCAAAAGAAAAAGGGAGAAACTAAGAATAGAAGTGGGAGAATACCAAAAATAATTTTATCTACTTGAGCATTTTGCTTTAAATCCTTAGTTTCTTTAGGAGACTGTAATTATGATGGAAATAATACTCATAATAATGTGCTCTAAATCAGCCTATAGTTTTTTAGGAAATAATAATAATAGTAGTAGTAATAGAAGCAGCAGCAGCAAGCATTTATTTGGTGCTTCCTATATATGAGGCCTTGTTATGTGTTATACATAATTACTCTTTAAATGCTTACAGTAACACAAAGAGGGAGATACTTTCTTATTCTGTTTCACAAATGAGGAAACCATGACTCTGAGGGGTTGAATAACTTGCCTAAAATCCTGTGAGTAGGGGCAGCAGATCCAGAACTGGAGCCACCTCTGGAGTTGAGGTTTGACCACCACACGCGGCTGCCCCTGACACCTGCAGTCAGAGATGCTGCCTGACTGCAAGGTGGCGTCGCTCTAGCTATGTCCTGGATAGTAGACAGAGCTTTTTCCTCTCAAAATAAGACTTCGTTGAAGAAAAGATGATCTAAGAAAAGCAGATCCATAAATGCGGAGAATGATAAAGGTTTTAATGGCTGACGATTGTTACCCAGATATCAATACAACAGAAAACAATGCTGCAGTTCTCCTGCAAATCAGAAGGTTGTCTCCACTGCGACAAGACAGTGATCATTAAATCCTTTGGGAGAACTTGACCAAATAGACCACCCTAAAAAGCAACAGAGTTCAGATTGCAAGGGGCAGTGGAGGGCGGGGGCAAACTCCCCTGGGGAAGGAAGGCAGGCCCTGGTCACACTCAGGCATGCAGCTTCAGCGCAGACCCCAGGTCCCCAGGCTGTCTTCCTCCCGGTTAATATGAAATACTACGGGCTTTGCCTGACACCTCCTCTTCCTGCCAGCCCTGCCCTCCCTGCACCCATTTTCCTGTTTGGCGGAGATGGAGGAGAGAAGTGCATTCTAGATAGTCTAGCACCACTCCAAAAGATAATCACACATCCAGGACTCACATCTCTGACTTCTAATTACCTTTCATCAGAGGATCTCAGAGCACTTTTCAAACAGTAATGAATCATTATGTATCTTCCCCCTAAGAGCTGAAAGTAGAAACACAACAATTCTGTCTTACTCTGTAAACTACCACCACCATTTCTCTTGAAACCCTTAACACCCACACACCCACCCACCCACACACACACACACACACACGCACATGCAAATGCAGCGAGAGAGAGACTTTTTTAAATGGTGACAAAGCCGTGGAATTCTTCACATCCTGCCCTGTGCTCACATTAGGGTGGGGCCCATTTTATCTGTATACTATAAGCGTTAATAATGACGTCAAGTTTTCCTGCACATCATTAATCAAAGGAGAATCCATTTCCTTCTGTGAAGTTGCCTGTCTCCTTTTATTAACCTATCTCCTCTGAGACACCCCATATCCTGACTTCACAGAAGTGCCCTTTTCTCATCTCCTAAGCCCATTTTGTGGTCCTGAAGTGCGGCACTGCTTCCATAAAGAGCGGTTCATTTTAGAATTGGGTGAATTGGTTCTTCAAAGCTGGCTACTTTCAAAATCAGTGCAACTTGCTTGGCCCTGGAGAGTGAACTATAAGCTCATGGTCACTGTCTTAATGGATATGGACAATTAAGAGGCTAAGTTTTAAATGAACTTTTGCTTAGCTAGTGCTACCTCTCTGGTTTCTCTCCCACCTGGAGTGTTGAGTCAAAACAAGACCTTGGAGAAACCAGGGGCTGCTCCTGTCTCGATATTCGCTGTGGCTTCTTTCTAGGAGCCACACCCCCAAATCCAACATCTAGCCCCAGAGGCTCCACCCAGCCCGAAGGGCAGCTCCAGTCCATTTCAAGGTGGTCCCTGAGAGACGGAGCTATGTTTCCTATGGGGCAGACCAAGGGCCAGGAAAGCCCCTTGAGGCCCATGACATCGCATCACCCTTCTCAAGAAACCGTTATATAGCTTGTTGTCCTTACAGTGAGCAGAATATTCTGGAAGGCAGATTTTAACTCCTTCAGGTGTGATCTGTACGATTTAAAATCTCCTCTGTATTTCACAGTTCCCTTTCTAGGAAAGTCATGGCTGAATGTTATTCCTACCCTGTTTTGGGCATCATATTAGAATCCCTGCCTTCAACTTTTCAGGGAAGGGGAGTGGGACTTTGAGACCTTGCCCAGCCTGACTTTATGCTTCTGGATATCCCTCCACCCATCTGGATATGCATTATGTCTCATTGTTTTTCCTTCATTCATTCATCCTACTAACATAGGACTAACCTAGCGTGTACCAGGCTTCAGGCTGGAGACAAAGTAATGAACAAAGTAAACACAGGCCCTGCTCTCTTGAAGCTACAGTCCGGAGGGCAGACAGATAATAAACAATCACGCAAATAGCTGCATTATTGCAGAGTTGTGATACGTGATTTCTGGAAAAGTACAGGATGCCAGGAAGGGGCATTACAGACAGATCTAGCGGAGGATATTGTGCACGAGCATTTGTCAGCCCATCTGTTGTGAGCAGTAGCCCCCACGGGTGTGGGCCACAGGCAGAGTGTGCTTCTCCTCGCCTTCCCTGTCGGGTGAGGATTCCTTAAAAGAAAAGCAGCTGTCATTCAGGGTTTGCCTCAGAGAGAAACCTGACTTGGCATCCTTGTTTGCTTTGAGACGCAAAGAGCTAGAGGAGCCTGCGAGAAGCAGGATCACCTGTCACACAACTCCTGGGCTAGTTAATGACAGCTAGTTAATGACAGAGCCCGAATCTTCTAAGTAAGGTTTCTAATTTGGTGAAAGAAAATGCGAGCAACTGTGGATCTTCCAGAGCACCTGTCACCACTTCTCTCCCATTTCTGCGATATAGGGGTGGGGGGGTGGGAGGTACAAACTACTGGGTGTAAGACAGGCACAAGGATGTGTCATACAACACGGGCAATGTAGCCAACATTTTGTAATGACTGTAAATGGAGTGTAACCTTTAAACCTGTATAAAAAATAAAAATTTTAAAAAGAAAAAAGGACACTGGCAGATGGATTTCATCTCTCCCCAAGAACTCTCCGCAGGAAGCATAAATCCCCTAATTAATCCCAGGCTTTCTAGCTTTGCCTTGCGATGGTGGGCGCTGGCCCGAATGGGAACCCCAGGCCTGCGTACGATGCCTGGGTGTGGCTCACAGGAGTTCACCGGGGGTTCCTAGAGGCCTTCACGGGGACAGGGGCCCTAAAACAGACCCACCGCACTTCCCGTGAGGAAGCTGTGCAGGGGCTTGACCCCCAAAACGTGTACAACAGGAGGTTTAAAGGGCAGGCTCTAGAATCAGACAGGCTTTAGTACGTATCCCAACTCCACCACTGGTTAGCTGTGTGACTCTGGGAGGGTTATTTAACCTCTTTGGGCCTCAGTTTCCTCATTCATAAACCTCATGTTCTATGTGTATAGGTTAAATGAGATAATGTATATAAAATAATTAGCAAAGTGCCCAACACAAAGTAAACGCTCAATATTTACTAGCAAATATATATGTATATATGTATGTGTGTATACATATTATATATTAGCCAAAAAAGTATACAGATATAAAACGGCAATGACTCATAAGTCAGGTGCTGAGTCATATGGTCATTAAGCGACAGAGCCATTTGCTACTCGGAACCTATATGGTCTGTCTCTGGCAGCTTAAACATTCTGCTACAAATAGCAAAAAAAGGAGAGGGGATGGCAGAGGAAAAAGAGAAGGGGAAGAATAAAAAGGAGGAGGAGGAAGAGAGGGAATAAAGGTAATACAAAATCTAGGGACCTCCCTGGCGGTCCAGTGGTTAAGACTCCGCGCTTCCACTGCAGGGGGCGCGGATTCAATCCCTGGTCAGGGAACTAAGATCCCGCAGGCCACGTGGCACGGCCAAAAAATATAAATAAATAAAATAAATCTAATGCAATAGTTTTTCAAAGTCAAAATTAATGCAAAACATCCATGATGAGCAAGATTTCAAACTGTTAAGTGAAGGCATGATTAGTGTCACTGATTCTTCCTTTTGCCTAAGGCTCCAATGTGGTTTGACACAACTCTGAAAGCCACACTCCTTCTCAGGAAAGTGTGCTGGCTTGCTTGTTCTTCCCGAGGTTTGAGAATCGTGCGGCCCCGAGTGAGTGAATGGAGCTGGCTTGCGGTGGCTAGTTCCTCCCTACTGGAACTAGCCCGGAGTTTCCTGGCTCTCAGGTGGAGGTTTGTCATCCCCTTTGGGACCCGAGCTCTGTGCAGCTCTTCCCAACTCCACGTTAAGGACACCACCTTGGTTGGTTGATATCAAATATGGTGAGAACATTTGCAGCAGGGAAACTGGCAAAGTTGATGGTGGTTTACCAGCATCTACCTACTGGAAGGTTTGTCAACTCTCTGTTTGGGAACGAACATCATTGGGGAGGGTACAGTTTTAGATCTGGCTGTGCTGCAGGGTACAACTGACATTTGGGACCAGATGACTCTTTGCCGTGGGGGGCGGCTGTCACGTGCATTGTGGGATGTTTAGCAGCATCGCTGACCTTAGATGACACTAGCACCATCCCTCCCCTCAATGGTGACAACCCAAAGTGACCAAACATTGTCAAGTGTCCGGGGAGTAGGGGGGCAATTGCTCTTCTGAGAACCAACAGGGACCAAAGGGGACAGCCACAGGCTGAAGAAGCCCAGATACTGGGGAAGGGCTCCTTCCAGCCCTTTCCCAGCAGGAAGAGGCAGCAGTTAGAAAGAGCCTACTAGCTGGGAGTTTCCTGGCTCTCGGGGGGAGGTCTGTCATGCTCTTTGGGACCTGAGGAATGGCCTCCTCAGACAACAAACATCTGGTTAGTATGAGGGGTAATCCAAATTATGATTAGAAACAGATTACTTTTGTTTGGCCAAGAACAAAACCACACACACAAATCCCTAATCACTTTCCAGGAAGAGGCCTCTCTTCCACTGGGATTGGGGACAACAGCCTTTTCTTGAACTTTTAATCTTTTCACGTATTTCTAGATCCCTGTGCTTCTCCCTGAGGCATTAGCCTGGAGGCAGTTTCCAGCCAAACTCAGACTCTCTGAACACCCTCCACCGACACCGTGGCCAGTGTATGTCAGCAAAAGCTAATCACCTGCAACTGGGGGACCCTGAAAGGTTCTAGTCACCAGGATTTGGAATAAAATATGAAGTGAGATCATCTTTGGTACAGAATTAAAACTTTTTAAAAACGAATTTACCACCTTTTAAAAGGTTGGCCAGTGCTGCTTCTAGAAAACCCCAAATGGTGGGTGATGCTGCGGGAGGGCCTGGAGGTCCCTGGAGACCCCGGGGACCCTGGAATGGGAGGCCAAGGGAGCTGCCTCTGATGCTGTCCCTAAGACCCACAGCTGTCTTGCCCTTGACCTCTGGAAAGAGACCACATTCACCAAGTCTCCCTATCAGGAATTCACTGACCATCTTTTAAAGACCCACACCAGAGCCTCTGTGCAGACTCCACAGAGTTTTATACAAGAAAAATAAAGTAAATTAAACCTGTTATTTTGTGTGTGTTTTTTTTTTTAGCTGGCCACCAATTTTTACCCACTCCCTGCTATGAGTTTCTCTCTCCCTTTCTCTCTCCCTTTCTCTCTCTCTCTCTCTCTCTCTCTCTCACACACACACACACACACACACACACACACACTCATCTCAGCAGCAGCTGTAGCCAGACAGTATCTTCATCCTGGATGCCTTCTTGGTTTCCAGTGCACAGCTGTTGAATTGGCCCTCACTCACCCTCTCCAGCTGTTGTTTGCAGAATGAGAAGCTGGACAACTGAGGGAGAAGAGGCGAAGCTATGCTACGTAAAGGAGGACGGGGTTAACCTACTCCTTTCTTGGAATCTCAGGGATCCAAGGACTGTGTTGTGGGGATCAGGTCCAGCCATTCAAGCCCCAGAAAACACCCGTCCACCTGTCTTCAACCATGCAGCCGGAAACCCAAGCCCTTCTTTAGGTGGCGGAGGAAGCTAAACAATGTGTCATTTCAACTATGACGCTGTGATGACAACTCCCAAATCTTCATCTTCAGCCCTGACTACATTCTTGAGCTCCAGATCTGAAGTTCCAGTGTCAGGTCCCAACGAACATCCTGCCAGCCCCTCAAATGCACTGTGATCTCCATGAAGATCCCCATTCCCAGCCTAGTGGACCCTCCTCCTGGGTTCCCCATCTCAGTGGCATCCTCTCCCCAACCCCCTGTCCCCAGTATGCCCAGGCTGGAAACCTCGGGTCACCTTCAAAGCCCTCTTCTTCTCCATTCCCACATCCCTTCTATCTCTCAGATCTGCCCCTTACATTCATTTCTACAGAAACGATTCTCTCTCACCTAAATCACTCCACTACTCTGGCCGCGGCTCACCCTGTCTCATTTCTGTCCTTAACTAGACACTGTTTTCTAAAAACAGCTCAAACTTTGTCCCCTGCTTATAAAACACCAACGGCTCTCCTTGACCTATGATGCTCCTGAACAAGTTTTTCAAGGATCACCATGGTTTACCTACCACCCCACCTTTCTCATCTGTCCTTGGGTAATAGGGAAGAACATTTTGTATTCTATTACAAGTTAACCACTAAAGGGATGCTGCCTGTAAGCTTAAATTATACATAATGGCCCATCTCTGGGAGCCCTGCTTCCCAGGTAATGAGCACTAAGCTAAAATACCTTTGTTTAGCTCACAGGAAACATCCTGACCAGGCCCACCTGTGAATGACTGCAGGGAGGAAGAAATTAACACATCCCCTCCAGAGGCTGATGGGAACCAGGAAGTGTTTGACTTTACTCCCTCCCCTTTTAGTATAAAAGGAGCCTGAATTCTAACTCAGGCGAGATGGTTCTTTGGGGCATGAGTCCACCATCTTCTTGGTCTGCCGGCTTTCCGAATAAAGTCGTTATTCCTGGCCCCAACAACTCGTCTCTCAATTATTGGCCTGTCGTGCAGCGAGCAGTATGAGCTTAGACTCAGTAACACTTGAATCCCTCCCAATCTTCCAGCCATTGCAAACTCCTTGTCTCCCTAGAGCATGGCAAACACACCCGCTGTTGCTTGTACTACTTCCCCAGCATGGAATCTCTTTCACCCCTTTCTCTGATGATTAACCTTGAGCCCCAGACCAAACGTTGCCTTCTCACCTGGAAAACCTGTTTCCTCTTCATTCCCATGATTCTTTGAGATACAGACATAAATATAGATACAGATTATTTTTTAAGAGTAGTTTATGTTTCATGTCATCTTATGCCTTAGCCAGTCCACCCCCCCATCACTCTATACATCAGAATACTGAAGCATAATATCCACATTTACTAGTAAATTGCTCGGGGAATAGTGGTTGAATTAAAACCAGTTCCTAGAGAGAACAGGCCAACTCACCGGGGGAAACTAGGATAAGATGAGCTTCACAAGGCAACATGGAAGGGGGGGAAGTGTACTGAAAGAGTAATACCAGAGAAAAGGGTTGCAGGCGGGAGCCCTCATCTACAGAAAGAACCCTGACCAAGCAATGTCCCAATGCCTGTGCTGTAACAAAGAACAAACTGAACATGGCCTTGGGGTTAAGAGGTAAGAAATCAACCCTGGCAGCGAGCTCACTGGGCCAAGCACACAGCACTGAGCCTTCCCCCTGAGATGTCCTTAAATGTGGCAAATCTTCCCTTGGTGTGGATCGCACATTTAAACTGAGGTTCTTTTACTTGAAATATGTTTAAAGAAAAAGCCTCAGGGGACTGTTGATGAGCGTAATTACAAGGAAAGCACACATCCTAAGTCAAAAGTTTCTTCGAAAACTTAGAAAAACATCAGCTCAACTGAAGTGACTAGAGAAGCTGAAACAATGGGGAAGACAACGAACTGTTATTTTTTAAACTCATATTCAAATCTTATTGTTGAGCACCTACCCTGTTCACGGAAGCCACTGGATCTAATCGTTACATGTCACCCAAGGTAGGAGGAGTTATCTTCATTTTAGAAATGAGGTCACTGAGGTTCAGGAGAATGCATGTGAGTTTACTTATCTCTTAGCTAGCCGATAAGCTTCTGGAGGAGAGACCATGTATAGTTGATCCGACAGTGTCTTCCACGGCGTCAAAGAATAGTATGCGCTCAGTAAATACTTGCTGAGCCTCAGAATTAAGATTCACCGCCCTTCTGAGGAAGACGTGCCTTTGGTAATTTTAATACTCTCTGTAAACCACAAATCATCTCCTCTCACCTCTGAACTGCCACGTGGAGGCCCCAGACACACACCTCCCAGAAGCTTAACAGACGAGCGCCACAGCGGCCGCGCTCCGAATTGCACTCTTGCCGCTGCCAGGCCACGCCTCCTACGGCGCTCCCAGCCAATGAGTGAGAGTGCTGTCTCGGGAGCCGGGGTATTCCTCTGACCAATGATCTCCTCCATGGCCTGAACCTTACCCAGGCTGCAGGCACTGGAACGTATGGTATGGTCCTCTCCACCCTCCTTACATCCCTTCTTCTCTCGAGGATCAGACAGACTTGCATCACAGTCTGATGAGTCTCTAGGCTTCCTCCAGCTCCCTCCCCATGTTTTTTCATATGCCTTCCCCCTAATAAAACCTGGCACGTTTAATCCTGTCTTGATGTCTGCTTCTTGGAGGACTGGAGACTAATATACCCCAGTTTTTGCTTTAATAAATAACTGATAATCTTCATTCACTTCAGAATATTTAGTGAGCGCCTACTGTATGCCAGGAATACAGTGGTGAACAAGAACAGCATTACTCATGCCCTTAAGGAGCTGGTGGATGAATCAAATAATTACAAAAATTAAGAGCACAGGGAACTATGATGAGATGTAACAGGGAGAACCTGACCTAATCTATGGGATTTAGAGAGAATCCCAAAGAAGAGTGATTTAAGATGAGACCTGAAGAATGAGGAAGAGTAGTCTAGGCAAAGTGTGGAGTATTTCAGGCTGATGGAACAGAAGGTGCAAAGGCCCTGAGGTGGTAGGAAGCTCACCAAACCAAAGGACACAGAGGCAGGGAATGCAGAGCAATGAGACTGAAGAGGAACACAGCGCCCACCTCAGAAGGCCCTGTGGGACATCCTGGGAATTTGGGAAGATTATTTATCTTTCTAGAGTGAAAATTCTTTGAAAGCAAGTACCCTGCAGTGGCCCTCTTTGTCAGGTCTAGTATAACGCCCGGCACAAAGTCATTGTTCACTAAATATTTATTGAATCAAAGTACTAGATATCAATGAGGAAATAATTCAACGTTTGCATTATTATCCCTAACATCAAGGATGCAGCAAGTCAGCCGAAAGCGTCAACCAGGAGAAGCTTCTGTGCCCCATAAGCTGATGAGACGGATAACAATGAGGAAGGTCATTATCAGGCATTGGTCTAATGCTTGGAGAGGGTCAGAGAGACACCAAAGCAGCAGGCACTAGAGTGGCTAGAAGTGTGCCCTGGATCAGGCTGCCTGGTTCAAATACTGGTGCTACCACCTACCTGGGTGGCCTTGAGCAAGTTTCCTAATGTCAGCACATTTCAGTGTCCTCAGGGTTAGGCAGAGCTGATCATACTACTCCATTGGAGTGCTGGTGGTGGGACAGTGAGAAATCACTATGTAAAGCCCCTAGAAGGCTGCCTGGGGCGTAGCATGTGATCAATAAATGATACCAATTTTCAGTACTCAAACATGGTTCTCTCCGACGAGATAAGAAAACATTAGCAAGGAGATTTCCCAAACCAGGGTGAGTTGTCATAAACTGTCAGTCATCAGAACTGCGTGGGATCACTTCTGACGCAAGAGGCCAGCTTTGGTGACCAGCTGGGTGGGCTGAAGACCCTGGGGCCTGGCCAAGGGACAGGCCCAGACATGCATTTTACTCAAACTCTGAATCCCACGCTAGTATTTAAATCTGGATCTGCACATCAGACCAGATAGCACACCACTAATGTGTAGGTATATGCAATACACTCACAGGGCAGGCAGCACTGGAGAAAGGACACACAGCTTCCAGGCTTCCTGTTCTGGAGGTCAGAGGCTGTGCCTTTTGGCTTCATTTCAGAACAGCAAAGGCAGCGCTATGAGCAGATGCAGCTCAGTTCCTGCCTTTCGGGTTTGTTTTCCCACATTGGACATTACAATTAGAGCCCAAGCTTAAAAGAAAATACTTTGGGAATCAACAGACGAAAGGAGGAAAAATACCTGGCTGCCACCCCAAGCATGGTGTCCCAGCTGGCTCCGGCTGTGTTGGAATATGGGGCAGGGTGGTTGGGATGTAATTGCCTGGGCAGAGATATGAGGTATGCTGGCCTACGTGCGCTGTAGCACACGCCAGCGGGCCGGGAGGGACTCTGTTTAGTGAGTGTCCATCTGATAACAACCTGGATCCTTAAGATGCCAGCTGCCTGCCAAGCTGGACATGTCTGTACAGTGGCACCCAGAGGTCCAGGAGACAGAACAAAGGACCTGTTATTGACTAGTCCTGTGTAAGCATGTCATCCGCACCAAAACAAGTCTTGAACCAGGCTGGCAGAGAGGCTGTATCCAGGCACCCCAGAGTCTAGAATGGAGTCACATTCTAAAACGGCTCTCTGATGGCCATTTCAATGTCAATGGTTGAACCTGGGCCGTCTCATTAGGATTTGGCACTTGGGCTTATAACTTCCTGAGAGTACTCTTTTCTATGCCGCCCATTGTCACCAGGCCCTGGGACTGCTGGCTCTCTTTGTACGCTCTTCTTTAGGGCACAGCATCCCTCAAGGTCCGAAACCTTCCCCCTCCCCATTTCACTAGGACATAATATTAATTATGGCCAACACATATTTACTGCTTACACTGGCCACTTACTGCTTTACATATATTTTACTCATCGCAGCAACCCTATGAGATATGTACAATTATTTCCCCATTTAACCGATGAGTAAACTAAGGCACAGGGTGGTTAAATAATTTACCCGAAGTCACATAGCTAGAAAAATGGCAGAGCAGGGAAGCAAGTCCAGGTCGTTTGGATGCAGAGTCCCTGCTCCTATCCATTATGCTCTATATTCTCCCTCTCCATGACCAATTTCTTACTGATAAAAATTTTTTTAAGACATCCTATTCCAAGGCCTGTTTTTCCAGAACGAACTGCGCTCCAGTGCAGAGCTAGGATTTTATAACTTCCTATTTTGTGTATAGTAAAATTGGGAAGTGCTGACAAATTAGGAGAGGCTAGGAAGGCAAGCTGAACTGCTCAAGAACTTGATAGCAGCATTAATACTAAGAGCTCTAGTGTTTTAGCCAAGTGAGTGCTTGGGGAAAGTATCTCTCTTGGTACAAGCTATGTCTTGGAGTGTCTGGTTTAAGAGAGATGTAACTTAGCCCAGTCAGGGAAACTCGGTGCATAGTTAGGAAAAGCAGCCACTGACTCATGGTTTGTTTATAGTACTGCTTCCCCACAGGGAGAAATGGCAGCCTTGCAAATCTTAGTTCTGCGTCCAAATTGGTGAGCCATTCCCAGGTATTAATCCCAGAAGGAACTCCTTGCAGCCATGAAAATGAAGGAAGGGATCAAACACTGTGAGCATTTACTCAGTGCTCCCAGAAAGCCTAGGACGTGGTTGTTATTTTCCCCATCTTGTAGATGAGGATACCGGGGCCCAGAGACCTTACGTACTTGTCCAACACAAGTCCTGGTAAATCCGGGACTCAAACCTTATCTGATTCCAAAGGAGGGAAGGACTCAGTGCCAGTCCAAGCCTCATTTTTCCAGCAGCCTTCCCTGACTCCTCAGACCCACATCAGTCCCTCTTTCTGAAATACCTGTATTACCTATGATCTTTGCCATAATCTAGTGCTGTTTCATACTGGGCCAGTTTTGTTAGCCAACCAAGTTACAAGTTTGGGGGTGGGTGGGCGGTGGGCAGTGACTACGGGTTGAATTTTACTTCAGGCTGTTTCTGGGTATTTCAGGGCAGGAAAACCGGGAGAGGTAAAGACCTAGAACCACAGTCGGGTCTCCTGGGTCAGGGGAGTCAGTTACTTCATTCCCAGAAGGTACCATGTGGCTTATGAGTTTCTGAAGCATAAGCTGGGAAAGGCATTCATGTTACTCTTGTCCTCCTTTGTCAGTCTCTTTAAAACTCCTTGCATCTGGGTCCAGACTTTGCAAAGCATCCCCCAAAGCAGGCAACTATGACTACATTGGCATTAACTTGGGTTTGGCCCAAGAGGAAAGGTAACTGCGTTTTTGATCCTGCCTCTGCTTTGCTACAGCCCACCAGGCTGCAGGCCGCACCTCCTGGTGTGGCTCCGACCTACAGGAGACCCCGGGTCTAACTACAGCCCTTCCTGAACCTCCAGTCCGTCAGACGAGAAATAATGCCACATGGCAGCCACACTCAGGCACGCATGCGCCGTCACCCGGTCAAAGCCAAGATATATTTCAGGAGAATTTGTAAGGCCGAAAGCACCCTCTAATTTAACAAAAAAGCAAGAGGGCTGGGTATTCCTTTCTTTCCCACAGCCAAGACACAAAAGCTCTTCTCATATGAAAGAGCCCGAACCCACCCAACCTGATTCTCTCCTCTCAGTCAAGTACTTCAATGTCAACAATGGCAACTAGGGCATACTGAGTCACCTCAGAAAGGCAATGAGAGGAAGGTGTCATCCTGCCCTGCCACCTCTCGGGAATATGGGACAGCAAGGGGGCTGTCAGCTGACTGCTTCAAAGGCAAGCAGGGCCGAAGGCTCTTCCATGTCCCCTGGGAACCGGAATATCACCCCACACCACGATCTACTACAAAAATAGAGCTGGGACAGCAGAGACAGCTCTAAAATGCGGTGGCAAAGACTTCAGTTATAGGTCCTTCCCAATGCCTCTCAGCTACTTGATCTCCCTATTTTATTTTATTTTATTTATTTTTTTTTTTTTGCGGTACACGGGCCTCTCACTGCTGTGGCCTCTCCCGTTGCGGAGCACAGGCTCCGGACGCGCAGGCTCAGCGGCCATGGCTCACGGGCCCAGCCACTCCGCGGCATGTGGGATCTTCCCGGACCGGGGCACGAACCCGTGTCCCCTGCATCGGCAGGCGGACTCTCAACCACTGCGCCACCAGGGAAGCCCTTGATCTCCCTATTTTAAGATAGATAATGAGTCCGTCTTATGTTCAGCCCTTCTCTATGCTTCCTAGAGGGACAGTTCCTCCAGTCAGTGACTCTGTAGGAATATGCAGTGTATTCTCACGTATTACAGGGCAATGATTGCCAGCCTCTCCCCTCCCCCTCCTAGGTTATATGAGCATCTTTTGTGTAGGTGATTGTCTTCAGTGGGACTCACAACTCCAGCTTCATTCCAGCTGTGGCTCCCCTCAAATCCTTATTTGTCAGCTCCTCCACCACCTGCTCCTAAGGTCCACTGTGAAGGACATTTGCCGACGTCAGGAGTTGTGTGTGATAAACACAAGTTTCTCCTGCCATTCCCAGCCTCTCCTCTAAGTGCAGTCCCCTCCGATTTTGTCTCTACTCTGGTTACTCTTGCTGTGTCGCTTCCCTAGGGATGTGTGTGTTCTTGGGTCAAAAAAGGAAAAGGAACTAGAGGCAAAGGGGAGGCCCCTTGCCCTCCCCCTCCCTGGCTCTGTCCCCATCTCTCCACAGGTCACCCGCCATCTCTGTGGGAAGGAAGGTGCCCAGAAACACCCTTCAGAGGCTGTGAAAAATAGCTCAGCGCTTTTCAAACGATCTGTGATAAAGGGCCACTTTATTTATTTATTTTTATAATTTCCAATCCATTATGAACCAAACCATTTGTAAAATAAAAATGAATTACTAAAAAAGAATCTTAAGTAAAAGGAATATAAAATACAAGCCTAACTTTTCTTGTTATTAGATTCAGGAGTCCTAACACAATTGTAGCATTTTGCTATAAAAGTTTCTAAACCATTGCTCTCGATTTCTTACCTGATTCCTAGGCCAGCGGAGGTTGGAGTAGCCCTGCTCTAATGGCCTTTGCTATTTACCTAACCACTTAGAGCATGGAGCCCTTGTAAGATGGGAGAACAGGCAACATCTCAGCAGGTCCCACATCTGTATATTCCAGGGACTCATTCCTGATTCTTCCTTAGGTTTTAGAGGTGTTTTTTTTTTTAAACATCGTTATTGGAGTATAATTGCTTTACAATGTTGTGTTAGTTTCTGCTGTATAACAGAAGGAATCAGCTGTAAGTATACATATATCCGCATAACCCCTCCCTCTTGAGTCTCCCTCCCACCCTCCATATCCCACCCCTCTAGGTGGACACAAGGCACCTAGCTGATCTCCCTGTGCTCTGCAGCTGCTTCCCACTTCCTATATTTCAAAATAGCTACCTATTTTACATTTGGTAGTGTATATATATCAATGCAACTCTCTCACTTCATCATTAGAATAATGCCGACTTCCGGAGAAGGGGATCTGTCTGCGCTTCATACAGCTGATCTAGGGCTACGCAACTCTAAAGCTCCTTGGAAAACAATGTCAATGAAAGAAACGTCTGAGAGAGGATGGGGCAAACAATGGCAGGTCACTGTCTCAGCCTTTCCTGTGTGGAAGCAATGGGTGTTTTGAAAAGCATCCTGAAAACACGTCAAAGGTCTAAGAATTGTGTGAGTCATGGCTCAGCCTGGCAGTAATGCAAATGCCAGCTACACTATGGGTGGCTGTCTATTCAAAAACCTGCCACTGGAACCATGAGGGGGTCATGCCCTAAATGGCTAAGGACAGGAAAAGAGGGCAAGCTTGTCCACAGTACTCGAGAGCATCTGGCAATTAACTGAGAGGGAATGGTGGCCCAGTTAAAATACTTTCTTTGCTTCCAGAAGAAGCAAAGAAAGCTCAGGATCTACCATACCAAAGGACTGGTTGCACTGCAGACACAAGATTGGGTGTGATCGTCCTTTAGTAGGAGAAGCTGGAAAGTGAGGTAGGACATGGAGCCTGGGGGATAGGACTCCATTTCCTAGAAACAATTTCAAAAGCAGCTTTATTGGTATATAATTGGCATCCAATACACTTCACATACTTGCAGTGCACACTTTGACAAGCTTTTTTTAAAAAATATTTATTTATTTATTTGTTTGTTTGTTTATTTATGGCTGTGTTGGGTCTTCATTTCTGTGTAAGGGCTTTCTCTAGTTGCGGCAAGCGGGGGCCACTCTTAATCACAGTGCGCGGGCCTCTCACTATCGCGGCCTCTCTTATTGGGAGCACAGGCTCCAGACACGCAGGCTCAGTAGTTGTGGCTCACGGGCCTAGTTGCTCCACGGCATGTGGGATCTTCCCAGACCAGGGCTCGAACCCGTGTCCCCTGCATTGGCCGGCAGATTCTCAACCACTGAGCCACCAGGGAAGCCCCACAATTTGACAAGCTCTGACACACATATAAAGCTGTGCAACTACCACAACTTCACAATAAGGAACGTATCCATCATGACCCAAAGTTTCCTGGGGCCTTTTGTAATGCCTGCTTCTCACTGCTTCCCACCCCACCTACCAGGCAACACTGTCACTACAGATTAGTTTGCATTTTCTAGAATTTTATGTAAATGAAAGCATACAGGATATACTCATGCTTGGTCTGACTTCTTTCATGCAGCAAAACTATTTTGAAAAAACAATTATTTTGAGATTTGCTAATGTTGTTCTACCTATCATTGTTGTTAATTATTTTTACAGTTGAGTAATCCTCCACTTAGAAGCAATTTTATATCTCAAGCAAGATTATCTTGGGACTAAGATTCTGAGGTGTTAAGGGAAGTTTATGATGATTTGGGCTTTCCTTAGAGTGGAGATTGCGACTACTATCTTGGAAAGTAAACCTTTTTTGCCTCAAAATTAAGGAGAGAACAAAAACATCAGCCACTTAAGATTCTTAAATGACAAAAAGGATTGTGCAATATCCAAGGTCTGGGGGCTGTAAGGAGAAAGGGACCTGAGAGATCAGGGACATTACTCAACATAATGCTCAGACCACCCTGACTCTCCATTTCCTATTTGGTTTGTTTCTTCCCTTGTGGTGGGAAATGCTCTGAAGAGAATGTTCCCACCACAGTTATGATTTTGCATTTGGAACTGCTATAAAGGAAGACTATTCGTAAAGCAACTATACTCCAATAAAAATTTTAAAAAAGAAAAAAGAAAAAAAAGGAAGACTACTCTGGCAACCACAAATGCATCCACAATTAGAGTTATTCGCATTTGTTCATTCATTCACTTGCTTACCATAACATGTACAAGGTGTCATCTGTAGGCTGGGCATCATGCTGGGGATATAGAGAAACACCAAAGACGTATAGAAAGACTTGGTTTCTGCTTTCACAGAGTTATAGGGTGTGCAGGCTTCATGCCTAGCTAGTTTTACAACAGACTCCTTCACAATAAATGAGAGATCAGAGATGGCACACAGGTCAACATGGTGGTTGGGGCCAAGCTGATACGATCGTGGAGACTAGAATACAGGACTGAATGTGGATGTGATGGTAGAAGCAGGGTTCTGGTTCACAGACTATCAGGAAGCACAGTGCCCCACTGACAGTGACAGAGAATGCAAACCCAACTCCCCCATATGGGGCAGTGGCGGAAGACGTGGCGTGTCTCCTGTCTCCAAAAACCAGCTCTGGATGTGCACATTGCTGTTCGCCCCACCAAAAAGTAGAGCAATCTACTTTTCTAACTAGGTGACGTGGTGTTCTAACAGATTTCTTTAAAAAGCAGACCAGTATTTGTTCCCAATCCTTCTGTCATAAAGTTACATTAAAGGAGCACAAGTGGAAAATAGCAGGATACAAAACTGAATAAGATTATGACTGTAATAAATCAAATAAGCAACCTCGTCCTTGGAAAGGAAGTATAGTAGGGAAATGTCCAAAGAAAACACCAAAAATGTGAAAAAACCACTTGTTTGTGTCTTCATCAAATTTCCTTTAGTGAGTATTTTGCTATTCAAGTTTTGAAGAATTGCTCTGAAACATGGTCTTTGGGGGAAGTCATGGATTCTCAGCCAAAGGAAACCAAAGTCAATGGTCTGCATTTGCCTGAAGTCTGGAGAGGAGCCTGGAACCAGGGAGGGACTTTGGGGAAACCAGTGACAGAGGAAGGGTGAGACCTTGCAAAGGGGCTTAGCCAGCCTGAGGGTTCCACCCTGAGGTGCAGAGAGTGATGAAGGGATTCAGATGGAAGTGGGGACTGCAGCCCAGCTGGAGAGCAGTGCAGAGCCAGGCATACACAGCCTTCAAAGGACCAGGACCTGGCTGGGTGACCGTGAGAAAGTATTTTCTTTGGGCCTCAGGATCCTTGTCTGTAAATGGAAAAGCAAGACTGCATAAGCTTTAAGGTCCCTTCTAACTCTAAATGTGTAGGAATCTGAATTGTCTGATTCATTTCAACGTCTATCCACTGAAGACCTTCTATGTCGGAAGCACTGTGTGTGGACAACCACAAACATCTCTTCAATTTAGCTCACATCAATCAGAAACAACTGAACACCTATTAATAAATGTACAGTGATGTATTTTTCTAGAAAAAGAGTTGTGCAAAGCGGTCTCTGATTAGAGCAAAGGCTAAGAGAGCAAATCTACCTCTTGTATAACGTGATAATTCATTCTGGTTAGGGACATGGGAAAAAGGATTCTGCAGGAGTCATGGAACAGAAATTGACACACATCTCAGAGGGGAGACGCCAAGGTATTGAGTAAAGGCCTGTTGCCCTCACAGGCATCGCTCTAGGAAGAGGTGTCCCATTGTCACTCCCAGAACCATCTCCAGTTCTCACTGTTGACTAAAGTCAGAGGTAAGCTGCTGTCTGTTAGTGAGGAATGTGAGAACTCACGCACAGATGGGTGAGGCAGGAAGCTGAGGGAAGGTCAGAGAGAAAACAAACAGGGTTTCCTGTGATGAGTCACTGCCTTCTTAGAAACAACTTCAGAGGCCACCACAAAGTCCCCAGCATGTGCCTGTCCAAGGCTTGCACTTTGTACAGAAGAAAATGTAGCAAACAAAGTACCGAGCCACATCTGAGAGCCCACAGGCCACGCGCAGGGCAGAGGCCTGAGAAGGAGCCAGGCTGAGCCAGGGACGTGTGACAATTTGCACATCGCCTGCCTGTGTCTCCAGGGCACACCTGTGGGTGGGCTGAAGATTCTGCGTTCAAGTTCTCCTTTTCTTTAAAAGGAGCAAACTTTGGGCTGTTGTTTCCTTCAATAGTCATAGCTTGAATTTTCAGATGAAGTTTTTTTTCTTCTTCTCTTTTCTATTGTCCTGTGATTAAGGTCAGTGTAAATCAGATAAAGTTTTTAAGTGTAAAAAGCTTACCAAATCTAGAAAAAAAAAAACAGACTTGACCATCATTCTGGGTCTATTAAGCAAAATGAGACTCGTTGGATCCCACATGGGATGAATTCTTTTTCTTGGTTTATATTGATCTGAAAACAAAACCAACATTTATTTCATCCCCCATTAAAAGGGTGTGGTTTATACACAGTGGAGTCAAAAGCCCATAGGTGGTCTCAGGCCACTACTAGATGATACATACAACAAAACTAGGAGAATAAACCAAGATATAAGAAAACATAAGAGCCAGAATTCAGGGGATCCAACTCAGGAGAGAGGTGGAAGGAAATTCCGGCATGATGATGAGGAGGAGAACATGCAGCAGCCCTGGAGAAACACCAGTCCTGATAGGGAAAGGGGGACAAGAGCTTCTATGAGGCTCTCTCTCAGGAAGAAAACCAACCATATGGTTTGTGTATAGATCAAGATGTGATTTACAGATCTGTAAGAGAGTTCTGTATAGAAAACTAAGCAATGAAGCCAATTAAAACAAAAATAAATCAAATAACTCCAGGAGTAAAGAGTTAAACAAGAAGGGAAGAACGATCCTGGTACTCTCCTTTAGTGATATTTACATGCTTGTAGAAATGTGATCACTAAACACTGATTTAATCCACATCACGAACCGTGTTATAACCGTATTTAGAGAGAGGAAGGGAATGAGAGACACGGGGAATATAAACGTGAGAAACTAAACCCTCATCTTACACAGCAGAAAGTCAATGCATAAAATCTAAACCTGAAAAATCAATGAATAGCAGTATAAGCATGTAATTTAGAAAATTTTAATATTTAGAAGTGGTTGCCTCTTTGGGGTGAAAGCAAGTGTGGGGTACACTGAGCATGGCAAGTATTTCTTGATGTAAGACTTAGAGTATACTATCAATACTCTGACTTTTTCAACTATGTACATGTATTACTTTGGTTTAAAAAAAAGTTGAAAGAATGTAGTCTAAAGGGTCCTTTTTTTTTTTCCTCTTTGGATCAGGGGAAAAAAAGAAAGAAAAAGAAAAACCCGTTCTAAAAGTTGAGTAGTACCATTGACAGAGGAATGAATAAAAATGATGTGGTACATATATACAATGGAATATTACTCAGCCATTAAAAGAATGAAATAATGCCATTTGCAGCAACATTGATAGGCCTGGAGATTATCATACTAAGTGAAGTAAGTCAGACAGAGAAAGACAAATATCATATGATATCACTTATATGCGGAATCTTAAAAAAATGACACAAATCAACTTATTTGCAAAACAGAAACAGACTCACAGACTAAGAGAATGAACGTATGGTTACCAGGGGGAAGGGTTTGGGGGAGGGATAGATTGGGAGTTTGGGATTGACATGTACACACTGCTATATTTAAAATAGATAACCAACAAAGACCTACTGTAAAAAAAAAAAAAGAAAAAGAAAAAAAAAGAAAGAAAAAAATAAGACATATACTAAAAACACACAAAAAAGAAAATAGACAAAAAGACCATATTTATAATTATTTCTATTGTATGCATAGAAAAGAATCTAAGATGACATACAACAAGGTGTTAACTGTAACAATCTAAGTAGTAGAATTATAAGCTTTTTCTTCTTTTTAAATTTTATTTTATTTATCTGTATTTTATTCTATCTTAATATATTTAATAACATTTAACAGGGATCATATATTGCCTCCATAAAAAATTTTTTAAAAATAAAGGCTTTAAAGTAAAAAGAGAAGGAAAAGAGAAAGAACACAAGAAGGGGGGAAAAGTGGATCCTAGTTCAGAAATCAGGCCCTGCCACTTCCTAGGTTTTTTATATTAGGTATATTTTCATCCTTTGGGGCTTTAGATTCCTCAGTCATAAGATGGGGATACCGCTACCAGTTCTGTCTCCCTAGAGGAGTTAGTGTGAGAGGTTATTGCAATAGTTGCACAAACCTGCCCAGATGTAAAGCCTGCTATTACACACACAAGGTGTGGTCAGGGCCATGGGAAGAACGTGCAAAATGAGGGAGTCCTTGTACTTTACCCGATCCCTGATGGCATCACTGCCCTTCTTCCCTAGAGATGTCCACTAACTCAGAGCTCCTTCAGTCCACCTCAGGACAATCTCTCTAAAGCTCCTTACCGTGAGAGCTGGCTGGAGCTTAAAATTCAAGAACACCTCCGTTGTGCCTCTCCTTGTCTCTTTAGGGGCAGCCTTGCTAAATCAGATCTTCTATATTCCCCTTATTCAGGGAATTTCCATTTTCCAGGATGCACTGACTCGTCCCTCTCACTAGGCCCACTCCCCCAGCTGCAACTGCCCCCCGACCATGCTTCCTTCTACTCCCATCCTGACCTATGCCAGCTGAATGCTGCCATGTTGGGATTTTGCCTCAAAGGTGTGTTCCTCCTAAGACTTCCACCAGAATAAGAAACTTAGTCCTGACGACATTCCCCTTAGAAGAAGGTTGCTCTGAAAGGCCCAGGATTCAAGCCCAGCATCCAGGAGAGATGTAAAAGTCTGCAGCAAGGAGGTGAGTAGTATTTAAAAGTTAATCAACTTCCATCCAAAGCTTTGGAAGTCAGGCAGTGCCCCACCAGCCAAATCATAAAACCTGAACCACCAACCCATGCTCTGCCTTCATCCTCACCATCAAAGCCATTTGCCCCGCATTTGATACAAAGAAATGCTCTAAAAAGAATCCTGAACCAGGAGTTGTTAGAGGATCCAATCCCCAGTCACATCTCCACCCCTGACTAGCCATGAGATCTTGGCAAGGCATGTAAGCTCTTTGCATCTCAGTTTCCTCACCTGTACAATGAGACAATAACCACACTGGTTTCACGCTAAAGTAGCAATCCTCTCCTGAAGGCGTGCTCACAGCTTCCACCATCTTTGGTTCCTCTGTTGGTTTCCAGAGTTTTCTCTTACTCTATTCTTGCATTTTGCTTCCTCCCAGTTCTTTACCCTATCTCCTGGCACACGATCAACTTGTCTTTGAGCAGAGAGAGAGTCCAGCTGCCTCTGCCTCCTTAGCTCCCAGACATCAAGGATCTCCTCTTCTCCCATGGGGGCCTCCCAGAGCTGTCCTCCAAGAGGATAAGGTCCTCCAAGCCACCTGGAAGTAGGAGCCACTGAACACACAGAGGGACAAGATGCCTAGGAGCTGCCACAGCCCTTGATAGAATATCAGGGCTTTCTGGCCATATCAAGGACACATATCTGCACAAAAATGATTATGTAGAAAGCTACTTTGAGTTGTAAAACTTAATCCTCAATCTGTTAAAGTTACAACATAAAAATCTAGGTCTTCCTTAAACTTTTAAGTTCAATGTAGAGAGATCATTCCTCTTTATTTAGCAAATGTTAATCACCTTTAAGGGAGCTTTTAATCAATGTTTGATTCCATTCACAAATTTAGTTTATGAAATTCAAACATTTAAAATCATGTTTATATATTTAATATATTTAATCACTCATAAGTATGTCAACTGACTAAAAAAAGCCTCTTATAGATCCAATAAATTAAACTTTAAAATGTGACAAATCTTACATTCTCTCAAGTATTCCAATTTTTAAAAAATTATTTATTTATTTTTGGCTGTGTTGGGTTTTTGTTGCTGCACGTGGGCTTTCTCTAGTTGTGGCAAGCAGGGGCTACTCTTCATTGTGGTGCGCTGGCTTCTCATTGCGGTGGCTTCTCTTGTTGCGGAGCACGGGCTCTAGGATGCGCGGGCTCAGTAGTTGTGGCATGCGGGCTCAGGAGTTGTGGCACGCAGGCTCAGTAGTTGCAGCGCATGGGCTTAGTTGCTCCGTGGCATGTGGGATCTTCCCAGACCAGGGGTCAAAACCATGTCCCCTGCATTGGCAGGCAGATTCTTAACCACTGAGCCACCAGAGAAGTCCCATATTCCAATATTGATTGATTGTAATTCTTGAATGTCTTCTAATTTAAAATCACAATACCAAATCTTTTTTTTTGTTTGTTTTTTGGCCACATCGCACAGCATGCGGGATCATAGTTCCCCGATCAGGGATTGAACTGGTGTCGCCTGCAGTGGAAGCATGGAA
Organism: Monodon monoceros; assembly: GCF_005190385.1. Taxonomy (NCBI): domain Eukaryota; kingdom Metazoa; phylum Chordata; class Mammalia; order Artiodactyla; family Monodontidae; genus Monodon; species Monodon monoceros. The sequence continues at coordinate 110,234,357 of NW_021703778.1, forward strand.
TCTTCCACTGTACCACCAGGGAAGTCCCTAAATCAATTTCTTGATTGGTATTTTAAACTGGTATCAAAAGGGTGATCATTATTCTAATAGGTCAATTTCCCTTAACTATTGCAAAGACTTAAAATACCAAATGTGTACAAATTAACACAAATATTATGAGTCTGGTGATTCTCTTAAACGTTTCTACATGTATTTATAAATCCTTACAGGATTAAAAATACCCAATTCCACAGTTCACATTACAATTCACTCTTGATGTTGTACATTCTGTGGGTTTGGACAAATGTATAATGACATTGTAATGTAAACTATGAACTTTGGGTGATTATGATGTGTCCATGCAGGTTCATCAATTGTAACAAACGTACCACTCTGATGGGGGATGTTGATAATGGCGGAGGCTATGTATGTGTTGGGACGGGGGTATATGGGAAATCTCTGTACCTACCTCTTTAGTTTTGCTGCCTAAAACTAAACCTAATACTGCTCTAAAAATATAAAGTCATAATCTTTTAAAAAATGTTTACTGTCTATGGAAACAACACCATCTTAAATAGTCTTGTGTTCCCCTCCCGGGCCATTTCAAGGGTACCATCTCAGCTGGACTGGGTTTATTAATAACCAGAGAGGCCCCTGGTGGTGACACCACAGATTCCTGCCTCCATTTGACTGTTGTGTTGAGGACTATTTCTGAGTTGCCTTGTCTCACAGCCTGCCTCCCATAGATTCTGGACACTCCTTACCTGATTCTTTTCTCTCCCAGTTCACCACTTGGTTAGTTTCAACCAATCTATCTTCTGCTCCATTCCAGTCTGAAGTTTTTCTTGGTCATCCTTTGAGCACCACAGCTCTTAGATATTTCAGTGCCATGCCATGGACTTTCTCACAGTCTCGTCCAACTCTGTTTCACAGCTCCAAGTTCATGCCATTGATGGGTAGAGGAAGGTGAGGTGAGAAGATGGAGTAGGCAAAGCATATTTAGACTTCTGAATGGCTTCTCCCATGGCACCCTCCTCTCTATGAGGATCAGGGAACAAGCAGGGATGTACCATTGCCCTTGCACTCTTTCTCCCTAGTGGGGTCATCTCATTCACCGCTCATCTGCCTGACCTCAGAATTCTCCCCACAGAGTCCTGAAGGTGTACCAGGGTCCAGGCATCCCAAGGTCAGTTCACAGAGCCAAAGGGCTAATCAGATCGGCAAGTAATTTTGCTCATATCTCTGTCTCTCTGTCTCTGTCTCTGTCTCTCACGTGCGCGCGCGCGCGCACACACACACACACACACACACACTCACCCTTCTATACAACTGATCCTCTGTTGCTTGGAACTCAGGCTCAAAATCATTCCCCTATCAACTATCATGAGGCCAGGCACTTACAAACTGAAACCCCGAAGCAGGTTACATTAATTCTATCATCTCCTTCAGCTATTGACAAAGGAGCTGCCTAACCAATTTCCTTTTTGGTCTTCTTTTACAGCACCCTCACCTGAATATCAAATAGGTTTTTGCACTGAGGCAGACAAGTTGAATGACTAGTTGAAAACAGATCATTTTGGTGGGAGGGGAATAACTGAACAAAATAGACATGGCAGGTCTCCCTCTTCCCACCAAGGCAGTGAAAGAACACTGGGCACAGAGTCGGAGGGCTTAGTCGCCATTCTGATTTCTCCTACAAACTGCATCTTGGGACCAACTTCTATGAGTGTTAGTTCCTTCACCTGTGGCATCACTGACATGGACATAGGAGCGAGTGATAAGGGTGTTTCCAAGATTAAATGTAAGAGCACGGAAAACACTTGAAGTCTTCTCTTTAGTTGGGTACCAGGATCTGACATGCTCCTGGTTTTCCTCCAGCCTCACTGACCGGCCTTAGTATCTTTCCTGGTTTCTCTTCATCTCCCCAGCCTCTATTGATTGGGTTCAATACTTGGACTTCTGCTTTCCATCTCTACTTATTTACTTGATGATATTATCCAGTCACATGGCCTTTAATATCAGCTGTAGGCTGATGACTCCCACACTCCAACCTGCAGCCTAGAACTCTCCCTTGATGTCCAGACTTGTATTTCCACCTGCCTTCTTATCATCTCAGCTTGGGTGACAAATAGGCATCTCAAATAATCCATTCCAACCCTACTTTCCTGCTGTCTTTCCTTGTTCAGTAGATGGCAATTCCATCCTTCCAGTTGATCGGATCCAAAACTTTTCAGTCATCCATTACGCGTCTCTTTCATGCCTCCTGTCTATTCCATCAGCAAATCCTTTGAGTCCTATCTTCAAAAGCTGTCCTGAATCAGATGGTTTTTTACCACCCCCATTGCCACCACCCTGATGCAAGTCAACATTACATCTCACCTGGATTCTTGTTCTAGTTTCCTAAGTGGTCTTCCTGGTTCTGACCTTGCCCCCTTCCGCCCTCCTCAGTCTGTTTTCAACACAGTTGACATCTTGATCTTGTTAAAATATAAATTAGATCATGTCATTCCTCTCCACAAAACTTTCCAATTTCTCCCCATCACATTCAGAAAAATTACTATTACACATCACTTACTATAAAGTGGGAATCATCACAGTGCCTACTTCATAGGGTTGTTGTGAGGATTAAGAGTCAATACATGTAAAGCACTTAAACTAATACTCATTGAGTGTTTACTATGTATCACGCACTGCCCTACATACTTTATATATATTAACTCATTATGTATTGACTCATTAATTCTCATAAGCATTCTGAGGTATATACTGTTACTATACCCATTTTACAGTTGAGGAAAATGCATTACAGAGAGGTTAAATAACCCTCCCAAGGACACACAGCTAGTGAGTAGCAGTTGGCCTCCAAAGCCTGTGCTTTCACTACCCTCACTAGTCAGTAAGGCTTCTTCTGTGACATACTCTGTAGATGCTGAATAATATCCCATCACATAGAGGGACTATTCCTTTACTTACCCAGTTCCTCACTAAGTCATCTGATCATTCCAGAGGTTCTCACTAAAGCCAATAAATCCATTTATTCAGTAAATATTGAGTGGCAATATTCTAGGCACTGGGGACACAGCAGTGAACAACCAAAAAATGGGCATGAAACTCTGTCCTCATGGAGCTTACATTCTTTTAGAAGTGCTTTTTTCTAATGGAAGTGTCACTAGAGGCCTGACTGTGTGCGTGTTGACTAATGGTTCTTCTCTCCTTAGGCGATCAGGCTCAGCTTTATTCATTTGGCTTTATTCATTTATTCTCTTGGGCAAGGCATTTGGCTAACTTCTGTGGGAGGAACATGAATGACTCAAACGCGGACCTTGCTCTTGAGAAGGTTGCACATTAACGTGGGCCTGGGTATCTCTAGGAAGCAGTTCTTCTTGAACTTGTTTCTGGGTCGGCCCCATGCCTTTTTCATTTGCATACCCCTCATTAAACATCGAAGGTGCCTAAATGGGAAGAACATTCATGTTGTTTCCTTTTTCTCCTCCTACAGAGCCTAGAAGAGTGCTTCGACTACAGTGGCTTTTCAGTTTTATATTTTTTCTTGAGTACCAATTCTAGAAGGAGTCCTCAAAAAACTATTTGGCCACAGTTGTATTCCCCATTTTTCTGCCCTTATTAAGGCCACAGGAATTTAGTTCATCTGCAGACAGAAGAAGGAAAGCACTAAGGCTATGAGCTGCCTTTTATAATTATGAATATTTTAATAGTCCTCTCCCCGACTATTTTTAACCATTTGGCCACTAGGATGGAGGAACCTTGATAATCTACCAAATCCTCACTTAAAAATACAAAAGACTGATTGTCTCTCTCTCTCTCTCTCTCTCTCTCTCTCTCTCTCTCTCACGCACACACACACACACATCCTTCTTAAAGTCCTTCAGTGATTTCCCATTTTAGGGAAAAAAATAGCCAATTCCTTAGCCAGGTATCCAGCTGCCAAAGGCACTGAGTGTCCTGGCTGCTCCTGCCTCTCCAGTCTGGCCTCACTGTGTACCATGAGTCCCCTTGCTTTCTGCACTCCAACCATAGGGCCTGATGGTGGTTCCCCAAACAAGCCCACTCCATTCTACCACAGGGCTTTCGCATGTGCAGTTCCCTCTTCCTGGACAGCACTTTTTCTCCAACTTTCAGATTCAACTCAGTCTTCACTTCCTTGGGCCAGCCTTCCCTAGCCCTGGGCCCCAGGCTCCACCCAGCATCACACCTTCCCAAAGCACCAGTACCTCTCCTTTGGGCCCCCAGTCATCTGTGCACTCATAACAGCTGTAATTTTACTTAAGTGGAAATATGTCATTACTGTCTCTCTTTCCACTAAGCTCTATGCGTCATGAGTGCAAGGAGTATTTCTGGTTTCACTCACTGTTCTATATCCAGAGCTGAGCACAGCGCTGGAAACTAACAAAAGTGCTCATTCATCCAATGAATGTTTAATGAGCCCCTTCTTGTGCCCAGCCTTACTCTATATGGTGGGAATATAGCAGCAAACAAGCCAAAGTCCCTGTCTTCCCGGAGCTACCATTCTAGTTTTGAAGAAGAGATAATAAACAAATAAGCAAGATCATTTCAGGGAATGAGTGTCCTCAGGATAAGGGGGTAGGATGTGACTAGTGGGGACGGGGTGGATGCTATTTTAGAAAATGGTCAGGGAAGGCCTCTCTCGGGAGATGGCATGGGAGCAGAGTACTGAGTTCTCTGAAAGGGAGGCTAGATTATCAGTGCAAGAATTCGGATAGTCCCAGGCAGACCAGGACAGTTGATCACCCAGCACAGAATGCTGCTGGGAGCCTTGCTTCTTGTCTTCAGCCACTTACACAGGAAAATGCTTCTCCCACACCTTCTAAATCTCTTTTCTAGAAACACTCACATTTTGGGAAATTAATACAACTCAGAACTTAATAAATGCTTTGTAATGATGAGGAGGCTTCCCAGGCATCCACAGGCACTCAGCCCAGGAACAATGCTGGCTTGGGGATTCCCACTCACACCAGGCTCCCTCTGTGATCATGAGGCTCTTGGAGGCCCATATTTGGATTTCCACTGGGTGGAATCCACCCACCAGGAAAAGCTCATTTCCTCCCTCTCTCTGGTTCACACTCCCAGCCTGGAAACTTCCCCCACAATACCTCTTAGCAGACTCCTTCTGTGCTCCCTCCTGGCTGGCTATGCTTCCAGCGAGTTCCACTCAACAATAAACTGACTGTAATCAACTACAGAGTGGCGGATCTCTGACCGGTGGTATTGCCACTCCTTGGGGAACACGTTTAAGCAGACCCTGCCTGAACAATTGGTGGAGGCCCCTTGGCACAGGTGCTAATTCTTCCCACTTTAATTGCTCTAAACTCTCTCTTTAATGGATTTCAAAACAGTTCAGATACAGAGTGAAGTAAGTCAGAAAGAGAAAAACAAATACTGTATGCTAACACATATATATGGAATCTAAAAAAAAAAAAAAGAAAGAAAATGGTCAGAAGAACCTAGGGGCAAGATGGGAATAAAGACACAGACCTACTAGAGAATGGACTTGAGGATACGGGGAGGGAGACGGGTAAGCTGGGACAAAGTGAGAGAGTGGCATGGACATATATACACTACCAAACGTAAAATAGATAGCTAGTGGGAAGCAGTCGCATAGCACAGGGAGATCAGCTTGGTGCTTTGTGACCACCTAGAGGGGTGGGAAAGGGAGGGTGGGAGGGAGGGAGACGCAAGAGATATGGGAACATATGTATATGTATAACTGATTCACTTTGTTATAAAGCAGAAACTGACACACCATTGTAAAGCAATTATACTCTAATAAAGATGTTTAAAAAAAAAACAGTTCAGTTCAAGGGCTAATCTTATTTTCTGTTTCATCTTCAGTCAAATTCCTAAGCCACTGTTAAAAGATTCTTTTTTTCAAATAGATATGTATATGTATGTTTAACTGAATCACTTTGCTGTACACCTGAAACTAACACAACATTGTAAATCAACAGTACCTCAGTGAAAAAAATTACAAGAAAACCTACAGACTGGGAGAAAATATTTGCAAACGATGGACCAACAAGCACTTAATTTCCAAAATATACAAACAGCTCATACAACTCAACAACAACAAAAAACAAACAACCCAATCAAAAACTGGACAGAAGACCTAAATAGACATTTCTCCAAAGAAGACATATGAATGGCCAACAGGCACGTGAAAAGATGCTCAACATCGCTAATTATTAGAGAAATGCAAATCAAAACTATAATGAGGTACCACCTCACACTGCTCAGAATGGCCATCATTAAAAAGTCTACAAATAACAAATGCTGGAGAGGGTGTGGAGAAAAGGGAACTCTCCTGTGCTGTTGGTGGGAATGTAAATTGGTGGAGCCACTATGGAGAACAGTATGAAGGTTCCTCAAAAAACTAAAAATAGAGTTGCCTATGATCCAGCAATTCTACTCCTGGGCACATATCCAGACAAAACTATCATTCAAAAAGATACATGCACCCCTATGTTCACAGCATCACTAGTCACAATAGCCAAGACACAGAAACAACCTAGATGTCCATCGACAGATGAATGGATAAAGAAGATGTGATGTGGTACACATATAGAGAATGGAATGTTACTCAGCCATTAAAAAGAATGAAATAATGCCATTTGCAGCAACATGGATGGACCTGGAGATTATCATACTAAGTGAAAAGTCAGACAGAGAAAGACAGATATCACATGATATCGCATATATGTGGAATCTAAAAAAAATGATACAAATGAACTTATCTACAAAACAGAAACAGACTCACAGACTTAGAGAATGAACTTATGGTTATCGGGGGGAAAGTCTGGGGGTGAGGGATAAATTGGGGGTTTGGGATTGACATTGCACACTGCTATATTTAAAATAGATAACCAACAAGGACCTACTGTATAGCACAGGGAACCCTGCTCAATATTTTGTAGTAACCTAAATGGGAAAAGTATTTGAAAAAGAATAGATACATGTATATGTATAACTGAATCACTTTGCTGTACACCTGAAACTAACACAAGGTTGTTAATCAACTGTACTCCAATATAAAATTAAAAAAATAAAAAGGGAAACAAGTATTAACATATATAAAAAAATATGACACAAATGAACCTATCTATGAAACAGAAACAAACTCACAGACATAGAGAACAGACTTGTGGTTGCCAAGGGAGAGAGGGGGTGGGGGAGGGATGGAGTGGGATTTTGGGGTTAGCAGATGCAAACTATTATATAGAGAATGGATAAACAACAAGGTCCTGCTGTATAGTGCATGGAACTATATTCAATATCCTGGGATAAACCATAATGGAAAAGAATCTAATAAAGAATGTATATACAAGTATAACTGAATCACTTTGATGTACAGCAGAAATTAACACAACACTGTAAATCAACTATAGTTCAGTTAAAAAAATTTACAGAACCTGGCCCACAATGCAGGAGTTAATGAAAAACATACTATAAACAATATATGTTCTCTTAAAAAAACAGCTTTTCTTTTGCCCTCTTTCCCACCTTCCCGTCTCCCTTGCCTTCTCCCCCTGCCTCCCCACCTCCTCCCACTGCTCTGAGTGTCCTGGGGCTCTAGAGTGAAATCTGGAGAGTTCTAATCTCAACTCTCCTCTCACCAACTGTATGGGCAACATTAGCACCTACCTCATTGGGATGTTAGGAGGATGAAGAGAGTTAATATAGGTGTAGCAGTGAGAACAACAGTACAGGTAGGCCTTCAAGTGGATTTATTGAACGAATGAAATGTTAGTTCTTATTCTTGTCCCTGAGATCTGAGGGCCCTTTGTGTCCTGCTCAGAGAGTAAGTGACGGCCTCCTATGGTTTTATTTGAAGAGACAAAATATCCTTTTGTCCAAACGTCTCCCTGCCAACTTTAAAATCCCTACAACTAGCATCTGTATTTAACAGAGCACATGAGGAGGAGGGGAAGCATTATAACAATTGTCCCATTCTTTTTCCAGAAGAATTTATCAGATTAAATGGAAGGGGAATACTAGAGCTGGACGGGGGCAGGAAAGAGGATGTGGCTTGTTCACAAGAGAAGGTCAGAAGGGGGCGGGGGGTATCATGAAAGCACTGGGCTCTTGAGTGAGTGAGGAGAGCTGAGGTAGAAGGCATGGAGAAGGAGAAAGAAAGGCTGTGGAAAGGAGAGGTTCTAAGACAAAATTCACCTAGGATGTTGGAAGCAAGTCCTTTCTAAATCAACACACCTTCCCCCGCATGTCCCCACTCTACCCCAGTCCAGCTGGGCTGCTTACTGCAGTCAGCCTGGTCAACAGAAAAGAGCCTGGGTTTTCAAGCCAGCATGAACTCGGAGCAAATTCCAGTTCTGCCATTTACTCATTGACAAAGTAAATTGACCTCTCTAAACCATGGAATCCTCTTCTGTAAAAAATAAAAACCAAAACACCCTGGAAGAGTACTTGTGAGGATTAAATAAAGTAACGCAGGCGATGTGCCAGCTTAGTGCCCAGCTCCTAGTAGGTGCACAAATCGTTTTGCTTCCTCCTAACTGTGACCCAACCCGTGCCCAAAATGCACTCAGCCAGCTTTCCCAACACACGCCAAATCCATAACCTTTTGCACGTTTTCATGTCTAGCTTTTACATGTAATTTATTACATTTAAGTGCAATTCAACAAAGACTTTATAGAATGCCCAAATTTTATAGATTTCATAGACTATAAACTAAGTGCTAGGGATGTAACAGGATCAAGTCTTATTTGTTCCCTTCTCCCCCCAAATTTGTAATCTAAAGGGAAGACTGGCAACTAAATATGCAGTTACAATGGTAATGAGCATTCCAGTAAGGGAAATACAAGAGCTGTCAGAACACATATGGCTCTCCGATTATATAATAAATGCATACGTGAGATCTATGTCATTTAGGCTGTGTCAGGACTCAGCAATCAAGTACAACCACAATAGAAATCCACACAGACATCCCAGCGAAGCTGATTTTTATGTTGGAGGTAGTTCCAAAGTTGGCACGTAACTGAGGACCTCATAAGCAATCACCTTTTTAAAACAATTCCCTAAATTACCCATCAAATACAGTACACATGGTTTCTATCCACAATCATGCATAGTTATGTATATGTAAACATGTAATAATGTATAATAATAAAGAATATTTATTAAAGAATAAATATGTAAAATATGTTTATAGATTTTTTTACATAGAAGAGAACAAAAGTTGAATTAGAAAAAGGTTGCAAAATCAACATTCTTCATGTAAAAACTTTCTGTAGACATGCATGTTTAAAGTCCTAAAAAGTCCAGGGAACAGTTGCAATGCAAAGCACATTCACACTCTTGTACCACTCTGGCTTTTTCTCAAAAAAGTGTAAATAAAGGCAATAGACTCAGGAAATCATCCTTTGGTTCTTATAGGTTCCAGTTGATCTTGCAGAGTAATAGAAAGAAAACTAGCCCCCAAAACCTTGTTAGCCTTATATCCTTGGACAAGGGATGAAATAATAAAATCTCAAGGTTTTAAGGGAACCTAAAGATCAGTAGTCCAACCTCTCATTAGATGTTTCAGTCCCTCCCAAGGGACCAAACAGCTGCTACTTAGATAATTCCAGTGGCTGGAAACCACCCAATCCACCTAAGAACACCTCCAGCAATAAGTGATTTAAACATACAATTACTTCAAAAATTTAATACATCAAAATAATGTGTTGTCCATAAAAAAGAATGAAATAATGCCATTTGCAGCAACATGGATGGACCTAAAGATTATCATATTAAGTGAAGTAAGTCAGACAAAGACAAATATCATATGTCCATATATAGTACATGTCTAAATGTAAAATCCATATTATACGTAGAATCTAAAAAAAATGATACAAATGAACTTATTTACAAAACAGAAATAGACTCACAGACATAGAAAACAAACTTATGCTTACCAAAGGAGATAGCAGGGGGCAGGGGGTGGGCGGGAGAGATATTAGGAATTTGGGATTAACATATACACACTACTATATATAAAATAGGTAAACAAGAAGGACCTGCTGTATAGCACAGGGAACTATACTCAATATCTTGCAATAATCTATAATGGAAAAAAATCTGCAAGAATATATATGTATGTATAACTGAATCACTTTGCTGTACAACTGAAACTAACACAACATTGTAAATTAACTATACTTCAATTTAAAAAATAAAGGGAAAAAATAATGTGTTGCATCAGGATCTTTCTGGCATTGTTTCACTTTAAAACTATTATGAAGAATTTACTCTGTAATATCCTTAGATGTATAAAAGGTTCATACAAATTGATTTTTTAAATCACTAAGATCTGAAATGATAAGTAACAATATAAATCGATAATCACAACATCTGTATTAAAAAGTTCAGTCTAGCTCATTTAATAGGCAAAAAGAATCTCACATCACACTCCATTAAATAACAAAGGTTATGAAAATGGTAATATGCAACGTTAGCAAAGGAGCAATGAAACACACTTAGGAACCATGGTAGAATGCAGACTGCTACACATTCTATGTATTTCAATTTGGCAATACTCATCTGTCAAAGAATAAAGACCAAGATCACCAGAGGTTCATTTGTCTGTTTTAAATCACAGCTAAGCCTACTAATTTACCAGTCAAGCCAATACACACCAATGGAGAAATTAGCAGAGTAGTTCCCTGAAGGGGAAAAAGTGTGTGTGGCGGGGTAGATTTGTTTGTGTTTTTGGTTTATATTTTTTTATATTTTGGTTTTGAAGTGCTAGGAAGGAGGAATGCCTGGTGGTTATTCTAACTAAGCACTGAAAACTAGCACTCTGAGTAGGCAGTTGGTTTAAACAAGTCCCATTTCTCACTGGTGAGAAAAGTCTTCAGTCAGGTCTGGGGCGGGGGTGGGGAGGTCCCCTTAAAGTTCATGGTCCTTTATTAGCCTCAGCACGTTAGAACAAGTTGGGATGAAACATAACCTTTAGTTTTGATATTTCCTAGGCAGTTTTGCTGTAAGTGACAATTTTTCTTTCTATTCATTGATTCAACAATGAGCATTAAGAACCAACTCCATGCTGGACACTGCTAATGAAATAGTAAGGAAGGTGCATAAAGTCCCTGCACTCATGGAAACTGCCAGTTAGCAATGTGATCTCGTCACAAAAATGTTTATGTTATTTGACCTAAAAATTCCACTTCAGGAAACCCATGCTAAGGAGATAATAAATAAAATGGTCAAATATTTATACACAAAGATATTCACTGGAGTATTGCTTAGCAAAAAAAAAAAAAGAAAAAGAAAATGGAAACAACCTAAACTTCCAACAATAGGGAAACAGTTGAAAAAACTACATTCATAAAATTGACTATAAAAGGCTTAATAACATGGGAAAACATGATATAACTTTAAGCGAGGTAAATATTATGAAATAACACAGATTGTGGTCTCAATTATATTAAATGAATATTTTAAATGCCTAGACAGAAATATAGCTGAAGTGCTAATATTATTGGTATATGAATGTTATGAATTTTCATATGAATGAAAGTTTTTTCCCTTTATATTTTGGTTTATTTGTTTTTGTGACAGCATGTATTAATTTTATAATCTAGAAAGTTTGGCAAGCCCCTGATCCCCTCCCAAAGAAAGAAGAAACCATAACAAAAACAACCCCCCAAACTAGGCAAAACTGAAAAGTGCTCTACAAATGGCTTAGCTGTGTGTTTGCAGTTAAGATCCTGTAACCTAGGACTCTGTGTCTAAAGGCAGAATTTCCATGAGAATTAATCTCATTTTTGCTCCTACTGACTCTATAGAAACTGCTCTCTCCATGGTTTACCCCAAGAGGAGCAAACAAGAGTGACACAGACTTTTCAGAGGTAGACAGTGTCCATCACTCCTCACCCTTGGTATTGTATGACCAAGGAAAAAAAATCCCATGTCTCATTTCTACAGGCCACGGTAGTTAAGGAGACTCCTTCACATACATTCTTATCTTGAGCCTCACAGCAACCCCGAGACGTGAGAAGAAGCTGGGAGATGTCAGCGACCCTGCCCCGAGTCTCTCACTGGCAGTAACCAGGGCATCAGGACTCAGATGCAGGCCTAGGGGCTCCAGGCCCTGTCGCGTCCACGGCACTGACAGGACCCTGGTCCATGGCAGGCATCCAAGGACCCACTTGGTGGAGTCGAGGAGGACTGGCCAGTTATTCCACCGACACTAGTCTTACTGTAAGCTCAGCTGTGTCCAGTTAAATCTACCAAGAGGCACCATAGCTGTAGAGACAGTGAGATCTCACACCTATTAATACAAACTCTTCTTCCTTCCCTTTTTCCCTCTTTAACTTGTCTTTCCAGTGAACACAGGAGAATGCAGATGTCACTAAAGTAGACTACACCAACACTAACATTTATTATCCAAGAGCTAAGTCCTTCTATATATAAAAGTTATGGTAAATCGTTCTCTTGTCAACAGATAAAATACCTAAACACAAGCTTTGATTTCCTTATCTGTCAACTGGATTGACGGGCACCTGCCCTTCCCATCCTTTCCATGTCACAGGGTTGTTTAGGGGTCAATTGAGATAAAAACGGTGCGAGAGAGCACGTGGACTAAGAGATGGCTCCTTCCTTAAGTAAGGTGCTATTAAATGCAAACCCAGAGACCGGGGTCCCGTGGAGTCCCCCAGGAACAAGGAGAGGCTAGCCCGAAGCGCCCGTGCGCCAGTGCAGACCTAACGTGACTCTGGCTGCCCCTGCCTAGCATAAATCTCCGGTGCTATCGCAGGGGATCAAAGATCACAGCCCCTCAGCAGCCATCAAGTCGTAAAGATGCTCAAAATCGCCAGCGAGCTGCCGGGCGGGGGATGAAGTGTCGGCGACTGGGCTGACTCGGGGCGCAGGGCGCCTGCGCGCGCAGCTGCCCCCGAATAAATACATAACCGCGCGGGCGGGCGGCTGCCCCCGCCTGGCGCTCTACCCTGTCTAGCCCGGCCCGCCGCTCACGTAGTGAGAGCGTGAGTCAGCGCGTTCGACCGCAGCCCAAACCCGGGTGGGTGACCTGGCCCGCGCCGCCCGCCTGCACGTACCGCCGGCTCAGGACGCCCGGCGCTCCTCGCCGTGGGCACCCGGTGTGGGCAGGCGGGAGGGGCACCTGGGCTTGAAAGCCATGCGGGAGTGGGCTCGCCTTTCCCTGGCCGGGTCCTCCACGGGAACTCGACTTTGCCCTTTTCCCTGTGTGCTTTCCCACTTGGAGCCGCACGTTTGGCCCGACCCGGTGGTCCCTCGCCCTCGCCCTCGCCCAGCGGTCAGGAGGTAGATGGAGAAGGGGGCTCTGGGCTCCAGCTGCAGGGGTCGAGTCCAGGGCAGACAGGGGAGGCTGAGGCCAATAAATTAAGGGAGAGAAGTCCCTTATCAATTTAATGTCACATGCAGCGGGAACGTACTCGAGTCGGCCTGCATTTCCTCAAATCTGCACCTGTTTAGTTACAACAACTGACTTTATAAGAGGAAGTTGCCTACGTGCCTGCCGGCTGAAGGACGGAATTAGAAGTACTCTCGACTGAACGTGTGAACAGAGCAGGGCCTCCTGTTCCGCTGTAGATTTACAGAGAAGCAAGACTGGGCCCCCTAAGGGCAGAACAAATTCCAAGTCCTTCTTTGCCCTTTGGTAAAAGAGCCTTTCCCAAATTAAGGCGCGTTATAAAGCTCTCCTCTTCATGCAGCTGGGACGTGCCTGTGTCACTTTTTCAAAGCCTGTGCAAGGGGGTAGTCATGTTATGGGGAGGGCGACAGGAGAAGCATGCTCACGAAGGGAAAGAGACAGATGAGGAAGGGAAGAGGAAACGTTAATTAGGAAAGGAGCACTGAAGAATGAAGCGATTAACAGAACATTATTGCGCCCCTAATGGGGGTCAGCACATCTGGGAACTGGAGATGCAAAGTGGCTCCCATGGTCCCTGCCGTCAAGGGTTCACAGTTGAGAGGGGAACACCAATTAAGCAGAGAGTTAAACATAAGGGAGACTTAATGCAATGGTTCAGCACCCAGGCTCAGGAGCCAGGCTGTCACCATGCCAGTTCTGCCGCTTACAGCTTACATGTGACCTTACCCAGGTGACTGACTGTCCCCACTGCCCCACTTCATTTTCCTCGTTGGAAAAATGAGAATGGTGAAAACAGTACTTTTTAGGACTTTTCAGAGAACTGAATACATTAACACAAGAGAAGTCCTTTAACAATGCTATGCATTCACTAGGCGCTCAATAAATATTGTCAACACAACGAATGAAGGAGACCCAGGCAGGGCCAAGTACAGCAAGGCAGGATGTGTACTACACAACTCCAGAAGTCACATACACATAGATGCGAATGGAACTTTCCAGAGCTGTGTGGCGTGGTAGTCCTAAGTACAAGGGTCTATTTTAATATCGTTCATAATAGCAAAACATTAAAAATTCAAATGCATTTATTCATGATTACAATGTGGTACATTCATAAAATGGAGTACTACTAAAGCCATTAAAAGGAATAAATTACATTTATGTGTATCAAAATGGATGTCTCTGGATGTCTCCAAAATATACTGTATGAAAAACAGTAAGTTGCAAAATGATACACACAGTATGATGCCATTTATATAAAGACACAAAAAATTCTGTACATTTTATATATGTGTGTGTTTTTTTAAATGCTGGATGAATACCCACAAACTTAAAGGTACCTCTGGATGGAGGTAGAGGGATTAGGATTTGAAATGGTGGTTATTAGGGATTTATTCTATTCCATATTGTACTAATTGTCTCAGAGAACAATGTGCTTATATATCCTGTAGGTTTGTGCTTTTTTAAGCTATGGACATGTAAAATAAAACCACAAGCAAATATGTCAACACTGGCTAATTCTGGGTTGCAGGAATATGGGTGATCATTACTTTTTTTAATAGATTCAAAAAATATATTTGATAACTTTTGATAATTACTTTTTCATTTGTATTTTCTGCATATTCAAATTTAAAATAGTAGAGGGGTGGGATAGGGAGGGTGAGAGGGAGACGCAAGAGGGAGGAGATACAGGGATGTATGTATATGTATAGCTGATTCACTTTGTTGTAAAGCAGAAACTAACACACCATTGTAAAGCAATTATACTCCAATAAAGATGTTAAAAAAAAAGTCACTTAACCTCTTGGTGCCTTGTTTCCCTCATATATCAAAAGGGAAATAATAACTAGATTTGTTGTGAGACAAAATTCAATAATGAGAAAGTGCTTTGAAAAATATGAAACTGTACCAGTGTGAGGCAATTTTGTTATTATATAGCCTAAGTTGCTTTGGTCTTCTAATTTTTTTTGAAATTAAACATTTGAACACAAAATATCAATTTTGTAAAGAGAATATAGCAAAATAAACAGTAGTAAAAAGAAAAAAATAAAATAGTTAACAACCTTGCAGCGGAAGTGGTATGAAAGTTATGGAAGTGGTGGGCCTGGAGGGCATGTCTTGGGTAAAGCTAGGCTCGCTTGCCCAGAACCTTTGGTCCCAACAGAGGACAGAACCGGCTTCCCGAGCCCCCTCTATTCTAACTGCACCCTATGGCAGGAGTGGGTGCCTCTGGCACACCAGGGCTGCCAGCAGTCTGGGCTGGGGCTTCCCTGAGTGTGGTGTTGCTGGGGCCTGTGCTTTGCAAGTTCCTCTTTCAATCTTTAGCCTCCCTAAAATATGGCATGCTGGTGCTTGCTGGGGAAACACCAGGTGACCGGAGAACCCCAGAGAGAGGGTGCCGTGCTCCACAAGTGTGCCACATTCGATACCAAACATTTCAGTAAGCTACTGAATGTCACACAGCAAGTGAATGGTAAAGGTGGCCATGGAAAACGAAGCCAACTCCCATCTGCGAGGGCCTGCTCTCCCCAGCCTCTGCTGAGGCCACTTTTATGGGTGTTGCCCTCTTTGGGAGCAGCTCAATGTTGTGGTCAAGATTACGGGCTTTGCAGTCACTCACACCTAGGCTCAAGTTGCCAAGGACTATGATTTGGGGCAAGTTACTCAACTCCCCTGAGCCTCTGTTTCCTCTTTATCAAGTGGGGATAACTGCCATGCTGGGAGGACAGGATAGGAGCCCTGGGTGTGTAGCATCAGGAAGAGAAGCCTTTTGATAACAGAGCCTGTTTGAAAGGGGAGATTATTTCTTATCCTATGGCTGTCCTTAACCCTAATAAAGAGTTAAACAGCTGTGTAGGAAAGGATGAAAGCCCTTGCCTCAATCACATGACACTGATCTTGATAGTGACATTCTAAGAGAGTTTTAGGCCTAGGGACAGTTGTTTTAAGAACGCCACTCCCACCCCCCTTAAAGAACCGGTTGTAGTTTTGTTCCTTAAGAGCCAAAATGATCCACTGAAAGCACCATCTCCAAACAGGATGCTCTTACATTAAAAAAATATATATCACTCAGATACCAGTGACTTCTGAAGGAAGCAGACGAAACTTCTGATTTAAGTGAAACACACCCAGAATTCCTTTTTTCCTCCCTGGGTTGCTTGTTCTCCCTGACACCCATTAAACGAAAGTGTCTATGGGACTTTTAACTCAGTTGTGCTGAAAAGTCACAA
This sequence comes from Monodon monoceros, assembly GCF_005190385.1. Lineage (NCBI taxonomy): Eukaryota > Metazoa > Chordata > Mammalia > Artiodactyla > Monodontidae > Monodon > Monodon monoceros. Next base: position 110,250,950 of record NW_021703778.1, read on the forward strand.
TTTAAACCCGAGTCCCAGCTGCTCCTTTAGAACAAGTTGCACGAGATGCTGTTCAGTCCAGCTAGCCCTAGGGAGGGGTAAACACTTACAGCTGGATGGTGGGACGTGCAGAACGTCAGGGGAACATAACCAAGCAGAGAGAAGCATGTGCTGTGACTAATAAAGAATGACCTGGGGTGTGGCTGTCATGAGAGAAATCACCTCCCCACAGGTTCTGGCACCTAAGAAAGCTGGGGAAAACAATGTCTGACTCCCAGGCAGTGTTTACCCAGCCAGGGTGAATGTGGCTTCAGTTATCACATTCTCGTGCTTTTCCAAACTGCCCTCCTGTGTTTTTTCAGGAAGGGGATGCTGCTGCAGGGAGTGTAAATGATCTCCTTGGATAAGCCCCATGTCTAAGAAGCCAGCAACCCAGCCCACAGCAAGACAGAAAAGCCCCCGCCCTCGGCCCAGGCCTGAGCAGAGATGCCCAGACGTATTCCCTGGGCCTCCCTGGCCCGACACTCCTCCCTGCCCTCTTACCAGGGTCTGGCTGGGTATGTAGGGAGGCTCCTGTAGGGAGGCACAGGCCACCACCATCAGAGCCTCCCTCTCCCTTTCTTTCTACTCCAACCACCCTCCCCAAATCTAAGTCAATGTCAAGTTCTGAAAACCCTCCCTGTGTCACATTTCATAAATCCATCCTCCTTCTCCAGCTACCCTAGCTGAGGCTCCAGATCAAGGTCAACATCAACAGTGATAAATCATGTTGATAGTATGTGCCCTTGATCTGATGTAATGAAAATGACAGTTAACTTCTGTGATCTTCCTCCTCAAAACTATAACCCCAGTCTAATTGTGAGGAAGACATCAGACAGATCCAAGTTGAGGGACATTCTACAAAATATCCAACCAGCACTCCTTGAAACTGTTAAGGTCATCAAAACCAAGAGAAGTCTGAGAAACTGTCACAGCCAAAGGGAGACTAAGGAGATGTGATGACTAAATTGTAATGTGGTATCCTGGATAGGATCCTGGAACAGGAAAAAGGACATTATATAAACCCTAATGAAACCTAAATAGAGTATGGTCTTTAGTAGTTAATAACAGTGTATCAACATTGGCTTATTAATTTTGACAAATGTGCCATACAAATATAAGATGTTAATAATAGGGGAAACTGGGTGTGGTGGTATGTGGGAACTCTCTGTACTATCTGTAGGTTTTCTGTGAGTCTAAAACCATGCTGTCAATGATGAAATCAAATAATAAATTAAAAAATACCTTGAGGCAAATGACAATGAAAACACAGCCATACAAAATCTGTGGGATGAAGCGAAAGCAGTTCTTAAAGGGAAGTTTATAGTGATACAGGCCTTCTTTAAGAAACAAAAAAATCTCAAACAAACAACCTAACCCACCACCTAAAAGAATTAGAAAAAGAAGAACAAACAAAACCTAAAGTCAGCAGGAGGAAGGAGATAATAAATATCAGAAAGGAAATAAGTAAAATAGAGATTAAAAAACAAGAGAAAAAAACCAATAAAACCAAGAGCTGGTTCTTTGAAAGGGTAAACAAAATTGACAAACCTCTGGCCAGGCTCACCAGGAAGAAAAGAGAGAAGACCCAAATAAACAAAACAAGAAATGAAAGAGGAGAAATCACAACTGATACTGCAGAAATACAAAAAACCCTAAGAGAATACTATAAATAATTATATGCCAACAAATTCTACAACCTACAAGAATGAACAACTTTCTAGAAACATACAGCCCACCAAAACTGAATCAAGAAGAAGTAGATAACTTGAACAGATGGATTACTAGAAGTGAAATAGAATCTGTAAAAAAAAAAAAAAAAAAAAAAAATCCCTACAAACAAAAGTCCAGGGCCTGATGGCTTTACAGGTGAATTCTACCAAACATACAAAGATGAACTTACACTGATCCTTCCCAAACTCTTCCAAAAGATTGAAGAGGAATGAATACTCCCAAAGACATTCTATGAAGCTACCACCACCCTGATACCAAAACCAGACAAGGCCACTACCAGAAAGGAAAATTACAGGGCAATATCTGTAATCAATATAGATGCAAAAATTCTCAACAAAATATTAGCAAACTGAATCCAACAACTCATAAAAAAGATTATACACCACAACCAAGTTGGATTCATCCCAGGATCACAAGGATGGTTCAACATACGCAAATCAATGTAATACACCACATCAACAAAAGAAAAGACAAAAGCCACATGATCATTTCAATAGATGCAGAAAAAGCATTTGATAAAATATCTGGGGAGAGGGGGAAGATGGCGGAAGAGTAAGACGCGGAGATCACCTTCCTCCCCACAGATACACCAGAAATACATCTACACGTGGAACAACTCCTACAGGACACCCACTAAACACTGGCAGAAGACCTCAGACCTCCCAAAAGGCAAGAAACTCCCCACGTACCTGGGTAGGGCAAAAGAAAAAAGAATAAACAGAGACAAAAGAATAGGGACGGGACCTGCACCAGTGGGAGGGAGCTGTGAAGGAGGAAAAGTTTCCACACACTAGGAAGCCCCTTCGCGAGCGGAGACTGCGGGTAGCGCAGAGGGGGAGCTTCGGAGCCGCGGCGGAGAGCGCAGCCACAGGGGTGCAGAGGGCAAAGCGGAGAGACTCCCGCACAGAGGATCAGGGCTGACCGGCACTCACCAGCCCAAGAGGCTTGTCTGCTCACCCGCCGGGGCGGGCGGGGCTGGGGGCTGGGAGCTGAGGCTCGGGCTTTGGTCAGAGCGCAGGGAGAGGACTGGGGTTGGCGGCATGAACACAGCCTGCAGGCAGTTAGTGCGCCATGGCTAGCCGGGAGGGAGACCAGGGAAAAGTCTGGACCTGCCATGGAGGAAAGAGACTTCTTTTTTCCCTCTTTGTTTCCTGGTGAGGAGAGGGGATTAAGAGCGCTGCTTAAAGTAGCTCCAGAGACGGGCGTGAGCCGCGGCTATCAACGCGGACCCCAGAAACGGGCATGAGATGCTAAGGCTGCTGCTGCCGCCACCAAGAAGCCTGTGTGCGAGCACAGGTCACTATCCACACCTCCCCTCCCGGGAGCCTGTGCAGCCCGCCACTGCCAGGGTCCCGGGATCCAGGGACAACTTCCCTGGGAGAATGCACAGCGTGCCTCAGGCTGGTGCAACGTCATGCTGGCCTCTGCCGCCGCAAGCTTGCCCTGCATCGGTAACCATCCCTCCCCTGGCCTGAGTGAGGCAGAGCCCCCAAATCAGCTGCTCCTTTAACCCCGTCCTGTCTGAGCGAAGAAAAGACCCCCTCCTGCGACCTACACGCAGAGGCGGGGCCAAATCCAAAGCTGAACCCCGGGAGCTGTGCGAACAAAGAAGGGAAAGGGAAATCTTTCCCAGCAGCCTCAGGAGCAGTGGATTAAATCTCCACAATCAACTTGATGTACCCCGCATCGGTGAAATACCTGAATAGACAATGAATCATCCCAAATTGAGCAGGTGGGTTTTGAGAGCAAGATATATTATTTTTTCCCCTTTTCCTCTTTTTGTGAGTGTGTATGTGTATGCTTCTGTGTGAGATTTTGTCTGTATAACTTTGCTTTCACCATTTGTCCTAGGGTTCGGTCCGTCCGTTCTTTTTGTTTGTTTTTATTTAAAAAATTTTTTTTCTTAATAATTATTTTTTATTTTAATAACTTTATTTTATTTTACCTTACTTTATTTTTTTCTTTCTTTCTCCTCCCTCCCTCCCTCCCTCCCTCTCTCTCTCTCTCTCCCTCTCTCTCTCTCTTTCTTTCTTTCTTTCTTTCTTATTTTTCTCCCTTTTATTCTGAGCCGTGTGGATGAAAGGTGCTTGCTGTTGCAGCCAGGAGTCACTGCTGTGCCTCTGACGTGGGACAACCAACTACAGGACACTGGTCCACAAGAGACCTCCCAGCTCCACATAATATCACATGGCGAAAATCTCCCAGAGATCTCCATCTCAACACCAACACCCAGCTTCACTCAATGACCAGCAAGCTACAGTGCTGCACATCCTATGCCAAACAACTAGAAAGACAGGAACACAACCCCACCCATTAGCAGAGAGGCTGCCTAAAATCATAATAAGGCCACAGACACACCAAAACACACCACCAGACGTAGACCTACCCACCAGAAAGACAAGACCCAGCCTCATCCACCAGAACACAGGCACTAGTACCCTCCACCAGGAAGCCTACACAACCCACTGAAGCAACTTTAGCCACTGGGGACAGACACCAAAAACAACGGGAACTACGAACCTGCAGCCTGCAAAAAGGAGACCCCAAACACAGTAAGATAAGCAAAATGAGAAGACAGAAAAACACACAGCAGATGAAGGAGCAAGATAAAAATCCACCAGACCTAACAAATGAAGAGGAAATAGGCAGTCTACCTGAAAAAGAATTCAGAATAATGATAGTAAAGATGACCAAAATTGTGGAAATAGAATAGAGAAAATGCAAGAAACATTTAACAAGGACCTAGAAGAACTAAAGAGGAAACAAGCAATGATGAACAACACAATAAATGAAATTAAAAATAATGTAGAAGGGATCAATAGCAGAACAACTGAGGCAGAAGAACGGATAAGTGACCTGGAAGATAAAATAGTGGAAATAATTACTGCAGAGCAGAATAAAGAAAAAAGAATGAAAAGAACTGAGGACAGTCTCAGAGACCTCTGGGACAACATTAAAGGCACCAACATTAGAATTGTAGGGGTCCCAGAAGAAAAAGAGAAAAAGAAAGGGACTGAGAAAATATTTGAAGAGATTATAGTTGAAAACTTCCCTAATATGGGAAAAGAAATAGTTAATCAAGTCCAGGAAGCACAGAGAGTCCCATACAGGATAAATCCAAGGAGAAACATGCCAAGACACATATTAATCAAGCTAACAAAAATTAAATACAAAGAAAACATGTGAAAAGCAGCAAGGGAAAAATAACACACAAGGGAATCCCCATAAGCTTAACAGCCGATCTTTCAGCAGAAACTCTGCAAGCAGAAGGGAGTGGCAGAACATATTTAAAGTGATGAAGGAGAAAAACCTACAACCAAGATTACTCTAACCAGCAAGGATCTCATTCAGATTTGATGGAGAAATTAAAACCTTTACAGACAAGGAAAACCTGAGAGAGTTCAGCACCACCAAACCAGCTTTACAACAAATGCTAAAGGAACTTCTCTAGGCAAGAAACACAAGAGAAGGAAAAGACCTACAATAACAAACCCAAAACAATTAAGAAAATGGGAATAGGAACATACATATTGATAATTACCTTAAATGTAAATGAACTAAATGCTCCCACCAAAAGACACAGACTGGCTGAATGGATACAAAAACAAGACCCATATATATGCTGTCTACAAGAGACCCACTTCAGACCTAGGGAAACATAAAGACTGAAAGTGTGGGGATGGAAAAAGATATTTCATGCAAATGGAAATCAAAAGAAAGCTGGAGTAATAATTCTCATATTAGAAAAAATAGACTTTAAAATAAAGACTATTACAAGAGACAAAGAAGGACACTACATAATGATCAAGGGATTGATCCAAGAAGAAGATATAACAATTGTAAATATTTATGCACCCAACATAGGAGCACGTCAATACATAAGGCAAATACTAACAGCCATAAAAGGTGAAATCGACAGTAACACATTCATATAGGGGACTTTAACACCCCACTTTCACCAATGGACAGATCATCCAAAATGAAAATAAATAAGGAAACACAACCTTTAAATGATACATTAAACAAGATGGACTTAATTGATATTTATAGGACATTCCATCCAAAAACAACAGAATACACATTTTTCTCAACTGCTCATGGAACATTCTCCAGGCTAGATCATATCCCGGGTCACAAATCAAGCGTTGGTAAATTTAAGAAAATTGAAATTGTATCAAGTATCTTTTCCAACCACAACGCTATGAGACTAGAGAGCAATTACAGGAAAAGATCTGTAAAAAATACAAACACATGGAGGCTAAACAATACACTACTTAATAATGAAGTGATCACTGAAGAAATCAAAGAGGAAATAAAAAAATACCTAGAAACAAATGACAATGGAGACACGATAACCCAAAACCTATGGGATGCAGCAAAAGCAGTTCTAAGAGGGAAGTTTATAGCAATACAATCCTACCTTAAGAAACAGGAAACATCTCGAATAAACAACCTAACTTTGCACCTAAAGCAATTAGAGAAAGAAGAACAAAAAAGCCCGAAAGTTAGCAGAAGGAAAGAGATCATAAAGATCAGATCAGAAATAAATGAAAAAGAAATGAAGGAAACAATAGCAAACGTCAATAAAACGAAAAGCTGGTTCTTTGAGAAGATAAACAAAATTGATAAATCATTAGCCAGACTCATCAAGAACAAAAGGGAGAAGACTCAAATCAATAGAATTAGAAATGAAAAAGGAGAAGTAACAACTGACACTGCAGAAATACAAAAGATCATAAGACATTACTATAAGCAACTCTATGACAATAAAATGGACAACCTGGAAGAAATGGACAAATTCTTAGAAATGCACAACCTGCCAAGACTGAATCACGAAGAAATAGAAAATATGAACAGACCAATCACAAGCACTGAAATTGAAACTGTGATTAAAAATCTTCCAACAAACAAAAGCCCAGGACCAGATGGCTTCACAGGTGAATTCTATCAAACATTTAGAGAAGAGCTAACACCTATCCTTCTGAAACTCTTCCAAAATATAGCAGAGGGAGGAACACTCCCAAACTCATTCTACGAGGCCACCATCACCTTGATACCAAAACCAGAAAAGGATATCACAAAGAAAGAAAACTACACGCCAATATCACTGACGAACATAGATGCAAAAATCCTCAACAAAATACTAGCAAACAGAATCCAACAGCACATTAAAAGGATCATACACCATGATCAAGTGGGGTTTATACCAGGAATGCAAGGATTCTTCAATATATGCAAATCAATCAATGTGATACACCATATTAACAAATTGAAGGAGGAAAACCATATGATCATCTCAATAGATGCAGAGAAAGCTTTCAACAAAATTCAACACTCATTTATGATAAAAACCCTGCAGAAAGTAGGCATAGAGGGAACTTTCCTGAACATAATAAAGGCCATATACGACAAACCCACAGCCAACATCATCCTCAATGGTGAAAAACTGAAAGCATTTCCACTAAGATCAGGAACAAGACAAGGTTGCTCACTCTCACCACTCTTATTCAACATAGTTTTGGAAGTTTTAGCCACAGCAATCAGAGAAGAAAAGGAAATAAAAGGAATCCAAATCGGAAAAGAAGTAAAGCTGTCACTGTTTGCAGATGACATGATACTATACATAGAGAATCCTAAAGATGCTACCAGAAAACTACTAGAGCTAATCAATGAATTTGGTAAAGTAGCATGATACAAAATTAATGCACAGAAATCTCTGGCATTCCTATACACTAATGATGAAAAATCTGAAAGTGAAACCAAGAAAACACTCCCATTTACCACTGCAAGAAAAAGAATAAAATATCTAGGAATAAACCTACCTAAGGAGACAAAAGACCTGTATGCAGAAAATTATAAGACACTGATGAAAGAAATTAAAGATGATACAAATAGATGGAGAGATATACCATGTTCTTGGATTGGAAGAATCAACATTGTGAAAATGACTCTACTACCCAAAGCAATCTACAGATTCAATGCAATCCCTATCAAACTACTACTGGTATTTTTCACAGAACTAGAACAAAAAAATTCACAATTTGTATGGAAACACAAAAGACCCCGAATAGCCACAGCAATCTTGAGAACGAAAAACGGAGCTGGAGGAATCAGGTTCCCTGACTTCAGACTATACTACAAAGGTACAGTAATCAAGACAGTATGGTACTAGCACAAAAACAGAAAGATAGATCAATGGAACAGGATAGAAAGCCCAGAGATAAACCCACGCACATATGGTTACCTTATCTTTGATAAAGGAGGCAGGAATGTACTGTGGAGAAAGGACAGCCTCTTCAATAAGTGGTGCTGGGAAAACTGGACAGGTACATGTAAAAGTATGAGATTAGAATACTCCCTAACACCATACACAAAAATAAGCTCAAAATGGATTAAAGACCTAAATGTAAGGCCAGAAACTATCAAACTCTTAGAGGAAAACATAGGCAGAACACTCTATGACATAAATCACAGCAAGATCCTTTTTGACCCACCTCCTAGAGAAACGGAAATAAAAACAAAAATTAAAAAATGGGGGCTTCCCTGGTGGCGCAGTGGTTGAGAGTCCACCTGCTGATGCAGGAGACACCGGTTCGTGCCCCGGTCTGGGAAGATCCCACACGCCACAGAGCAGCTGGGCCCGTGAGCCATGGCCGCTGAGCCTGTGCGTCCGGAGCCTGTGGTCGGCAACGGGAGAGGCCACAGCAGTGAGAGGCCCGCATACTGCAAAAAATATAAATAAATAAAATAAAAATTAAAAAAAAATAAACAAATGGGACCTAATGAAACTTCAAAGCTTTTGCACAGCAAAGGAAACCATAAGCAAGACCAAAAGACAACCCTCAGAATGGGAGAAAATATTTGCAAATGAAGCAAATGATAAAGGATTAATCTCCAAAATTTATAAGCAGCTCAATACCAAAAAAACAAACAACCCAATCCAAAAATGGGCAGAAGACCTAAATAGACATTTCTCCAAAGAAGATATACAGACTGCCAACAAACACGTGAAAGAATTCTCAACATCATTAATCATTAGAGAAATGCAAATCAAAACTACAGTGAGATATCATCTCATACCGGTCAGAATGGCCATCATCAAAAAATCTAGAAACAATAAATGCTGGAGAGGGTGTGGAGAAAAGGGAACACTCTTGCACTGCTGGTGGGAATGTGAATTGGTACAGCCGCTATGGAGAATAGTATGGAGGTTCCTTAAAAAACTACAAATAGAACTACCATATGACCCAGCAATCCCACTACTGGGCATATACCCTGAGAAAACCATAATTCAAAAAGAGTCATGTACCAAAATGTGCATTGCAGCTCTATTTACAATAGCCTGGACATGGAAGCAACCTAAATGTCCATCATCGGATGAATGGATAAAGAAGATGTGGCACATATATACAATGGAATATTACTCAGCCATAAAGAGAAACAAAATTGAGTCATTTGTAATGAGGTGGATGGACCTAGAGTCTGTCATACAGAGTGAAGTAAGTCAGAAAGAGAAAGACAAATACTGTATGCTAACACATATATACGGAATCTACGAAAAAAAAATGTCATGAATAACCTAGGGGTAAGATGGGAATAAAGACACAGACCTACTAGGAAATGGACTTGGGGATATGGGAGGGGGAGGGGTGAGCTGTGATGGGGTGAGAGAGTGGCATGGACATGTATACACTACCAAACGTAAGGTAGATAGCTAGTGGGAAGCAGCCGCATAGCACAGGGAGATCAGCTAGCTGTTTTGTGAGCACCTAGAGGGGTGGGATGGAGAGGGTGGGCAGGAGGGAGACGCAAGAGGGAAGAGGTATGGGGACATATGTATATGTATAACTGATTCACTTTGTTATAAAGCAGAAACTAACACACCATTGTAAAGTAATTATACTCCAATAAAGATGTAAAAAATAAAGTCTAAAAATAGATATATATATATTTTTGAACCAAATAGGCAAAAAGAAAGCGCTAATTTGCATTTCTTTTATTATTGAAGTGTATTTTTTATTTGCCTATTGGCCATTTATATCAATAATTCTTCTATTATGAATTCCCAATTCATGTCTCTTTTTATCCTTCTACTGAGTTCTTTACCTTTCTATTGACTTGTAAGAGTTCTTTGGATATTATGAATGTCAGCCCTTTATTTGTCATATGTAATCCAAATATTTTACCCATTGTCATTGGTCTTTGACTTTGTTTATGGTGTGTTTTAGATTTTTATGAAGTGAAAAATCACCCTTTTAAAAAGGTTGCTAGGAAATCAAAACTACAGCGGGGTATCACCTCACACTGGTCAGAATGGCCATCATCAAAAAATCTACAAATAATAAATGCTGCAGAGGGTGTGGAGAAAAGGGAACCCACTTGCACTGCTGGTGGGAATGTAACTTGATACAGCCACTATGGAGAACAGTAAGGAGGTTCCTTAAAAAACTAAAAATAGAACTACCATATGACCCAGCAATCCCACTACTGGGCATATACCCTGAGAAAACCATAATTCAAAAAGAGTCATCTACCAAAATGTTACAATAGCCCGGAGATTGAAACAACCTAAGTGTCCATCATCGGACGAATGGATAAAGAAGATGTGGCACATATACACAATGGAATATTACTCAGCCATAAAAAGAAATGAAATTGAGTTATTTGTAGTGAGGTGGATGGACCTAGAGTCTGTCATACAGAGTGAAGTAAGTCAGAAAGAGAAAAACAAATACCATATGCTAACACAAATATATGGAATCTAAAAAAAAAAAAAAGGTTCTGAAGAACCTAGAGGCAGGACAGGTAGAACCTAGATGCAGACGTAGAGAATGGACTTGACATGGTGGGGGGAGGGTAAGCTGGGCCACAGTGAGAGAGTGGCATGGACATATATGCACTACCAAATGTAAAATAGACAGCTAGTGGGAAGCAGCCGCATAGCGCAGGGAGATCAGCTCGGTGCTTTGTGACCACCTGAAGCGGTGGGATAGGGAGGGTGGGAGGGAGACGCAAGAGGGAGCGGATATGGGGACATATGTATACGTATAGCTGATTTGTTGTACAGCAGCAACTAACACAACAATGTAAAGCAATTATACTCCAATAACGATGTTTAAAAAATAAATAAAATTTAAAAATTAAAACGTTGCTAGGGGTTTCTTATGCTTAGAAGAGCCTGTATATTTAAAAATTGGAAAGCCTTTTGCCTGTGTTTTCTCTAATATATTTACGGTTTAATTTTTTACATTTATATCCATTTGGAATTAATTTGGTGTAAGGAGTGAGGTAAGGATTCAGCTTAATTTATTTTCCAGAAGTCTTGACAGGTGTCCCACTGTAATTTATTGAGTAATCAGTATTTTCCTCACCAATTTGAAATGAGGCTATTATCAAATAGTAACTATTTTTAATGTTTGGGACTCTTTCTATGCCCACTATTCAGTTTCACTAATATATCTATTCCTAAATCACTACCAAACTGTTTTAATTACTGCAACAAAAATGCTTGCTTTATACCTGCCTTTCCTTGGCTATTCTCTTTGCCAAGTTTTAGAAGTTATTTATTTGTTTTACCCCCCTAGTGAACTTAAGTTCCTTTAGAGCAGGAACTGTGGCTTAAGCATTTTTACAGCCTCGACAACTTGGCTGAGTAAGTATTTATTTTTCTCGGTAGCTTTCCATCCTGCTCCACCACAGTGCCTTGCTCAAAGTAATCATTCACTTTAATAATCACGTTTATTAAATTTTAAGTGTTAAAAGAGCAAGGGCAAGATGTTCCAAGAGATGGAAATCAAAAGAGTGAATTCAGAAGAGGCTAAAGCAGACAGCCCTCATGGTAGGAATGGAAGGCAATTGGGTTGATAAGCAGCCCTGGCCAGGATGTCAGTTTGTTCAGAACAGCACTGGAATTGTTGGTATCACTGAATCAGCCCTGGTGCCTGACCAAGTGCTCTGGTCAACAGATCTTGATGACTGAAGGACTGACCGTCTTTGTCATCCAACTCTGAAATGGTGGCATGGAGAACCTACCACCCATGGCCTCCTGTATTTCCTGAAGAACGGCTGTCACTATAAAGTACTGTGACTTGGCACACACATACCTAATCATCCTGAGGTGCCCTCTCCCTCTCAAAGTAGACACCCGCATGTTGATGAATTGCCAGTGTTAGGAAGCTGTATATTTATTTCAATGATTCAGCCGTAGACCAAGAGGTTGTATTGGCATTGCCCTCAGAGCCTAGGGATAATCCACATGTAAGAGGATTTGGGATGAAGCTGCCAGCAGAGGTTTAAACTCCCAAAACTAACAGAGAATCATCACTTTCCAAAATTTGCATCCCTGTTAAATTGCTAAAATTTTGGATTTCCAGTCATGTGGAGAGTCTGGTTTGGGAGGCTGGGGTGTGTTTGAATATGTATGTCTAACAAGTGCTCTCGGTGATTATTAGTTTGGGAGACACTAACATAATAGATTGGATTAATCTGGGTAGAAATGGGTGCTGGAGGAGGCTCAGGAAACATGGGAGTCCAGTTAAACTAACTAGGGTGTATCCTTCAAACTAGAATGTAACTAAAGAAAACCCAGCCTATTTATTACTTACTTACTTACTTACTTACTTATTTATTTTTGGCTGCGTTGGGTCTTCATTGCTGTGTGTGGGCTTTCTCTAGTTGCGGAAAGCGGGGGCTACTTTTCGTTGCAGTGCACAGGCTTCTCGTTTTGGTGGCTTCTCTTGTTGCAGAGCACGGGCTCTAGGCATGTGGGCTTCAGTAGTTGTGGCACATGGGCTCAGTAGTTGTGGCTCGCGGGCTCTAGAGAGCAGGCTCAGTAGTTGTGGTGCACGGGCTTAGTTGCTCCGCAGCCTGTGGGATCTTCCCAGACCAGGGCTTGAACCCGTGTCCCCCGCTTTGGCAGGTGGATTCTTAACCACTACGCAACCAGGGAAGTCCCCAGCCTAATTATTTATACAGAGATCTATTAAAAAAAAAAAAAAAAGCAACCTGTGCTGATAAAAGAGTATGTGTAGGACTCAAGTCTAAAAAAAATCAGAAAAATATGTCAGTATTTTTAAAAGGAAAGAATGAGTGAATACACAGACTAGCTAAAGCAGATTTTCAACTCCCCTTTGATAAGAGAATTTCAGGAAAGTTCTAGCATTGACATTTGCTAGAATGAGGTAGACAGCTGGCCAGGATGACACCCATCTCAATGCATATGTTTCAACACTGATTACTTTTGAAAGGCTTATTACTTTTAAGTCACATTATATAGGACTGATGGTAACTAAGTCTGTGACTTTGGGCAAGTTGCTTACCTCTGGGCGCCTGCTTCCTGCCTATACAATGAGGTTAGACTGTTTCTTAGTCTAGGTAATCTGTAAGCTCTCCCACAGGCCTTAGATTCTTTGGTTGGTTCTATGGCATAACCATCTCTCCCCTGATGCACACACAGGAGACCCTGCTGCTGAAATTGGCCTGGAATCTCATGGCCTCACTTCCTCCAGTCCTTCCCTAAGACAAGACCTGTGACTCAAGCTGAGGGTGTAGACAGAGGAGGCAAACCACTGCAGAACATAGAGGTTCCTCTAACCATCATATTCTGGTCTCTGAAGGGGGTTCTGAAGGTCCGTAGATTAGATAAGAGCATTAAGTCAATTTCAAAATGTTCTGCTTTGATAATTGAACTGTGGTAGAATGAAAAGAGAGAAAGAGGGAGAGAGGGAGGGAGGGAGGGAGAAAGGAAGGAAGGAGGCAGGGAGGGAAAGATGAGAGGGAGGGAGGGAGGGAAGAAGAAAATCACCTGGGCATCCCCATAGCCAACTGTTGAAACTGTCAGGTATTGTTCTTGGCTTTTGTGTGGAGCTTGAGAATTACTGGTTGGGTAACAGGAAAGCCCTGAGACCTAAACAAAACCTCAGGCAAGAGCCTGTCCTAAAGAATTCTAGTCTCTGACCTTGAAGCCCTCAGGCCTCAATGAGGTCACCAGTTGGCCCACTAATATATGATCTCTCACAGAAGGGAAGAGCAAGTGTCAAATGCCCAACTCACAGCCACGACCCCAAGCCTTTCATGACTGCTTTGTTACAAAAAGTAGGAAAAACAATTTTTTAAAGACAACGCCATATATCTGACAAAAAAAAAACCCAACCCACTAATTCAAAAAGATACATGCACCCTAATGTTCACAGTAGCATTATTTACAACTGCCAAGACATGGAAACAACCTAAGTGTCCATCAACAGATGAATGGATAAAGAAGATGTGGTACATATATGCGATGGAATACTACTCAGCCATAAAAAAAGAACGAAATGGTTCCATTTGTGGTAACATAGATGGACTTGGAGGGCATTATGCTAAGTGAAGTCAGACAGAGAAAGAAAAATACTGTATGATATCACTTATATGTAGAATCCACAAATGACAACAAACTAGTGAATATAGCAAAAAAGAAACAGACTCACAGATATAGAGAACAAACTAGTGGTTATCAGTGGGGAGAGGGAAGGGAGGGGGTCAATGTAGGGGTAGGGGGCATGGAAGGTACAAATTATTAGGTGTAAGATAGGCTTAAGGATGTACTGTACAACACAGGGAACATAGCCAATATTTTGTAATAACTGTAAATGGAAAGTAACCTTTAAAATTAGCTTCTTTTCTAGCTAGTAATCTCAGGGGACTTACATGAAGTTCCCCTGAGAGTATGGCCTGTGGGTTACAGTGCCATGACTAGGCTTGTATCCTTGCTCTAAAACTTAATACCTACTTAATTTTCTGAGCCTCAGTTTCCTCATCTGTCAAATGGACACCATTATGCCTACATCATACAATTGTGAAAAGGAGTATATAAAATAATATATATACATATATACTGACATGTGTATAGCAAATAAATTATGCTCAGTATTTTTCTTTTCTTTTCCTTTCCCACAAATGACAAGAATGCGCCTGATAGTATAAATATTTTGGGATTGTGGCCAATATTCAAACATGAGAAGTAAATGGGAAAAAATTCAGATTAACCAGTGGTAAATAGATTAATTAACTCCAATCAGGAGGTAAACTAGCCAGAGCTGCAGGCTCAAGTCAGAAGAAAGAATTGAATGATGGTCTAATTTGAAACCAGAAGGTCAGCTGTGAAAATAACCCCGTTTGTAGGACACGAACAAGGAGTCCCTTGTTATCACTGTGACTATTTTAAAGGTGCTCAGCATCTCTTTCAGTGCACAGATGGGGCATCCTGGCATTCAGACCTTACAACTGTATCCCAGCCAAAACTCTTGGCCAAAAGCAACCCCAACTTTCTTGAGGTGGTAAAAACTATCTGTCAACTCTGGAATGTTTAGAATTAAATATAGAGATGAAGAAATAAACCAAACCATTGCTATTCATGATTTTTTCATAGAGTTAGAAATGATCTCTGTATATATATTTTTTGTGGTACGCAGGCCTCTCACTGTTGTGGCCTCTCCCGTTGCGGAGCACAGGCTCCGGACGCGCAGGCTCAGCGGCCATGGCTCACGGGCCCAGCCGCTCCGCGGCATGTGGGATCTTCCCGGACCGGGGCACGAACCCGTGTCCCCTGCATTGGCAGGCGGACTCTCAACCACTGCACCACCAGGGAAGTCCTGATCTCTGTACATTTTATATTTTAAGTATTTGGTGTTTTTAAGAGATTTTAGGAAATTTGATAGATTTGGGCTTTAATTCTAACATAAAATGTATAAGTGAGTAATTTTAGACTTAGATCTTTAGTTGAAAGATAAAGAGAATTATGCAAAGTTTGTAAACAAGATTGGAGTGTATATGATTAACTTGAGATGGACCACATTCATTTATTTAATTAGATTTATTAGAATGGGAAGGTTTGGGTAGGTAGGTTAGGCAGTAGAAATACTTTAAAAAATCAGATATAGTCAATTATAAATGCAGTCTAATATGTTCAAGGGAATTTCATAAGATGTAAACAGGACAAATTGTTTAAGGGAATTTGGTCTGTTCAGCTACTCAACCAAACAATAATCAAATAACCCCCTGGATTTATTATATTTATTTTTAAAATAAGAATTGTAATTTGAACTTGAAAGCTTCAGGAAAATTTTTTATTTTTTAATAATAATTTTTAAATCTCAAGGTTTAAATTCTATTCTGTGTCCGGAAAAACATCACACAGACACGAAATAACTCACTTTCACAGTGCCAATTTTTAGGTTGCTGACCACTTAGATTTCTATCGTATTTTGGGAAACAAAGTAGATATAGAAAAAGGAATTTATTCAATTCTGAATGAAATACTTTTAAACTATTTTAACCCTCAGAAGAAGGGGGAAAGGAAATAGAAAAAAGGTTCATGAAAGGATAATAATAATGAAACTTATTTTGTGCTTAGTATGTTCCTAGCACAGCTCAAAGAGCTTCACATGTATTACTCATTTAAGCCTGCTAAAACCCCATGAAACCTTAGAACAACAGCGTAGAAGAAGAAAGGAAGTGCTGTGTGGGTTGCCACAATCTAGGAAAAATTCTTATCTTAGCCCGTCAGTGCTTTCTAAGGTAGCCCGGTTACCACATGCAGCACCCTGTAATATACCTGTTCATTTATCCTTTCACTCTTACAGCCAACATTTATTAACTTCTTACTATGTGTCGGGCTACTGAGTGGCGCACAGCTTTTCGGAGAGCAAGCCTGGAGACCAGTAAGGAGGCTGATGCCATGATCGAGGTGGACCTCATGGTGCCCGGTTTAGGGCCGTGGCAATTGAGATGCTGAGGGAAGGATAGATTGAAGAGTTACTTAGACGTTAGAATTGATATGACTTAATTGGAAACAGGACATTAGGGGAAAGGTGGTATCTTTTCCCAGGCCCTCAAAATACAAGGCCTGAGGCCAGAGTTAAGGTCATAACAATTGATTTGGTAGATGCAAACCCAAAGAAGTGAGGATGAGGAAAAGGGGAAGCGAGCAGGGACAGCTGTGCAATGACAGTGTGCTGCATGGCCACCCTGGCTCCTGGTTCACGACAGGAGAACATACAAAGAGAGACAGTGGATCACTCAGTAGTATGTTTTTTCAGCACACAGGACTCCTTAGAAGGGCTGCCAAGAACAAACATATCCTGAAGCAATCCACAGAAAGAGAAAGAAGGGGGACTTCATCTCACAAGTTACCTCCTATCTTCTATGTACCAAGAAAAAAAAAAAACCCTAAGGAAGGAGTGAGTGGAGAGGTAGGAGGTGATGAGAGTTCCATTTTGAATATGTTTCATTGCCTCTTATGAGATGTCCAGATGGAAATCTCCAATAGGCAGTTGAATGTAGACAGAGTCTGGAGCTCAAGAGAGAGAAAGACAGGTTGGAGAAGACTGAGTAGTGAGCACACAGTGTGTGCTAGGCTGTGCCCCCCAGAAGCCCCCTCTGGGAATGAAGCACTCATTCCTCCAGCTGCCAGGACTGTTGCCTGCTGGTGGCCACGGCCAAATCCCTCTCCAGGAATGACCCTTTATCAAAGGAAGCTGCCTTGCCCAAGTCTATGCACCTACCGTGTGCATGCAATGACAGGGGGGTTACAAAGACCTGTCCTCTTCGCCTCAGTTCAGGTCATTTCTGCAAGGCCTTCTCAGCTCTAGAGTTCCCTAGAACTGGATAATGCCACTGTTGAATCTACATTGCCAGTCCTGCTTCCTTCATCCCACTCCCGGGGTGGTTTCTAATAGTGCCCCCCAGTACACAACCTGCATACAAATCTCTGTTTCAGAATCTCCCAGAGAACCTGAGCCAACATAGAGTGGAAGCTGAGGAAGGGAGAATTCTACGTGGACACTCTTTCAGAAGCTTGTCTGTGACAAGGAAGGAAGATTCCTGAAGAAGGGTACTGTCAAAGGAGGACTTTTTAAGTATAGTTGATTTATAATATTGTGTTAGTTTCAGGTGTACAGGAAAGTGATCAGTTATATATATATAAAAGATCATTTTCCATTATAGGTTATTGTAAGATATTGAATATAGTTCCCTGTGTCATACAGTAAATCCTTGTTTTTTATCTATTTTATGTATGGTAGTTTATATCTGTTAATCCCATATTCCTAATTTATTCCTCCTCCCCCACTTTCCCCTTTAGTAACTATAAGTTTATTTTCTATGTCTGTGAGTCTGTTTCTGTTTTGCATATAGTTTCATTTGTGTTAATTTTTAGATTCCACATATAAGTGATATCGTATAATATCTGTCTTTCTGTCTGACTTACTTCACTAAGTATAATATTCTCTAGGTTTATCCATGTTGCTGGAAATGGCAATATTTCAATGATTTTTATGGCTGAGTAATATTCCATTGTATATATATATATATACACACACAATGTATATATATACACCACATTTTCTTAAGCCAATTGTCTATTGATGGGCTCTTGGGTTGTTTCCATATCTTGGCTATTGTAAATAGTGCTGCTATGAACATTGGGGTGCATGTATCTTTTTGAATTAGAGTTTTCATCTCTTCTGGATATATACCCAGGAGTGGGATTGCTGGATCATAAGGCAGCTCTATTTTTAGTTTTTTAAGGAAACTCCATGCTGTTTTACATAGTGGCTGCACCAATTTACATTCCCACCACAGTGTAGGAGGGTTTCCTTTTATCCACACCCTCTCCAGCATTTATTATTTGTAGACTTTTGACAATAGCTATTCTGACCAGTGTGAGGTGATACCTCATTGTGGGTTTTAATTTGCATTTCTCTAATACAGTAAGTCCCCTACATACGAACGAGTTCCATTCTGAGAGCACGTTCGTTAAGTCCAATTTGTTCATAAGTCCAACAAAGTTACCCTAGGTACCAACTAACACAATTGGCTATCTAATACTGTACTGTAATGGGCTTATAATATTTTTCATACCAGTAATACATGGAAAACAAACACAAAAAGAAAACTTTCTTAATCTTACAGTACAGTACCTTGAAAAGTACAGTACTACAGTACAACATATGGCGTACAGGGCTTGGCACCGAGAGAACAGGCAAGAAGAGTTACTGACTGGAGGAGGAGGGAGGAGGTGGGAGATGGTAGAGCTGAAGGATTGTCAGCAATAGGAGATGGAGGGCAAGCTGCAATCTCACTCACGCCTGATGGTGATGGCACAGGTTCTGGTTCCTTGCTGGATTCAGTTCTATCTACCCACTTGAAAAAACGATCCAGGGATGTCTGCGGAGTAGCTCTTTTATTCTTGTCAGATGACACACGGGAGCACTGGATTGCATTCTGAATGGCTGCTGCAACCTTTGTGTACCATTCTGTGTTCGGGTCCTGTGCCTCAAAAACTAACTGTGCCTCCTCAAATAAAGAAAATCTCCTTGCCATTTCCTGCATCGTGAATCTCTTTGGTTCTTCAGTTACTTCTTCTTCCTCTTGTCTCTCTTTGTCCTTTCTCTGGGCCTCCAATTCCATCAGGTCTTCATTAGTAAGCTCCTCATGTTGTACAGCAAGGAGTTCAACAAGGTCGTCCTCTTGCAGATCTAGCTCCAGCTTCTTGCTGAGGGTCACTAAGTTGCTGAAGACCTCTTTGGACTCCTCATCCACCTTCCCAAATCCAGGAAAATCATGAACAAACTGTGGGCAAAGTTTCCTCCAAACCCCATTCATGGTGACAGCTGTAACCTCATGCCAAGCAAGTCAATGTTTTTTATGGCCTTGTAGAAGTTATATAGTCCTTCCAAAATGGTTGCAAGGTTGTTCCTGATTTGTCACTCACCTTTACTGCCTGCTGAAAAGTGTAATGTAAATAATATTTGAATTTATTTTTGTATATGGTGTGAGGGAGTATTCTAATCTCATTGATTTACATGTAGCTGTTCAGCTTTCCCAACACCAGTTGTTGAAGAGACTATCTTTTCTCTATTGTATATTCTTGCCTCCTTTGTCAGAGGTTAATTGACCATAAGTGTGTGGGTTTATTTCTGAGCTCTTTATTCTGTTTCATTGATCTGTGTGTCTGTTTTTGTGCCAATACCATGCTATTTTGATTACTGTAGCTTTGTGGTGTAGTCTGAGGTCTGGAAGGGTTGTGCTTCCAGCTTTGTGCTTTTTCCTTGGGAAAGCTTTGGCAATTCTGGGTCTTTTGTGTTCCATATAAATTTTAGGATTATTTGTTCTAGTTCTGTGAAAAATGTCATGGGTATTTTGATAGGGATTGCATTAAATCTGTAGATTGCTTTGGGTAGTGTAACCATTTTAACAATGGTTAAAAGAGTATGGGATTATCTTTCCATTTCTTTGAATCATCTTCAATTTCCTTTATCTGTGTTTTAGAGTTTTCAGCATATAGGTCTGTCACCTCCTTTATTCCTAGATATTTTCTTTTTTTGATGTGATTTTAAATGGGACTGCTTTTTCTTACTTTCTCTTTCTGATCTTTCATCATTAGTGTAAAGAAATGCAACCGATTTCTGTATATTAATCTTGTATCCTGCTACCTTGCTGAATTCATTAATTAGTTCTAATAGTTTTGGGGTTGAAACTTTAAGGTTCTCTATATAGAGTATCATGTCATCTGCAAATAGTGACTGTTTTACCTCTTCTCTTCCAATTTGGATACCTTTTCTTTTTCTTATCTGATTGCTGTGGCTAGGACATCCATTACTTTGTTGAATAGAAGTGGTGGGAGTGGTATCTTTGTCTTGTTCCTGAATTTAGCAGGAAGGCTTTCAGCTTTTCACTGTTGAGTATTCAGTTGGCTGTGGGTATGTCATAAATGACTTTTATTATGTTGAGATATGTTCTCTCTATACCCCTTTTGGTGAGAGTTTTTATTGTGAATGGATGTTGAATTTTGTCAGATGCTTTTTCTGCATCTATTGAGAGGATCATGTGTTTTTTGTCTTTCCTTTTGTTAATGTGGTGTATCACATTGCTTGATTTGCATATGTATTTTTAAAATAAATTTATTTATTTATTTTTGGCTGCACTGGGTCTTTGCTGGTGTGTGTGGGCTTTCTCTAGTTGCGGCAAGTGGGGGCTACTTTTCATTGTGGTGCACGGCCTTCTCATTGTGATGGCTTCTCTTGTTGTGGAGCACAGGCTCTAGACATGTGGGCTTCAGGAGTTGTGGCACGTGGGCTCAGTAATTGTGGCTCACAGATTTAGTTGTTCCGTGGCATTAGGGATTTTCCCAGAGCAGGATTGAAACCATGTCCCCTGCATTGGCAGGCAGATTCTTAACCACTGCACCACCAGGGAAGTCCCTGATTTGCATATGTTGAACCATCCTTGTGATCCTAGAATGAATCCAACTTAATCATATTGTATGATCCTTTTTATGCATTGTTGGACTTGGTTTCCTAATATTCTGTTGAGGATTTCTGCATCTATACTCATCAAAGATATTGGCCTATAATCTTCTTTTTTGGTAGTGTCTTTGTCTGGTTTTGGTATCAGGGTGGGGGTGGTGGCTTCATAGAATGAATTTGGGAGTGTTTCCCCTTCTTCAATTTTTTGGAAGAATTTGAGAAGGATAGGTGTGAGTTCTTCTTTGTATGTTTGGTAAAATTCCCCAGTAAAGCCATTCAGTCCTAGACTTTTGTCTGCAGGGAGTGTTTTATTACAGCAGATTTCACTCCTAGTGACTGGTCTATTCAAATTATCTGTTTCTTCTTGACTCAGTTTTGGCAGGCTCTATGTTTCCAGGAACTTGTCCATTTCTTCTAGGTTGTCCAATTTGTTGGCATATAACTGTTGATAGTGTTCTCTTATGATTTTTTTGTATTTCTTCAGTATCAGTTGTTATTTCTCCTCTTTTGTTTCTTATTTTGTTTATTTGGGTCCTCTCTCTGTTCTTATTGGTGAGGCTGGCTAGAAGTTTGTCAATTTTGTTTAACTTTTCAAAACACCAGCTCTTGGTTTTCTTGATCTTTCCTATTGCCTTTTTATTGGGGGGGTCCTCTATTTTATTTTTTTCCTCTCTGATCTTTAGTATTTTCTTCCTTCTGCTGACTTTGGGTTTTGTTTGTTCTTATTTTTCTAATTCTTGTAGGTAGTAGGTTAGGCAGTTTACTTGATGTTTTTCTTGTTTCTTGAGGAAGGCCTGTATCGCTATGAACTTCCCTCTTAGAATTGCTTTTGCTGCATCCCACAGGTTTTGTAAGGTTGTGTTTTCATTTTCATTTGGCTCAAGGTATTCTCTGATTTCCTTTTATTTTATTGTTGACCCATTGGATTTTTAGTAGCATGTGGCTTAGTCTTCATGTGTTTGTTCTTTTCCCGTTTTTCTTTCTGTGGTTGATTTCTAGTTTCATACCATTGTGGTCAGAAAAGATGATTGAAATAATTTCTATCCTCTTAAATTTGTTGAGACTTGTTTTGTAACCTAGTATGTGGCCTATCCTAGAGAACATTCCACGCACACTTGAAAAGAATGTGTATTCTGAGTTTTTTTGGATGTAGTGTCTTGTAGATATCAATTAAGTCTGTTCTATTGTGTCATTTAGAAGCTCTTCTGCCTTATTGATTTTCTATCTGGAAGATCTGTCCATTGATGTCAGTGAGGCACTAAAGGCTCCCACTATTATTGTATTCCTATCAATTTCTCCCTTTATGTCTGTTAGTATTTGTTTTATATATGTAGGTGCTCCTATATTGGGTGCATAGATGTTAACAAGTCTAATATCCTCTTCTTGTATTGACCCATTTATCATTATATACTGTCTTTCTTTACCTTATAACCTGTCCTTCATTATATTTTTTTCTTTTTAACATATTTATTGAAGTATAATTGCTTTACAATGGTGTTTTAGTTTCTGCTTTATAACAAATTGAATCAGCTATACATATACATATGTCCCCATATCTCCTTCCTCTTGCATCTCCCTCCCACCCCTCTAGGTGGTCACAAAGCACTGAGCTGATTTCCCTGTGCTATGCGGCTGCTTCCCACTAGCTATCTATTTTACATTTGGTAGTATATATAAGTCCATGCCACTCTCTCACTTCTTCCCAGCTTACCCTGCCCCCTCCCCATGTCCTCAAGTCCATTCTCTACATCTGCATCTTTATTCCTGACCTGCCACTAGGTTCTTCAGAACCATTTTTATTTTTTTATTTTTAATTTTTTTTAGGTTCTATATATATGTGTCAGCATACAGTATTTGTTTTTCTTTCTTACTTCACTCTGTATGACTGTCTCTAGGTCCATCCACCTCACTACAAATAACTCAATTTTGTTGCTTTTTATGGCTGAGTAATACTCCACTGTATATATGTGCCACATCTTCTTTATCTATTCATCTGTCAGTGGACACTTAGGTTGCTTCCATGTCCTGGCTATTGTAAATAGAGCTGCAATTAACGTTGTGGCTATTGTAAATAGAGCTGCAATTAACGTTGTGGTACATGACTCTTTTTGAATTATGGTTTTCATTATCTTTCTTTATGGCCTTTGTTTTAAAGCCTATTTTATTATATGAGTATTGCTACCCCCACTTTCTTGTTGTTTCCATTTGTGTGAAATACCTTTTTCCATCCCCTCACTTTCAGTCCCCTCACCTTGTTTTCCAGTTGATTCTGTAGTTCTTCAAAGGAAGATTTTCTAAATTTGGAAAGACTAAGCATTTTTATATGCTGATGAGAAAGAGCTAGTTGAGAGGGAAGAATGGAAGATTCTGGATGATAAAAAGACCTTGAGAAGAAATGGAATCCAAATCACAGGTAGAACAATTGTCTGTTATAAGAGGAAAGACATTCCCTGTGATGAGAATGAGGGAGAAGGAGAGAATGAGTGTGAATATAGGTAAAATTTATTTTCACTGTAGGGAAGGTTAGATCATCTACTGAGAGTAAGAGGAACTGGAAGCTGGGAGTCAGAAGCTTGAAGACAGTGGGGAATGTTAGAAATAGGCAGTGGGGACAGTGGCTGGGAGAACCACCCAGTGGAATGCCATAGAATTGCTGAGCAGTGATGAAGTCCAGGTTGAGAACGCAGTCACCAGGAATTTATAGTGGCAATCATCATAGTACTAAACATGGTATGTTATAATTATTCACAGGCCTCTCTCAGCACATGTGCCTGACAACCTGGTGTATCCACTAAATGTTGAATAAATGAATGGACCCAGTTTAAGTGAGCCCTCCAATTGAAGGGCCACATCTCCTCCACCAACAGAGTTTCATCAACTAAAACCATTAGAAAGCTATCTTGGGTCTATCTCTCTCTGATATTTTTAGTTTAAAGACATGTTGAGATGGAAAATGCGCTTTCCTCTGCTTTTGTGCAAGTTTGTTATATGTTATATATGTACGCTTTGTAATGCATGTTTGCTGTGTAATGCATGTATGCATTCAGTAGTTTTCCAAAGATCACTAGGAAGGGCAGGGCAGAGCTCAGGCTAACTCAGGTCACCTGACTTGCTATACTGGGATATATGATATGCCATGTGAAACTGCCAAGGAGTTCCAGGTGATACACTAAGCCTTCAATGTTCCCTTCCTTCCTTCCTTCCAGCCTCCCTCCATCTTTCCTCCCTGAGCATGGTAGACCTCTTGGAATCCTTTCTGATCTCCCTACCAAGCTGTCCCCCAGCTTCATTATGTTCAGCCCTCATTTGCACATGCTCTTGACACCTGGTGTTTGGTGGCAGAAATGGCTGATAAAATTCCACACTTATTAATTTCATGTTTAATCTAACTGATACTTCTGTAGCCTTTGCAAATAACCTCTTTGAACAAAAACTGCAACGGCTCATTCCAAACCCGATCAAAGAGGTATGCATGACTCACAGCCACTAAATAAACATTGATGCCTGATGGCAGTAATATGGCTATTTATATTCAGAGCCTGATTTAACCAGTGGCATTCCTGTAATAAGATAATAAGCATGAGCTGTTTACTACAAAAAAAGGAGAGTCTGTGGTGCTGGTGTTCAATAAAATCCCTTAACAGGCAAATGAGTCTCTGAAATTGGTTGGCAAATACATCCAGAATGAGATGTGCTAATTAGTTGCTGTTACTGATTTTCTAAAATAAAGAGTTTAGACTTAAATTAGCTCTGAAATTTAGTACAATAAAAAATACTGGATATATGATATCATGTTGAGAGTCTTACAGATTATATCTAATATATGTACAGCAATACAATTAAGAAAAAAGAACTCTGCACATAAATCACTAGATTTTAAACAGAGACTGTCTAAGAAGAGGTTTTAAATGTGAAGAATTAGATATTTGAATCTCAGGTTCAAGTTTTTTTGCTATTCAGAAAGCATTTGTAGATGATCCTCTTGGCTATACGGGCAGAGATATCTATTATTATAAGCACTTTAATTTTTAAATAGAAAGAGCAAAAGAATGTAAGAGTTATCTTAATCACATTTGGATACCCTTTAAAAATAGATTAAGCCATTCAAAACCAAGATCACAGAGGGTCTAGGTAAACATGTAGCAGACAGCTGTCTGGACTCCGAAAAAAATGATGGAAGTATCAAGCTTGTGAAGCCTCTCCCAACGCCATCCAGCACTGGTTTTCCTCAACTGAGGTAAAAGCAGCAGGCGTGTTGTGCCTGCTCCCTTTCTCCTTCTGCCATCACTCCAAGCAGACCCCTTCCAGCTGCTAAAGATGCATCTTCAAACTTCCGTTTTCACTGCTTCCTTCACCAAGCTTGAAGGAGCTGCCTCTATCAGGACTTGCAATTTCAAATAGTGAGATGGTCTCAGAAGACAACCAAACATTATTTCTTTTAAAAAATCAAATATTATATCTAAAAAGTTATGGCCAAGTCATAAGAGGATTCAGCTTGTGTCTCCATCATATTTTTTTCCCCTGAAACCGAGTTGAATTCAAGAACCTGTTGTTTGAATTTAGCTGGTTGAGATGATGCTTGTTTTCCCAGAGCAAATGGTCTTTCTTCTTTTAAAGCCAACTAGATGGCAGACAGTGCTGTAGCCCTAAAGTAGTAATGTTTCTAATGTTAGCAATGAGTCGATTCATTCATCTGAGTTCTATTCATCTACAGTTAAACCGACAAAGGTTGATTATTTATGTGCTTTAATTTAGATGTTCAGTCTGCATCAGAGTCTTTAGTTACCAGGG
Source organism: Monodon monoceros (assembly GCF_005190385.1). Taxonomy (NCBI): domain Eukaryota; kingdom Metazoa; phylum Chordata; class Mammalia; order Artiodactyla; family Monodontidae; genus Monodon; species Monodon monoceros. Next base: position 110,276,779 of record NW_021703778.1, read on the forward strand.
GTAATTGATGATGTACATCTTTGTCTCCACGTCACAGTGGGCCCCAACTCAGGTACCAACGTTTTCAGCTAATACTGAGACCTAGAATTGTTAGGGACACTCTCATATAATCTAGCAAATAATTGATTTTATAAACAGAATCCTGAGTCATGAACATGTGGTCTTCCCTATATTTTTCGACAGTATTACTTAAGGTTCTCTTGAAACCAATTCTGGACTAGCTTAAGACAAAAGGGAATTTACTTGAAAGGATATTAGCAATTTTATAAAAGGCAAGGATGACTTGAATAGCTGTGCCTCAGAAGCGCAAGAACAACAGCAATTCCGGAGACGTGAAAACAAGAGCTTCTGGGCTTATTCTGTTATTTTTGTAGCTCTGAGACTAACATCTCCTGGTTCCTTTGTTTCTTTTTTAAGCTTCTATGTTCTTAGACAAGTAAATCTGGTTGGTCCAGCTGCGCTCAAACAAATGACCTGAACAAATCAGTTATGACTAACAAAGGGGGGGGGGTCAGGGTCACATGGCATAGACATGGCTTCTGTGCAAGTCCCCAGAGACTTGGAGGATAGTTGTCAAATGGGCAGCAAACCAAAGGGTCCTCTATACCAGTGCTCCTCCAAGTGCTGGTCCCCAAAAATGTCAGATGTCAATCCAGGAGGGTACTGTATAAGGAGCAGGCACCAGAATCTAAATCAACACATTGCTTGCTTCATTGAGAGAATCTTGCCATTAAAAACTCATCAGCTGAACTAAACAGTGTGCTAGTGACAAAGCTGGGTTATATCCTGGTGCAGCATGTCTCACCTCCTCATGGACCAGTAGTGAACAATTTGTGGACCACCCTTGAATAGCAGTCTCTTCTCTTCAGCCCTTGCCTGACTTTATGGGACTCATACCAGAGCAATCAAGAACATAGACTTGGGGCTTCCCTGGTGGCGCAGTGGTTAAGAATCCACCTGCCAATGCAGGGGGCATGGGTTTGAGCCCTGGCCCAGGAAGATCCCACATGCCATGGAGCAACTAAGCCCATGCGCTACAACTACTGAGCCTGCGTTCTAGAGCCCGTGAGCCACAACTACTGAGCCTACAAGCCACAACTACTGAAGCCCGTGCACCTAGAGCCTGTGCTCTGCAACATGAGAAGCCACTGCAATGAGAAGCCTGCGCACCGCAGCAAAGAGTAGCCCCACTCGCCGCAACTAGAGAAAGCCTGCACACAGCAACAAAGACCCAACACAGCCAAAAATAAATAAAATAAAATAAAATTAATTTTTTTAAAAAAAGCTTTTAAAAAAAGAACATAGACTTTGAAGCTACCTGGGTTTCAGTTCTCACTATCCTGAGTAGCTGAATGACCTTGGGCTAATGAATACTCCAAGCCTCACTTTCATCATCTAAGTTGGAGGTAACAATACCACCATATTTGTCAGGACTCCTTCAATTGCAGGCAGCAGAAAATCAAGTCATTAAATTAAACCAGATGAAACTGTTGATATCCAATCTGCAAAAATGGCAATTTTATTGTGGTTCAAACTAACAGCTTAAGCTAAAAACGATTTTATTGGCTTATGAAGCTGGCAACTACAACAGTGATTCTAGGTAGCACACAACATCTGAATCTAAGGCTCAAATGAATAAAGAGAAGCCCTCTCTTTTTCAGCAACCAGAATTGGATCATGTGGCATAGAATGATGCTAATTGGCCCTACTTGGGTCATGCTCCCAACCCTCCAGCCCAATCACTGTCAAAAAAGACACGAAGTTTCTCGATGGGCCAGGCTTAGGTCATGTGCTTGGGAGTAAGCAGGGCACTATGATTAATAGATTGACGGGTCTGTCAGATAAATCCTTTCTGTTTTGTTTGGCCATAACCCTAGGGCCTAGCACATAATAGGTGTCCCCCAAATTAGGTAAATAAATGATTGGGGAGGGCGTATTGTGCAACCTCTTCAGTCAAAAGAGGGGGCAGACGAAAGCATTAGAATCGCATGATAAATGCCTACACCATATGGTTGTTGTGAAGATCAGACAAGAATATGATGCATATGGGACAGGGCCTAGCACATGGGGGCACTTTTATTGGCCACATAGATCAGGTCAGCGTGGGAGCCCACTTTTTCCATGCAGTGACTTGCACATAACAGGCACCCAGGTTTTTTGATTGACTGGATGAGCTAATAAGTGAACTCACGAATAGACAATGAGCAATCTGGATCCTGTATTTTCCTTTGGAAAAGTTCTTTACCCTATGACAATTTTGATTTTGTCTGGTTTTCCTACGAACAACCAGACACGAATCACACGATCGATAGGGCAAGAGCAGGGCTTCCCTGGTGGCGCAGTGGTTGAGAGTCCGCCTGCCGATGCAGGGGACACAGGTTCGTGCCCTGGTCCGGGAAGATGCCACATGCCGCGGAGCGGCTGGGCCCGTGAGCCATAGCCGCTGAGCCTGCATGTCCGGAGCCTGTGCTCCACAACGGGAGAGGCCACAACAGTGAGAGGCCCGCGTACCACAAAAGAAAAAAAAAAAATTAAGAGAAATTAAGAGAGAGTAATTGTGAAGAGACGATGGAAGGTCTCTGGCTTCTATCAGATTCAGTGAGGCAGAGAGGAGGGCTAGATACTGCCCCTTGGTCCTCAGCTTCTACTTCCACCTTTTTCTATGCTCCCCCCTGGATCACAGGGACTGGAAAGGCATAAAACCCTATTTTCCCAATTCCCTTTCTGCTAGGGTTCTAGATGAGATTTAGCTTCTGCTGATAAAATGCACTCATGTGCAGAAAAGAAGTAGGGTCATTCTCTCTGGGCAGTGGTGACCGGTGAGCATGCTCCCACAAACACAAGCTTTTGCAGTGGCCACCCTCCACGGTACACTGTCTGATGACCAACCTAATGGGTATTGGGCAGCTGTCATGCTGGCAGCATTTTCCTGACCTCTGGGTGATAGTAGAGAGTAGACAGAAGAGAGAAGGAAGGCACTGCATTCAGTGAGGTGGACTGAGTTGCACGCCCTTGGCTGGAAGAGCTCCAGCTTCTTACACCCACATTTTCTCCCCCCAAAAATAGGGTCACATGATTGAGACACTATTTCTTATAAATGAACTTTAAAATGAGATTGTATTAGAATGACTGCTGTTCGCAAATCAATCAATGTAACCCATCATACTAATAAACTCGAGAGGAAAAGTCACCTGTTTGTATCAACTGATATAGAAAAAGCATTTGATCAAAATTCAATGCCCATTCATGATAAAAATTCCCAGAAAAGTAAGATAGCAGTAAACTTTCTCAATTTGATAAAGAACATTTACAAAAAACTTACAGCTAACATTATATTTAATTGTAAAGGACTGAATGCTTTCCTCCTAAGCTCAGGTCCAAGGTAAGGATGTCTGCAAAGATGTCTGCTCCCTCCACTACTATTCAGCCATGATCTAGCCAACTCAATAAGGCAAGAAAAAGAAATAAAAGGCACACAGATACAAAAGGAAGAACTAAAACTGCCCGTATTTGCAGATGCCATTATGGTCTGCATAGAAATCCCAAGGAATCTTAAAAAAAAATTCCTTGAACTAATAAGTGCATTCAGCAAGTTCACTGATAACAAGATCAACATAAAAAATCAATTGTAACAATGGAAAAATTAATTGTATTTCTATATCTAACAGTGAATACACGGGAACAAATTAAAAACACAAAACCATTTATTATCACTCAAAAAATACAGCAATGGAGTGACTGCTGTTCACAGGTCTCTCGGGCTACTAGAGAGCTCTCCACCCTGACTCTAGTAAAGAGGTCAGGAAACCTTGAGTAAGGTTGGAGGTATTAATTTCGGGCAGTTAATTACATTCTTTTAGCATCCATCTCCCTGAAGTTTTCACTGGGCAAATCCTTCAGGAGGACATCCCCATTAGCTATTCATTTTTCTTCCTCACTGACTGGAGAATGAAGTGACTGTTGGCTGTGTCACACAACTCGTTGATATTCACCCCTGGGTGAAGTGATCCTCAAATAATTACCAAATGTAGTTCAGGTAACTGAATTAGTGAATTACCTTAGTTCCTTTGAGATGAAAGACTCTTTAGGAATGTGAAATACTTCCACTCTTTGTTATTTATAACCTGAACAATGAAAGAACCCAAAGTAGTATTCAATATGCTCCAGGAATGGGCTGACTAAAATTAAAGAATGCAATTGGTTTTCATTTTCCATATTTTTCATTTTCTCTCCTTTTCATTTCAATAGTCAGGACTGAATATGACAAGACATCAAATCCCCTCTGATGTTAATAAGGCATCAACTATGGAGCTCTGGGAAGAGAAAAATTCAGCTGAAGTGTGACAAGTACGTGGTTCTCCTCCTTCCTGTGATTTATTACCATTTCCTCTCACCCACCCTATTACACTACTCTACAGGTGAAAACCTCCTCCCTTGCTTTGTTTTCTTCTGCCTTAGTCTAATTGGCCAAATTTAAGAGTCTCAACTACTCTTCCACCCTTCAGACAAACAACTACTCCCATCAGTGGTCTCCCATCAGAGAAATTCAGGATGCCCTCGGCTTAGTGCTCTGCCCTGGGTGCGAAGAAGACAGAAGCCTAGAGGCAAATCCCAGGCAGACAGCTTGACCTGGGGTGGGAGGAGTGGGAAGTGGTGGAGATGGGGCTGAGGTTGGCAAATCAAGGCCCAGTCTACCTGAGGTTGGTAGAGGGCTGAAGATGGTGGCGGAGATGCTAGGCTCTACTCATGCTGGATATGGGTGTACTGCATTTATTGAATCCAATTTACAGTTATTCATTTTTAGTTTTCATTTTTTAAAGCATTAAGCGTTTTCTATTTCTCTCTCTTTTCAAAATATCTTTTTAAGTGTAATTTATTTATTTTGGAACGGGAATAGGTAATACATTCACATAGTTCACAATTCAAAAAGCATTCAGTAATATACAGTGAAGACTCCCTCCCACCTACATGCTCCAGCCACTCAGTTCTCCTTTCAGAGGCACCAGCATCATCAACTTCCTACTTCTCCTTGCAGAAATATATAAGCAAATTTGTATAAGGCATCCCCTCACCATCTTTTATTTACACACATGATAACTCACTATTCTGTTCTGTACTATACTTTTCTCACATAATATATCTTAGAGATCATTCCACACCAGTACACAAAGACCACTTCAATCTTTTTTTATAATAAATAGTAATCCATTATGTTAACGTATCTTCATTTGTCTAACCACTCTCCCATTAATGATCATTTCCATTATTTCCAATTTTTTGATACTACAAACAGTGCTGTAATGATTAACCTGTCAATGAGTGATTTCCACATATAGGAGTAGGTCTGTAATTTAAGAGAATTGCTGCTAATAGAATTATTATAAATAATTCCTGTAAATAGAATTGCTAAATCAAAGATTATGTATTTGTAATTTTGATAGATATTGCCAAATTGCAAATACATGTCACCTGACACAACATCCTTTGCCCATTTTTCTATTGCATTATTGGGTTTTTTCTTATTGATTGTGTAGCAATGACTTCAAATATGTTTCCTAATTTGTCCATTGACTTTTGACTCAGCTATGATTGTTTTTGCATGGATACATTTTTAAAAACATGATTGAGTTTTTCAATCTTTTCTTTTATGAGTGCTATAATTTGTGTCATATATTTAAAGGTTTTCTTCAGTCATAAATTACAACAAGAAAATCTTTTATGGTTTTTTCCTATTTTTATGGTTTCATATTTTTCTATTTAAAATCTGTAACCCATCTGGAATTTATCTGGTAAGATTTGAGGTACGGCTCCAATTTTAATTATGTATTTATTGTTACAGCTAACTACCCTGTTGTCCAAACATCATTGATAAAAATCCAGTGTTCCCAGTGATTTGTAATGAGACCTTTATCATATGCTAAATTCCTATTTGTTTTGGGGTCTACTTCTTGATTTTCTATTCTGTTTTATCTCTCTATTCATGTGCCAGTGGCATCCTAGTTTGATTTTTAAGAACATAACTAAAAGGAATTGTACTTCAATTTTTTAAACTTTATGTATCTCCTTAAAGTAACTCTTCCTTTGGGTCAGTGATCCATGGAAACAAGGTTTCCTGTCTGTGTCTTACAACATTGTTTACTTTCCCTCAGATAGCTCAGGACTAGATTTTTCTTAATCTTCCAGGAAATGAAATTTAGCCTCTACCATCTGAGTGGCATAGTCAAATGAATGGCATAACCTTGGGCTTATGAGATGACCAGAGGAATAGCATATTTTACTTTTCCAAATCCTGGTGCATAACAGGGTCACAAGGAACAGGCTCTTTTATTCCTGTGGTCATCGCTTTAAAATAAAGTTGTGTACTTAATGAATATTTACTATACGGCAAGTTGCTTCGGTGAGGATGCTTTTGGCTTCAAGTCATAGAAACAGATTCAAACAGCCTTTCACAATAAGGAAATGCATGAACTGCAGTAACCAGTTCTCAAGGGGTAGGGGGTTGGACAGGCAGTGTCAGTAGCCTGGCCATGTCATTACAGATCCAGCCTCTTACCATTTTGTGTTCCTCCATCCTCAGTCATTGGGTCCATTCTCAGGCCGATGGCAAGATGGCTTTGGCATTTCCAGGTATCCTCTCCAGACATGAAAACACCCTGAGAAAGAGACAGCAGCTCGTTTTGTTCTCTTTCTTAGGAGCAAGGGAACATTTCCCTGAAGTCTCCCATGTGTGATTGGCCAGAATTGGGTGACATTCCCATTCCCAAATCAATCACTGACAACAGGAATGTGATTAGCTTAAGGCCAATCAGACCCACCCCTGGGCTGGGCAAGGGTAAGTTCCCTCCAAGGCACATGGCTGCTTGAAGAGGGTGAACATCGGCACAAAACCGGGATTCTCATAGTAATGGAAGTGGGTAATGGTTGCTGATAATGAGTCTGCCTCATCCCTCTCCCTCTTTCTCTCTCCTGACTGGTTTCCTTTGCAAGACATCCAACAATGTCCCCCTTCACACACACTTAGTGTTTGGTCATGTATTAACTGCAAACTGAAAAATTCAATAAAGACTCATTGAACTCATACTATACGCCCAAAATGTGTGAGGAGCTGAGGACTAGAAGAAGGAAAGGCAGGGATCCTGATCTCAATGATTTAATGGGAGAGGCAGAAAATTAAGGAATTCCTTAATTCCTTAGTACAGTGATAGGTGCTATGTATTGATACATAACTTAAGGGTGCTATGGGAGTTCTAAAGAATGAGTAACTTCACGGGGAACTTCATGGTAAAACAAATGGAATATTCCAGCTGAGTTTTGAAAGATAAGTAGGTAATCAAGGAAGAAGAACATTCAGGCAGGGAAATTAGCTAGTACCAAGGACCAAGAAGGCATTGGCCTGGCATGCTCAGGTTACTATATGTGTTCTTTATGTCAAGCTATTAAGTGAACATGGCAGTGAGGCACCGTTTTACCCAAAGAATGAAGGTGCCTGGGGGGAGTTTAGAGGCCTGGTTTGCAACTTTGGTTTTTACTGTTTAAGAGACATCATCAGTGGATACCATCCCTAAGAAGTTCTGAGAGAGGTTAAAGCGAATTGCAGCATTCAAACACAAAGAGCAGATTATTAATCAACTTTCTGAGGTGACAGACCACCTCTCAGAGACCCCTAAATCTTTCTTTCACTTCACAATCAAGCTTCTTGCAAACGATATCCATACTAGCATTCTTCTCACCTCCATTCATTCCTTAACCTCAACCCACTGAGGTTAGCAATATGATGGCTGTTCCTGCTAAGGTCACCAGAGGCCTCAATAAACTGTAAGACACAAAATAGAATAAAACCAACAACAACAACAATAAACCCTCTTACATCCTACCTTCCAATCACATGAACTATTTATAATTCACAAATTACATTGGTTAATACATTTAGAGACCCCGGGCACTGAAAGTATGAATTCTTTCTCCCACTGCAGTATAAAATTAAAAGCAATCCTAAATCATAATTTTTTCCATAAGGGCTTCCTTTTTTTATAAATCATATTCTTTCAAAAAAAATCTTTCTCTGGACCCCTGCTTTGTTGCTTATTTAAGCATATGCCCACCAGCTGAGTAATTCAGCAATAAAGATATTCATACCTTGTTTGTAGTAGGTTAAATGACGTCCCCCCCAAAAGATATATTCACCCAGAACCTCAGAATGTGACCTTATTTGGAATAAGGGCCTTTGCAGATGTAATTAAGGGGAAGATCTCTAGACACATGATCCTGGATTAGGGTGGGCCTTAAATCCAATGATTTGGATTTAAGAGAAAGAAACAGAGAATCACAGAGACATGTGGGGAGAACACCACATGAAGATGAAGACAGAGATTGGAGCAATGCATCTACCAGCCAAGGAATGCCAAGAATTACTGAAACCCCCAAAGCTAGGAGAGAAACATGGAACAGATTCTCCCTCAGAGCCTCCAGAAGGAACCAACCATGCTGACACCTTGATCTGAGACTCCTGGCCTCCAGAACTGTGAGAGAATAAATGTCTGTTGCTTTAAGTCACTCAGCTGTAGTAATTTGTTACGGCAGTCCTAGGCAACTAATACATTACTCCGTAACAATCTGAATTAAAATCAGGTAACTTTTGATTATAAGAAACTCAGGAAGAGAGGAATTTATTTTAAAGAACTGCAATCTCACAGGACACAGAGATGAGAAATTAAGCCTCCTGCTTTTGGAGCTGGGAACCAGGGCGGGGAAGGAAAGTGACTGTCCATCGCTCCAAGTCATCTAATAAACTCTCTCGTATTGCTCCCTCTGGGAGTCATCCCATGCTGTCCCCTGGCTGTCTTCCTTTGCTTCATCACTCTCTGGGTGCGTGTGGCTCTTCCAGGTGACTTCAGCCCCAGTCTCTGTAAATTTCAAGTTTGTTCCCCACATCTAACTGACTTTGTCTCTCAGCAGCCCAATTACAAATTGTCATGTGAGAAACTGGGTTGGCTCAACTTAGAGTTACCTAAGGGCTAGACCCCCGACGAGCCATCCGGTGCCCATCGCTGGCCCAGTTATAGCACATGAGAGGTGGAGCCCCGTGGCATGAGTGCTGTGCCTTCCAGCCTTTGGGCAGAACTCCCACTGCAGAGGTCACAGTGGTGCAGGCAAAACTTGGCCCTTCTGGTGCAATCTGGTCATTTTTCTCCCTCCCTCGCTAGACTATGAACCCCTAGAGGGCAAGAATATAGGTCGCAGTGCCTGGGACATGGTAGATTTTCAAGGTGAGTCGGTTAAATGCAAAGGAATTAGTTGAGCTTTGTAGAACTGCAAGAAAAAGGTAAATGTTTATACCGCTTTCTCTGTTCTTTCTTGACAAAGTGGTCATTTTAAAGCTGACTTCCTTTCCTTACTTCATTCTCAGAAATAGCAAAGAGACTATCTCTGGATATTTGATAAAATGGCACTCACAAAGCCACACAACCTCACTGCGGTCCCTGATCAGTGGATCTAAGGTAAACAGTTCCCTTACCTCTTTCTCTCTCTCCATTGGTGTCCAAACTCCCTAATCTTTTGGCTGGTGCTATGATCCTTCTTGACAGAGAGCTCAGGGAAAGAGGTTGTTTGAGCCATCCTTTGCCTCTTTTTCCTTTTCTTTTCTTCCCTTTTAAAAAAATGGATTTTTCCCCACAGAGATCTTTTTCCCCAAATTTTTAAAAATTTAAGTATAGTTATTTACAATGTTGTATTCGTTTGAAGTGTACAGCAAAGTGAGTCAGCAAAAAAAAGAAAAAAAAAAAAATATATATATAGAGAGAGACAGAGAGAGACAAAGAGACAGAGAGACAGAGAGATCTTATTTTGACAACACAATCTGGTGTAACATTCTTTCAGGAGACTGCTTAGTTTCTAGAAACTCTTCCTTTGCTTTAGCTACAGCTAGTTTGTTGAGACCCTTTTGCTAATAGCCTCTCCCTTGGGTCTAAACTTCCCCAAGTACACAGTGCTGGGCCAGGGCCTGGTGGAGATCAGAAATAAAAAAGGACCAGAAGAAGACATAACCTCAGTCACTGCAGATCTCGCAAAGTATGGGGCACCCAGCTGGGCCAATCCAGAGAGGGCGCAGGAATCCTCAGGGGCGTCATCTGCATGAGATTTGCAAACCAAAAGGATCATCATCCTGGAACCCATACTTCTCAGTCAGGTGGGGAAAAGCTGATCATTCTTGTGCTAATCAGATGGACAGGTTTAGCTGAGGCAGGGAAGGAGAGAAAGGGGATAATTCCTGAAACCATTCTCTTTCTTCCAAGTCCAGCAGCCCTCCTGGCTCAACTGAAGGCCCCCCAAATTGTCATTAAAGCTGCCCCAAAGGAGAAATATTGGAAAGGGAGCATATGTAGGGACCTTTTAAAACCCTGCAAGGCATTGACATCATGATTCCTTCTGTGATGAATCAGAAGTACAGAAAACTAAGTAAAATATTTTGTTCCCAAACTGGAGCCGTTTCTAAATTTAAAGGTCAATCATCTCTTCCCTTCCATGTATGTACCAGCAAGAGGCAGCCATGGGTGCTGTCAAAAGACTGCGTAGAGATTGGTTCAACATGGTGAAGTAGAAGGACATGCGCTCACTCCCTCTTGCGAGAGCACCAGAATCACAACTAACCACAACCACTGGGTGAGTGACTCACAAGCTAGAAAACAATTATACCACAAAAGTCCACCCACTGGAATGAAGGTTCTGAGCTCCATGTCAGGTTTGCCAACCTGGGGGTCTGGCAACAGGAGGAGGAATTCCCAGAGAATCAGACTTTGAAGGCTAGCAGGATTTTGACTGTAGGACTTCAACAGGTCTAAAGGAAACAGAGACTCCACTCTTGGAGGGCACACACAAAGTGGTGTGTGCATCAGGGCCCAGGGGGAAGGAGCAGTGACCCCATAGGAGACTGAACCAGACCTACCTGCTGGTGTTGGAGGGTCTCCTGCAGAGGTGGGGGGTGGCTGTGGCTCACTTGCGGGATAAGTACACCAGAAGTTCTGGGAAGTACTCCTTGGTGTGAGCCCTCCCAGAGTCCATTAGCCCCACCAAAGGGCCTGTAGGCTCCAGTGCTGGGTTGCCTCAGGCCAAACAACCAAAAGGGATGAACTCAGCCCCATCCATCAGCAGACAAGCAGATTAAAGTTTTACTGAGCTCTGCCCACCAGAGCAACACCCAGCTCTACCCACCACCAGTCCCTCCCATCAGAAAGCTTGCACAAGCCTCTTAGACAGCCTCTTGCCTCACTCACCAGAGGGCACAGAGAAGAAGCAAGAAGAACTACCATCCTGTAGCCTGTGCAATAAAAACCACATTCGCAGAAAGATAGACAAAATGGAAAGGCAGAGGACTATGTAGCAAATGAAGGAACAAGATAAAACCCCAGAAAGAGAAACTGAACGAAATGGAGATATGCAACCTACCAGAAAAGGAATTCAGAATAATGATAGTGAAGATGATCCAGGACCTTGGAAAAAGAATGGAGGCAAAGATCGAGAAGATGCAAGAAATGTTTAACAAAGACCTAGAAGAATTAAAGAACAAACAAACAGAGATGAACAATACAATAACTGAAATGAAAAATACACTAGAAGGGCTCAATGGCAAAATAACTGAGGCAGAACGGATAAGTGACCTGGAAGGCAGAATGGTGGAATTCACTGTTGCAGAACAGAATAAAGAAAAAAGAATGAAAAGAAATGAAGACAGCATAAGAGACCTCTGGGACAACATTAAACACACCAACATTCGCATTATAGGGGTCCCAGAAGGAGAAGAGAGAGAGAAAGGACCAGAGAAAATATTTGAAGAGATTACAGTCAAAAACTTCCCTAACATGGGAAAGAAAATAGCCACCCAAGTCCAGGAAGCACAGAGTCCCAGGCAGGATAAACCCAAGGAGAAACAGGCTGAGACACATAGTAATCAAACTGACAAGAATTAAAGACAAAGAAAAATTATTAAAAGCAACAAGGGAAAAACAACAAATAACATACAAGGGAACTTCCATAAGGTTAACAGCTGATTTCTCAGCAGAAACTCTACAGGCCAGAAGGGAGTGGCATGATATATTTAAAGTGATGAAAGGGAAGAACCTACAATCAAGATTATTCTACCCAGCAAGGATCTCATTCAGATTCGATAGAGAAATCAAAAGCTTTACAGACAAGCAAAAGCTAAGAGAATTCAGCACCACTAAGCCAGCTCTACAACAAATGTTAAAGGAACTTTTCTAAGTGGGGAACACAAGAGAAGAAAAGGACCTACAAAAACAAACCCAAACCAATTAAGAAAATCATAATAGGAACATACATATCAATAATTACCTTAATTGTGAATGGATTAAATGCTCCAACCAAAAGACACAGGCTCACTGAATGGATACAAAAACAAGATCTGTATATATGCTGTCTATAAGAGACCCACTTCAGACCTAGGGACACATACACACTGAAAGTGAGGGGATGGAAAAAGATATTCTATGCAAATGGAAATCAAAAGAAAGCTGGAGTAGCAATACTCATATTAGATAAACTAGAGTTTAAAATAAAGAATGTTACAAGAGACAAGGAATGACAATGCATAATGATCAAGGGATCAATCCAAGAAGAAGATATAACAATTTTAAATATATATGCACCCAACTTAGGAGCATCTCAATACATAAGGCAAAAGCTAACAGCTATAAAAGAGGAAATCGACACTAACACAATGATAGTGGGGGACTTTAACACCTCACTTACACCAATGGACAGATCATCCAGACAGAAAATCAATAAGGAAACACAAGCTTTAAGTGACACAAAAGATCAGATAGATTTAATTGATATTTACAGAACATTCCACCCAAAAACAGCAGATTACACTGTCTTCTCAAGTGCACATGGAACATTCTCCAGGATAGATCACATCTTGGGTCACAAATCAAGCCTCAGTAAATTTAAGAAAACTGAAATCATATCAAGCATCTTTTCTGACCACAACACTATGAGGTTAGAAATCAATTACAGGGAAAAAAACGTAAAAAACACAAACACAATGAGGCTAAACAATACGTTACTAAATAACCAAGCGATCACAGAAGAAATCAAAGGGGAAATCAAAAAATACCTAGAGACAAATGATAAAATGAAAACACAACAATCCAAAACCTATGGGATGCAGCAAAAGCAGTTCTAAGAGGGAAGTTTATAGCAATACAATCCTACCTCAAGAAACAAGAAAAATTTCAAATAAACAATCTAACCTTATACCTAAAGGAACTAGAGAAAGAAGAACAAACAAAACCCAAAGTTAGTAGAAGGAAAGAGATCATAAAGATAAGAGCAGAAATAAATGAAATAGAAACAAAGGAAACAATAGCAAAGATCAATAAAACTAAAAGCTGGTTCTTTGAGAAGACAAACAAAATTGATAAACCATTAGCCAGACTCATCAAGAAAAAAAGGCAGAGGACTCAAATCAATAAAATTAGAAATGAAGAAGAAGAAGTTACAACGGACACCGCAGAAATACAAAGCATCCTAAGAGACTACTACAAGCAACTCTATGCCAATAAAATGGACAACCTGGAAGAAATGGACAAATTCTTAGAAAGGTATAACCTTCCAAGACTGAACCAGGAAGAAATAGAATATATGAACAGACCAATCACAAGTAATGAAATTGAAACTGTGATTAAAAATCTTCCAACAAACAAAAGTCCAGGACCAGATGGCTTCACAGGTGAATTCTATCAAACATTTACAGAAGAGCTAACACCCATCCTTCTCAAACTCTTCCAAAAAATTGCAGAGGAAGGAACACTCCCATACTCATTCTACAAGGCCACCATCACCCAGATACCATAACCAGAAAAGGATACTACAAAAAAAGAAAATTACAGACCAATATCACTGAAGAATATAGATGCAAAAATCCTCAACAAAATACTAGCAAACAGAATCCAAGAACACATTAAAAGGATCATACACCATGATCAAGTGGGATTTATCCCAGGGATGCAGGGATTCTTCAATATACGCAAATCAATCAAAGAGATACACCATATCAATAAATTGAAGAATAAAAACTATATGACCGTCTCAATAGATGCAGAAAAAGCTTTTTTTTCACACCCAAATTTATTTTTATTTTGCATACATAGGAAACATGACCCTATGAAAAGAACAAAAAAGGGAAATGAGCCAAGTGTTACCAGAGGAAAAGCATGCACCAATCTGCTCCCAGTTCACTCCTAGCCACACACTCAACGGAACTCTATGGAACTTCACACACCAGGAGCTGGAATGGCTCCAAGCGGTGGGCACTGTCCACTGACAGCACGGGGGGAAACAGAGTGGGCAGGAAATGTCACTGAGAGTGGAATTTCCACACACAGTGTCAGTGCCCACAGTAGTGGATTCTCACTCAGGTTCAAGGGAAAACAAAATTTATCTCACACAAACATGAATATAAAATCTTTGAGTGCTACCTAAATCATTCAGTCTCAAGATAATTTGCTATCAAAAAGATAAACAAAATTTCATCATGGACATTTGGGTGCCTACTCAGCTGCACCCAATCCAACTCCAGGGGCAGCTCTTGGGTGCTTCCTCATCAGAACAGTAAAGGGAGAAACTGGACCTGAAAATGCAAAACGAATGACCTGGAGGAAGAGGAACTTTTGGACCCATGTAGTTGTCCTGGGTTGTAAACAGCAAATGTTGCACTTTGTTATCTCATTCGAATCAAGGACTTGAGTGCGGGAGGTACTGAAGTTGGGGACAGGAGTTCAGAGGTCACACTCGGTGGTCAAAGACAGCAGCAGCAGCATCCGTGTTCACAGACTGTTTCCATGGTGTTCATCTGGCTCCAAGAGCATCCCGTGGAATTCCCGGGGAGGCCTCCAGACTTTCCATCCTTAGAAAAGGTAAGTCACCATGGCCCCATCCTGATTCCTCACTCCTACTCCATAGACATGTCCCAGTAGAGCAGGGACAGGGTGACTAGGGCTAGGGAATGAAAACCCTCAGTATCCACTCCAGTGAGGTGCCCTGATGCTCAAGTTCAATGAGTGACAACTTCTCAAGAGGCTCTGCTTAGTTCATTTCAAAAATAAGCACCCTACCCCCACCCCCCACCACTACACATACAGGGACCTACATGTCTGGCTACACGGCTTTGCCCTTCCTATACATGACCTGTCAGGTCTCAATCTGGGTTTAAATACACGATCGTGGGCATTACTCACCACACAGAAGAGCAGGACTCGGGCCCCCTAACAACCCCAGGACTACCTGTGATCCCAGGGCCAGAGAGGTTTCTGAGCCAGGGTTTGCATTTCCAACCAGATCTTCTTTATTCTAATTTTGATTAACTCCTCAGTGAAATCTATTCAGTCCTTTTTGAAGAGATCTCTCTGCAGTCCTGGGGTTTTGCATTCCCGTCTTTTTCTTAGCAAGCTCTTCCTCTTCAGAGCCTGGCGTACACCTGCGGAGATCAGTCAGCCAGGGCCCAGGGCTTCCCAACCCAGGCTTAAGCCACAGACTGCGCCCTGCTGGGACACCTCTCTCCAGGGGCTGATGTGGCTTCCCAGCCAGATGTGCCTCTCTGCTTTGAAAGTGTCCATCACAACCCACCATCAGAGCTACCTCAGGGGAGGGCACAGAGGTGCCTGGCCGTGATCACAGGCCAGAGAGCTGCTGACGTCCAGGAAGGACTCCGAGTCCGACCTCAGGACAGGACTCCACACCACCTTCCACAGGACACACTAAAAAGGGCTCGAACATTTTTTCCCCCAAGTCAGACCAAGAGCTCATCAAATGCAATGTCCAGTTTGAGGCAGGGGGCAATTTCCCATGAATTTAAATAACTTTCTTTAGTGATTTTCAGATAACTATAGACATCAATTTAGCCTCATTCCGGATCCCCATCTCCTTGAGGTGCAAGCCATACCCAGGGCTCTCCCAGCCCTGGCTGTGCAGAGGGCAGCTCTGGTCTTCAGGAAGGGGATGGAGAAGAGAAGGCTCAGAGGATGTGCCACCAATGCCTGTTTCTCTGACAGCTTTTTGAAGAGGAAGACTGTCCAGCATGGGGCTCACACAGCTGGCCCTATGGGGCCTTGCTTCAGATGGGCTGCCTGCCATGTGCGGGGCCTTCCGGGTGGCCCAGGCCCCTCCTTGCGTTCACGCGTACTCACCTGCATGTGCCCTGCCTCACCTTCCGCCGGGGTCTCTCCCCTGAGGGTCTGGGCACACCACCCTAGGGGGTCAACCCTTGGGACTCTCCACTCAGCCAGAGCACAGATTACATTGGAAACAGAAGCAACAGAGGAGACACGGGGTGAATTCAAATACTGGTCCTCCAAGGGAAACCTGAAAGGAAGCTATGCTTTCTTTGAAGATATCAAAAAGGAATTTGCCCTTTGGTGGCTCATAAGACCATTCCTGTTAGTGAACAGTGATGGGGCCAGGGAGGGCGAGTGACAGCCTCTCCGGCCTCCCCGGCCAGTTGCACAGGCAAGTGCCAGGCAGCTCCCGGCTACTTGGCCTTCACCACCTGTTCATATGGGGGCAGGGCGTGTCGAAGTAGGAAGGGGGCGGTGGGTAGGCTGTGCTTCCCTGGGGTGAGTTGGGTTGGACCTGGAAAGCCATCGCCACAGGATTCCCAGCAGGATCCATCCCTGGTCCTCCAGGGTCAGTGTAAAACGGCAGCCCCAGCTTCTGGGCTCCTGGAGTGGGGTTCGGGGGCTGCCTGGTGTAAGACACGTTGAATGTCAGCTCCTCGATCAGCGGCAGGGGGTACATGCACCTCCGGATGAAGAAGCTGGCACCACAGCAGAAGAGCACGCCCATCATCAGGAGGTACCAAAAGTACCACAGCCTCTGTATGGAGAGGGCCTGCACACAGCACCTGGAGCCACAGCAGTCCTCATAAGGGCGGCATCTGTTTGCTACACATCCTGTGGGCAGAATTACAGTGGTTTCCTTCTGGGGAGGCCCTGTAACTGGATGATCAAAGACATATAATATGTTGGATAGAGTCCTTCAAAATACCAGCAATGCTTTTGGGCCTCTGTGCAGTCCACAGGCAGCCCAAGGAGCAGCGCAGCCACACTCCCGGCCAGGCAGCCCATGGCTGCACATCCTCCTGGTCGCAGGTGTGGGTCAGCAGCACGATCCCTGTGAGGGGGCCAGCCAGCTGGCAGGCGGGATCCCAGCCGGGGTCGCAGGGGCTCGGGCAGGCGGGCGGGGAGCTGGGCTGAGTCACGCAGTCCTTGCCGCATTTGCCACGGGCTCGCGTGTCAGAAAAAGCTTTTGACAAAATTCAACACCCATTTATGATAAAAACTCTCTAGAAAGTGGGCACAGAGGGAACCTACCTCAAAATAATAAAGGCCATATACAACAAACCCACAGCAAACATCATTCTCAACAGTGAAAAACTGAAAGCATTTCCACTAAGATCAGGAACAAGACAGGGATGTCTACTTTCGACACTATTATTCAACAAAGGTTTGGCAGTCCTAGCCACGGCAATCAGAGAAGAAAAAGAAATAAAAGGAATCCAAATTGGAAAAGAAGAACTAAAGCTGTCACTGTTTGCAGATGACATGATACTATGCATATATGATCCTAAAGATGCCACCAGAAAACTACTAGAGCTAATTGATGAATTTGGTAAAGTTGCAGGATACAAAATTAATGCACAGAAACCTCTTGCATTCCTATACACTAACAATGAAAGATCAGAAAGAGAAATTAAGGAAACAATCCCATTCACCACTGCAACAGAAAGAATAAAACACCTAGGAATAAACCTACTTAAGGAGGTAAAACACCTATACTCAGAAAACTATAAGACATTGATGAAAGAAATCAAAGATGACCCAAACAGATGGAGAGATATACCATTTCTTGGACTGGAAGAATCACTATTGTGAAAATGACTATACTACCCAAAGCAAGATACAGATTCAATGCAATCCCTATCAAATTACCAATGGCATTTTTTACAAAACTAGAGCAAAAAATCTTAAAATTTGTACGGAGACACAAAAGACCCCGAATAGACAAAGCAATCTTGAGGGGAAAAAATGGAGCTGGAGGAATCAGACTCCCTGACTTCAGACTATACTACAAAGCTTCAGTAATCAAGACAGTATGGTACTGGCACATAAACAGAAATATAGATCAGTGGAACAGGATGGAAAGCCCACAGATAAACCCATAGATTAGTCAACTAATCTATGACAAAGGAGGCAAGGATATACAATGGAGAAAAGACAGTCTCTTCAATAAGCAGTGCTGGGAAAACTGGACAGCTATATGTAAAAAAATGAAATTAGAACACTCCCTACCACCATACCAAAAATAAACTCAAAATGGATTAGAGACCTAAATGTAAGACCAGACACTATAAAACTCTCAGAGGAAAATATAGGAAGCACACTCTTTGACATAAATCACAGCACGATCTTTTTTGACCCACCTACTAGAGTAACAGAAATAAAAACAAAAATAAACAAATGGGACTCAATGAAACTTAAAAGCTTTTGCACAGCAAAGGAAACTATAAACAAGACGAAAAGACAACCCTCAGAATGGAAGAAAATATTTGCAAACGAATCAACAAAGGATTAATCTCCAAAATATATAAACAGCTCATGCAACCCAACAGCAAAAAAACAAACAACTCAATCAAAAAATGGGTGGAAGACCTAAATAGACATTTCTCCAAAGAAGACATACAGATGGCCAAGAGGCACATGAAAAGGTGCTCAAGATCACTAATTATTAGAGAAATGTAAATCAAAACTACAATGAGGTATTACCTCACACCAGTTAGAATGGGCATCATCAGAAAATCTATAAACAAAGGGAACCCTCTTGTACTGTTGGTGGGAATGTAAATTGATACAGCCACTGTGGAGAACAGTATGAAGATTCCTTAAAAAACTAAAAATAGAATTACCATATGATCCAGCAGTCCCACTACTGGGCAGATACCCAGAGAAAACCGTAATTCAAAAGGCACATGCACCCCAATGTTCATGGCAGCACTATTTACAATAGCAAGGTCACAGAAGCAACCTAAATGCCCATCAACAGACAACTGGATAAAGAAGATGTGGTACATATATACAATGGAATATTACTCAGCCATAAAAAGGAACAAAATCGGGTCATTTGTAGAGCCGTGGATGGACCTAGAGACTGTCACACAGAGTGAAGTTAAGTCAGAAAGAGAAAAACAAATATCATATATTAACGCATGTATGTGCAATCTAGAAAAATGGTACAGATGAACCGGTGTGCAAGGCAGAAATAAGAGAGACAGATGTAGAGAACAAACGTATGGACACCAAGGGGGGAAAGCGGGGGGCAGGGGGATAGAGGTGGTGGGATGAATTGTGAGATTGGGATTGACATATATACACTAATATGTATAAAATAGATAACTAATAAGAACCTGCCCTATAAAAAATAAATTAATTAAATTTTTTTTTAAAAGGCTGTGTAGGGGCTTCCCTGGTGGCGCAGTGGTTGAGAGTCCGCCTGCCGATGCAGGGGACACGGGTTCGTGCCCCGGTCCGGGAAGATCCTACATGCAGTGGAGCAGCTGGGCCTGTGAGCCATGGCCGCTGGGCCTGCGCGTCCGGAGCCTGTGCTCCGCAACGGGAGAGGCCACAACAGTGGGAGGCCAGCATACCACAAAAAAAAAAAAAGGATGTGTAGATGGTAGACCCCACACACGCAAGGCATATGGCGCTCATACTCATGCTCACATATTCACACACACACACACACACAAAATGCTTGCAGCTGTCCAGAGAGATGAATGGCCCAATTACCCCGCAACCAGTACCCAATTCCATGGCGACTGGATTTCCGGAAAGCCAAAGCTGAGGGACGCTGGGGTCCGCGGCGTGGGAACAAGTGCCAGGGTCCCCATCAGGTACCCAGTAACTGTGAATGCGTGGACCTTATGAACAAATGGGGCCACTGGGCAGTTTGACCAGCCTTAAGACAAAGACAAAGCACCTCATCTGGAGTCTTGTACATCCACAGAAATGGTCTAGCCAGAGGCAGCCAACACTGAACCTGGGATCTCTTCTCCCTGGAAAATTACCCTTCCACCACACCCACCCCTTTCCCAATTCTCCCCTCACCCTGCTGAAAGCTGACAGGCAGTGTCCCACCCACCCTAGCTCACTTCCCATTCACTCACTCATTCAGCAAACGTTAACAGGCACCCACTGTGTGTCAGTCAATGTGCCAGGCCCTGGAGAGACAGGGAGGCCAGACACAGCCTGCTTCTCAGCCCTGCTGGGGACAGGGAGGGAGCCGTCCCTCTGTTCCTCTCATTCGGGGCACGCTCCACACCAGGCCAGCTCTTCAGAGAACCACGGCTTCTCCATTTCTCCTTCCTGAGGCCTCACCCTCGTGCAGGAGCAGCAGCTCAGAAAATCTCTGTCTTTTCACTTGCATTATAGGATTTTTTAAAAAATAGCAGCAGCAGCCTTGCCTTCCAAGAAGCCTGTGGCTTTGGTTAATATTTACATGTATTTGCAATTCCTTTGTACACATGGAAGGGGAAAGAATGGGTGGGGAAGGGAGTTTTGCCAGGGAATGGAAATGCACCCTGGGCCCATCCTCAAAGTGCTATGGCAATTGCCAACTTAAAATCAAGATGCAACTTGTTTAGCTAAAATTCAGGTAATTTCTGTCACTCCTGCTCTGGCCCTTCTTCCCCTGCAAACTCGCAGCTCCTTAGCTGGCCTGTGCATCGGTCCCATTCATGTGTGAGGGAGCTGTAGCTGGTCTTGGGCTTATATGCACTGGAAATTTTCTTTTTCTAATTCTGCAGGTTTGGGTCATTTTCAGAGAGCTCTGTGGGCACCCTCTGGTGGCTGACCGAAAATTTTACCTGCAAAAAATATAGTTGAACTGGGAAGGCTTTATCCGGCAGTCAGGCTCTGTGGCTGGATGGTGGACATTGTGAGTTTATGCGCTGTACTTTGTACCACCTCTTTCATCACACGATACACGGCTGGAACCGTGGCTCTGCCCTCTCAGAAGGACTGGCACCTTATAGAAAGGGCAGAGCTAAGACACAGGGCCTCCTTGTGGGGGCAGTTTTTCCAGATCAGCCTGGGTGGGGAGGATGAAGGTAGCACTTCCTTGGGCTCTCAGAGGACTCAGCCCCGAAGGAGAAGCCACTGCATTCCCGGAGCAGGCCAGGCGTGAACTGCATTCTTCCCAGAGTTCCCGCTCCTCCGCTGGTCCTAGGGGCAGCCATTCCTGAGAATCGTCCTGGTCTGTGGGCAAGGGCAGGGACGGGAGGGAGCGTAGAGGAAGAGAGGCAGGAAGGAAAACTCTCCACCTGAGGATGACGCCCCAGGCCCTCAAGTCAGGGGAGCTGATGAGCATAACTGTTCTGTCAACACGATAAATGCCCGCACCTCATTTTCCTTAGCTCGTTCTTCTCCAAGGATTTTATTAGTCTCAAGAGAGTCCCCAAAGTCAGCTCAGGTTGCCTTCATTTTGCAAAAAGAGGTCCCACGAGGTTAAGGACAAATGTGACGTCACCCAGCCTGCCAGCGCAGGCCAAGCCTGGAGTTTTCTCACCTGCCGGGTTATGATGCTTTGATATTTACCTGCAGCCCGTGGTCTCAGTCACCTCCGCCCCGCACTCTATCAGAGCAAGCCACTCTCAACCAGCAAACCGTGACGAGACCTTTGAAGAGCAAGATCTTAAGGAAGGGTACACTTTGAGGCACAGGGAAGTGCCGTGTCACAAGTGGGTTCCAGAAGCTGGCAAGAGAACCAGGTGGCTCCGATTCCAGATTCTGCAATCTTAGGCCCAAGCCCTATCATTTACCTGGAAACAAAGAGGTGCTGTCTACCAGGAGCAGCCTTCTTTATCGCCACCATTTTTCATTTGCTTTCTTTCAAAACCAGGCCCCAGGGCACAAGGGAAGCCCAGCTCCCGACGAGCCATCAGTCACCCCACACTGGTGGTGGCAGCCCCGTTCTGCCCGGCTGGGTCTGAGAGCACCACGGGGCGGCGGGAAAATACCCTTGGTGGGCAGCCCAGAAGCTAAGATGTGACCGGAGCAGAGCAAGAAAAACAAACAGAACAAAACAAAACCCAGTGTGACCACATCTGTGGGAACAGACCATTCAACTACACTCAGAGCCATCACCCCGGAGGCAGGGCAGTCCGGGGAGCTCCTGTTGAATCTGAACTGAGCGTGTGGGTTTCTCCCTCTAACCTGTGCTTCCAGCAGAATGAAAATACTATTGCGAGGTCACTATGTGCCAAACACGCAGGATGGAGCAGGTATCGTGCTCATTGCAGCTAAAGGAGAGCTGCCGCCCACTCTAAACCCTTCATACAGATTACCTCATGAGTCCTCGTGACAACCAAATGAAGGAGGTACAGCTAATCCCCCATAAAAGAGGACACTGAGACAGAGAAATTACATAATCTGCATCATGCATATTGCCAGGGGTGGAGTCAGGATCCAACCCTGGCCATCTGGCTTCAGAGCTGGTGCTCTTAAACCACTTCACCCTGTGGTTTCCTCCAGTATGTGCTAAGAGCTCATTGAGCCTTCATAAAAGCTGCACATAGTATGTCCTAGCACTCCCATTTTACTGATGAGAAAACAGAATCATAGAGGAGCTAAAGAAGGTTATACAGCTAGCAAGAGGCAGAGCCAGAATTTGAATCCAGGTAGCTAGACTCCTGGATCCCAGCTCTAATCATCACATTCTACCACCTCCCTTTAAGCCAGGGCAGTTTTCCAATGCTCCCACTCACTAGGTTTTGCAAAATTCCTGCTGGATGTTGGCAAGCACCACTCTGGCTTTGCGGCTCAACCCAGAGCCCAGGGAGAGGCCCTCCTGCCCTCCCAGAGGCAGATGTGAAGGGGCACCTGGCCCTCCGCACACTGCTCCAGGGATCCCCCCCCCAGGAGCCAGTGGGTTCATTGCCACTGCTGACTAGCAAAGTAACCTGAGTCTTGATTCTGCCCCCGTCGCCTGGGTTTGTCTATGTGGGGCTTCAGACCTGGGAAGGTGTCCCTCTCTCCTTAGCCAGATTATTCCTATTTCCTTGGAAGCACAAATGTTTATTTTACGGGACATAAAGGCAGAGCCAGTTCCTTCACTGGGTATCAGGCTCCCCAGGGCTCTCCCTGGACGGCCACTCAGGAAATTGGGAAGCCTGGCTCAACCGCAGCGCTGCTCTGAGGGGCCAGCATCCATAGGGTGTTACTGCATTTTCCATTTGAATTAACGTTGATTAAACGTTGATTAAATCAAACATTTAGCTGTTTGATTAAGAAATATCTCAGGCAGATTTTTCTCCTTTCTGGCTTATTGATCACATAGCTGGCTCCCTTCCAAAAGAGATTCTGGCCTTTGTCTTTTAAGGTTCATGTTCTGCTAGGTTGAGCGGTTGAGTTGTATCAAATGGGATCGACACCATGACCCCAACTTTAAATCGCCCGGTGCCTGTGCTGGCTGTCTCCCATCTGTCACTCCAGAGCTCCCTTCACACTTCTCCAACCTGCTCTGTGTGTGTGCCAGGGGGCTGGCCTACAAGGACACATCAATGGGTCCCTTATCCTCTGGCTTTCGTTGGATCCATTTGATGGAGGTCACTGGCAGTAAATAAGTAGGCAGGAGGTGAGAGAAGCCAAGGGGGTTGTCCCCTGGCTCTCTTCCTGCCAGGCTACCATGGATTATCTGTGTCCCGCCACTGAGGCCACAACTCATACGTTCTATCATATATTCTAGTAACCACTGGTGGTTATAAACTACCCCCAACACTTACTAGCTTAAAACAACCGCAAACATTTATTTTACTGATGAAGCTATCATTTGGACAGGGCTTGGTGGGGCAGCTCATCTCTGTTCCGCGTGGCATAAGCTGGGGCAGCTTGACTAGGGTTGGAGAATCCACTTCCAAGATGGCTAGCAAGTTGGTGTAGGTTATGGTCTGGGCAAGCTTAGTCAGGACTGTCAGCAGAGGCCTCAGTTCTCTAGGTGGGCCTCTACTTGGGGCTGTTAGACTTCCTCCCAGCAAGGTGTCCATGTTCCAAGAGCAAATGTCCAAAGGAAAGGAAATGGAAGTTTCCAGTCTCTTAAGACCTGGGCCTGGAAACAGATACAACACCACTTCTGCCATGTTCTATTGGTCAAAGCAGTTGCAGAGGCCCCTCTAATTCAAGGAGAAAGAACATAGACCCCACTCTTGATGAAAAGGGTATCAGAGAATTTTATCTATCTTTAATCCACTACATTTTATAAGTGCCCCTCCTATGGCTATTCCCTCCAGGTTCCAATAACTGGTCTCCTCCCTTGCTCCCTCAGGCCGGGGGTGGAGCAGCTCGCTCCCTGATAGTGCTTGCCCAAGGTGCTACGCCACCCCTGGTTTCCCAAACCCTGATCACACATCTGTAACAGTCTCTTTACTAAACTCCCCCTCAAAATATCCAGCTGGAGTGTACCCAGGTCTTTGCTGGGACCCTGGCAACGTTTCTCTGTCAAGTTCTTCTTTGCCCACACGGGAATACCCCATGAGACCACCCTCCTCAGGACCTTTCCTCCCAACTCCCACCAGCCCCCATACTCCCCACACTCCAATCTCCTTTCAACTTTACCTAGTGCTTTCCTTGGAAGACCTCTGCTCAGTCATTAACTGCAGTTATTTATCAAAATAATTCGTGCTTCCATGCTTCCAGGGTGCTCAAAGGCTTCATGTCCACCTCACCCAGGAAAATGGTTACACAGTTATAGAACACTATAGTTAAATCTAAATCCAAAGAGAAATGCCTAAAGAT
Organism: Monodon monoceros; assembly: GCF_005190385.1. Classification (NCBI taxonomy): domain Eukaryota; kingdom Metazoa; phylum Chordata; class Mammalia; order Artiodactyla; family Monodontidae; genus Monodon; species Monodon monoceros. The sequence goes on from NW_021703778.1 coordinate 110,301,633, forward strand.
AGAAATTTGTGACCCTCCAATTAAGCTAATAAGGGCGTCCTTTTGGTCAAGCTAGCCTTTCAGATCCCCTCAGACCACACAGACAACCTCCAAACCTTCCTGCTCTTAGCCTCCCCTAGACATTTACCTTGACCTTGGATCCCCAGGCAGAGATTGACGATCTATTTTCCTTTCTTTGGCTTTTCCCTGACGACTCTCATGCCTTCAATGTGGGAACTGCAACTGATAAATTCAGGACTAGGGCAAAAGGGCATATTTACTGCCCCAATGCCTCATTTCATTCAAAGACAAGTGTATTTCCAGTAATTGAGAAGGAACAAAGGTTGTATTTCTATGACACTGTAAAAGATAGCATTCTCTGGATTCTTATCTGGAACTCTGATAGTTATGGTATCTGTCACGTATTTAATCAGCAGAGACAAGAAAGGCAGCACTAAACTATCTCTGAAGCACTTTCTTATCTTCTATTACTTCCAGAACTTCTTTTCATTAATGAATTCATTGAAGAAATATTTATTTGAACATTTGCTGTATGGGGCAGGCACTGTATGAAGCACTGGGGACAATGATGAGCAAAAACAGATGGACTAAAAGATACACGACACAAAGATTTACACAAATAAATGGGATATAACACACTGGGATACCGGCTTCCTTGTAATATGAGGGTGTATAATAGGGAGATAGTGATAATCAGTGAGGTCAGGGATAGGTTTCTGTCACCCTTAAGTTGCACTAATGCTCCCGCCCTCTACCAAGCTCAACCCTGCCCTGCGATAATGTAGAACAGATAAAATGAAAGCGTTAGCCCTGTTGCTTGTAGCCCTGAGCTGCTGAGTGCTAGGGACCTCCACCTACAGTAGCCCTGTCAGGTCCCCAGTCAAACCCACCCACCCTCTGAGATATCAGGAGAACCACTCCCATCAGTGGCAGGTATGTGGAGTCTGTCTAGGGCTTCTTCTAAAGCACAGTGAACCTTGTTTCACAGTGACACATCCAGGTCTTCCATGATGTCTACCTGTTGCCATGTCAAGTTGTCCAAGGTCTCTCTACCAAGCAGTCCCAGCCCCATTTACTAGGATGCCTCAGAGGTAATGTTGCCAGAGATGTCAGTGGCGTATCTGGCTCAACTCTTTGCCCAGGTCTTTTTTTTTTTTAAATTGAAGTAGAGTTGATTTACAATGTTGTGTTAGTTTCAGGTGTACAGCAAAGTGATTCAGTTATACATACGTATATACGTTCTTTTTCAGAGTCCTTTCCTATATAGTTATTACAAAATACTGACTATAATTCCCTGTGCTATTCAGTAGGTCCTTGTTGGTTATCTATTTTATATATAGTAGTGTGTATCTGTTAATCTCAAACTCCTAATTTATCCCTCCTCACCCCCTTTCCCCTTTAGTAACCATAAATTTGTTTTCTATGTCTGCATCTATTTCTGGTTTGTAAATAAGTTCATTTGTATCATTTTTTTAGATTCCACATATAAGTGATATCATGATATTTGTCTTTGTCTGACTTACTTCACTTAGTATGATAATCTCTAAGTCCATCTATGGTGCTGTAAACGGCATTATTTCATTCTTTTTTATGGCTGAGTAATATTCCATTGTCTACAGATACCACATATTCTTTACCCATTCGTCTGTAGATGGACACTTAGGTTGCTTCCATGTCCTGGCTACTGTAAATAGTGCTGCAATGAACACTGGGGTGCATGCATCTTTTCGAATTAGAGTTTTCTCTGGATATATGCCCAAGTTCAGGTCTTTAAAGAGCTGGGTTTTATACCTTCCCTGAGTCCATGTGCTATAGGATCCTATGGAAGTCTTTCTACCATGAAGCTGGGTATTACTATCCTGATATTTACTTTGAGTTGTTCCTCTCCTTATAGCTAATCATGGGGGAAACTACACATTTAGGCAGTAGCCAAGGTTCTCTGGGCCCCATGCTCACTCTGTCTTCTAAGGAGAGCCAGGCGCAGTGGGCAGCCCCCCGGGGATTCTGTGTCCTCCAGATGCTGCCCATGTTACTAGAGCAGACACCCCCTCAAGCCCTGCCCTGCCCTGCCCTGCCCGTGTGTGCAGAGCGTGTGTCTGCCTCGCAGCTGAGGCCCACGCGTTAGGATGAGTGTTCCCATCTGAGGATGCTAGTCTGGTAAGGCAGCAAACAGCTGCTGAGAGAAACATGAATCAGAATTGGATATAAATGCTGGTGCTGCCACGTACCCGCTACGTGCAATTGGGCACCATCCTGAAACAGCCTCAGTTTCTTCATCGGCCAAAACAATGAGATAATCATTTCCACCTTCCAAGAATAAATAACAGCAACCCTATGCAATGCTGGGAACCCAGAAGGCTATACTCAGCCATCTGCTCCAAGGCTAAAGCAAAGGTGCAGATCATGAAAAACACACTCCATTTGCTGAAATAAAACACTCTACCCCGGAGAGGAGGACTGCATCCTGAACACTTTGGTGGCAGAGAAGTCAGATCCTGCAAAGAGCACCGGGGTAGGGGTTGAGTTAGGCTTCCACGTGCAGTGGAAGTTGAAGGGGTGCGACAGGAGGAGGCCTGCCAGATCTAAGAGGTTCTGTCAGTCCGAGGGCACAAGTGTGGATACGGGCAAGGCTTCAGACAGAGCGGGCCCACTGCCCTAAATTGCTGCACTGACCTTGACTCAGGCCAGCCTGTGGGGAAAAGGAGGGAGTAACACCGACAAGTGCCCCACGCGCCCCTAGAAAGGGCGAGCTAGTGCCTCCCCACTTCTGGGACCACCTACAGGATCTGCGAAGGGGTCTAACCCCACCAGCACCACCAGCAAATGGACCTTGACGACCCCTCCAAGCTGAGTCCAGAGAGGAAGAGCCTCCCTCTGCCTGGCTTGGAAAGAGGCTGCAAGAGGCAACAGCCACTGGGGCTCAGCACAGCGGGCCAGCTTTCAGAGTTTCCGAATAAATGCATGCTGTGCTGTGCGCCCAGAGGACAAGACTGCCTCTCCTTGGGTGACCTTGCTGCCAGCAGCGCTTTTGTTAGTGCGTGGACTTTCATCATACTCAAAAGAGTCTACATTTGAAAGAAGTTAAGCTGAAGGAAGCTGGGAAAAAAGGAGTCAGAAGAAGCCCGCTGGGATAGCATAACCCTTCAACCAAGTTGTCACCCGGGGCCTAAGTGCGTAGTGGGCAGTACACAGAGGGGGGCTTTCTCTCTCACACACATTTTGCCAAAAGCAAGGCTTACCCGAATCACCGTGATCGTCATCGCAGTTACTGAGAGTTGACCATGTGCCCGGAACCTTACTGAGCACTCCCCACCCATCGTGGAATTCAACCTTCACAACCAGTCCGTGAGGTAAGTGTATCTCTGTTATACAAACAAGGAAACCGAAGCTCAGAGATGACAGAGCACCAGCCCCGGGTCATCATTGTTGATAAGTGGTAAAGCTGCAAGATTACTTTTTGTGAAGAGTAATGAAGAAAAGTACAGCATCTTCGCATTAGAGTCCCCTCGGGACAAGGGCTTCAAAGTTACAGACTCTCAAGATGAGAAGGGACTTTAAAGTCACCCCAGTCACTCACTCCAGGCTTCTCTGTCTCCTGTCCACCAAGGGCAGGAAGGACGGATCCCTGGGCCCTCGGTGAAACATCACCTCATCCCTGTGCTCTTCCCCAGATGGCACACACTCTAAATTGTGCCCGGGAGGATTCGAGTACTCCCTTCTTTTTTTTTTTTTAACATCTTTATTGGAGTATAATTGCTTTACAATGGTATGTTAGTTTCTGCTTTATAACAAAGTGAATCAGTCATACATGTACATATATCCCCGTATCTCTTCCCTCTTGCTTCTCCCTCCCTCCAACCCGCCCTATCCCACCCCTCTAGGTGGTCACAAAGCACCGAGCTGTTCTCCCTGTGCTATGTGGCTGCTTCCCACTAGCTATCTATTTTACGTTTGGTAGTGTATATATGTCCATGCCACTCTCTCACTTTGTCACAGCTTACCCATCCCCCTCCCTGTATCCTCAAGTCCATTCTCTAGTAGGTCTGTGTCTTTATTCCCATCTTGCCCCTAGGTTCTTCTGACCATTTTCTTTTTTTTTTTTTTTTAGATTCCATATATATGTGTTAGCATGCGGTATTTGTTTTTCTCTTTCTGACTTACTTCACTCTGTATGACAGACTCTAGGTCCATCCACCTCACTACAAATAACTCCATTTCGTTTCTTTTTATGGCTGAGTAATATTCCATTGTATATATGTGCCACATCTTCTTTATCCACGTCGATGGACATTTAGGTGGCTTCCATGTCCTGGCTATTGTAAATAGTGCTGCAATGAGCACTGTGGTACATGTCTGTTTTTGAATTATGGTTTTCTCAGGGTATATGCCCAGTAGTGGGATTGCTGGGTCGTATGGTAATTCTATTTTTAGTTTTTTAAGGAACCTCCATACTGTTCTCCATAGTGGCTGTATCCATTTACATTCCCACCAACAGTGCAAGAGGGTTCCCTGTTCTCCACACCCTCTCCAGCATTTATTGTTTCTACACATGAAATAATGCTCAACATCATTCATTAATCATTAGAGAAATGCAAATCAAAACTACAATGAGATATCATCTCACACTGGTCAGAATGGCCATCATCAAAAAATCAGGTACTTCCTTCTTATCTCATCTTCTTATTTAGGAAGTTCAGAGCGAGATGTGGCTTCGAGGGCCTGTGACCTGTGAGTCACACAGCGCCCCTTGCTCAGAAGGGTCCCATGCTGGATTTACTGCTTTGCTGTCACTGCCTTGAAATTGTTAATAAAATTTTTAACAAGGGATCCTGTATTTTCATTTTGCAATGAGCCCCGCAAATGCCATATCTGATTGTGGACAGAGCTTTAGGTTTAGGGCAGGGAGAGGCAGCCATTCAAACTACAGTTAGCGTCTTTTGCCTGTACCCTCTTCTCATAGAAGTGGGCTGCCTGGTGACAACACCACAAGTGATGAAGCCCAAAGGGCACTGATGTGCCCCTTTCCAACAAATGCAGATAAAACAGATACTTTAAATGTGTCAATATGGGAGAAATTGTTTTCTCAAAAATTTAACTGTATTGTACCTGGTATTGATACCAACCACTAAAGCCGGCCACTGTCTCTCTCAGGTTTTCCTTGATTTCATAAAAACCACAACGACCTTGCCACCCTTTCCTCATCACTGCTGAGTTCGGGAATTTCAAGTGTACAATCACAGCAATCGTCCCAATTTTGCACAGATTTCCACGGCACTACAGACGGTTAAAAGGAAGAAAAGGAGCATTGTTTGCTGTCCAATTATGGGGAGCATGCAGGAACAGGATTGGAAGTCCTGATGTCAAAAACTCCTGTGTTGATCACACCCTACGTTTCCGGACATGTTTTAACAGTGTTTAAAAGCCAGAGGCCTGGGTAAAGAGAAAACAACCCTTAGTCGTTTTCCTAGGACTGTGATCCCCTGAAATAGCATTTGCTTTCACCCAAAGACAAAAGGGAAAATACGAGTAGAGAATCTGTGTTTGTGGAGAATTAGGCTCCTCCAGATCTTGATTTCATGGCACTTAAAAGTATGTCGGTGATACGAGCCCAGCTACATGTAAAGGACTAAACTAAATCAAAATTAAGCAGAGTTTCCAAGGTTTTTTTAAAAGAGAGGAGCCACTATTTAGGTCTATTACCCCTACACACACACACACACACACACACACACACACACACACACACACACAATTTTACCTCTTTAACTCAAAGTCCAGGGATTTTTCTCTTCTAGGTCTGGTGCTAGAATAGCTGACACTAGTGATATTTATTCCAAGGCACCATTCATTCATTCCTTCCTTCATTCACTGACAAGGTCAGTTCAAAACATGTGGGTCCCCTGAACAGGCTAAGGGTCCAGCACCCCTCCCACCAATATGCCTTTATTATGTGTTCAGCGTCTGCTTAATGGAGGCGGGGAAAGCTGATTTGATGCCAATGAAAAACGAAAATGTCTTTGTTTATAACCCACATGTCAACTGTCCTTCTCATCCTCTTCTGAGTATTTTCAAAGCACAATTCCACTCACAGAAGAGCACTGGCGAGCGATGTAATTTACTGACATGTCGACATGGTGACGTAGAAAGGCATTTACATTGCACAGCGGTCAGTGCTCTGCTTGAAAATCCCCAATACCACATGTGTAGGACAAGGATATATGTTCCAGGTAGACAAAACAAAAATGTGTTTAAAATAAACCTGCTCCTCTATCCTCACCTTTTTATTATTACTCTTGCCCTCACTCATCTTCTTGTCTTCAGAGTCTGACGTGTCAGTGGAACTAGTGCATCCCTGGTTAATCCAGGCAGTATGACCAGGAAGCAGAACAAAGGCAGCAAACTCTTCTAGTGCTTGTAGTGAGCAAAGACTGGCCATCCCAGGGTGGCCACTGAACCCGTATTCCCCTCGCCTCTCCCAAACATCTCCTCCACCCCACACCCACCTACACAGTCATGCTCACACAGTCTGAGAAAACCCACCTCCCACCAGAAAAGCCGGACTCTGACACAGTCTGTTAGTGTAACTCAAAGGGCCTGCTGCCCATCTCGTACTTGCCTGGACCTCCCCCATCGGGGTTCAAGGGCCCAGGGCCCACTCTGAAATTGCTTCTGTAAACTAGATGTATGATCCTCTCTGAAGGGTCACCCTTATCTGGGATCTCTCCAGTAGAAGGCCTCCCGGGAAAGAAGATCGTAAAATCTGGAAGCAGACAATGGGGAGCTAGAACCGACCAGGACTCTGGGCACCAGGGAGAAAAGGCCCCAAATGCCTGCAGGAGTGGGACAGAGAGGAGAGGGGCGTATAAGAAGCTAAGGGGAAAGCCTCCTGCTAACAGACCCATGGCAGGTACACAGCAGGAGCTGTTAGAGTTGGCTACTCCTCCCTCCTCCTTTCCATTCCAGAACTCTCCTGAAGGCCCTCCTGGCACGTGCAGAAGTGCATACTGATAGCTTCCTGCTCCCATTTACTTCTTGCACAGTCTCCTCTCCTATCCATAGAGAAGGCTACTCTTTGAATAGTTTTGACTGGGAACCAATAGTGATGACTAAAGCAAATCATTAACTGAGCCTCAGAAGGAAGGAATATCTTCAGAAAGAGACCCGCAAAATCCTCCCCCATATCATTTATATTGAATGGGTGTTACCCCCGGACTTTAAGTTATTTTAATATGCCTTTCAAGTCACTTTCCTCTCTGCAGTGGTGCAGTGGGACATGTTGGACAACTAGCACTGATTTGTAGACTTTGCCAGTTTCCATGGTGTCAGTACTCCCTCCAAGGCCCATTTCATGCTACCAGCTTATGACCAAACACAGAGTTGGAAGACACACACAAAATTGACTCTCCCCAAGCACCTGCAAGTTAGCTCAAGCACACCACTGGGTCAAAACCTCTGATACCTATTGCTTAAATTTAGCCAGATTTCACTAGCTCCCAAACAGCGCTTTTCAAGATGGCGATGGGCTGACACAAAGCACAAAGCAGCTACATCAATACTGGATGTGCTGCCTTCATACACAGCATAGGGAACTTGGCCTATTTTTAGCACTGCATTTCCCTGCATACTGTCTGCAATTCTCTGGCCCATGTCTAGTCTTAGTATTCCCTTCCATAAAGGAAAGGACATCTTATCAGCCTCTGCTCAGCCTTTTGGACTCAAGAGAATGTGTACCAGCCCCATCTACACTGTTTACCACCATGGCTGGTCAACCTGATAGCACCTCCCCAACATCTGTTTGGATCTGCTTGGAAGCACAGGTGGTCACATACTCTGACTCTATCCATTCATAGTGCTAAAATGGTGACTTTAAGCCTCTAACCTGGTAACCTGTACTAATATAACTCTTAGAAGTAAAAATACCTCAAGACTCTAAACTCAAAACTGCTTTTGTGCTGCACAGAGAAACTGGAAACAACAGAAAGCAAGAGTTAGGGCTTCTGAGCAGACCTCTTATAGAAATCTCAACTTTCCCTGGGGGCCCTTCCAGCATTACTCCACTTCCATTTTATAGCCACTCAACAAAACAGACTCTGCTATAAGGGTCAGGCCAAAGCAACACTTTAAGACCTACTGCCAGTGCAAGTAGGGTGGTGGGAAGCGATTGGCTGAGGGTAAAAGGGAGCCTGTCAGAGGCAGGTGAGGCAGCGTCTAGTCTACGAGTCTATACAAAGGATTTTCTTCTATCCTGCAAGTGTCTCAGAGGCAGAGCAGTTTCAAGTGTAAGGAACGAAAAAACATTTTCCAAGTCCTCCCTCACCCTCTCTTCCAGTTGGAGGTAAACACAGCCTTTCTCAGAGAACAAGATAAGCCAGAAATAAGTGAAGAGACAAAAAGATGTCCTGAAAAAAATGAATGTAAATATATATGTGAGAGGTTTTTTTCCTTTTACATCCAAATACTGCCAATTATTTTTGAAGAAGTTGGTTATGGTTCAATTGGAAGGAACTATTCTAGGTAGCTGTTCTGAAACATAGTCAATAAGTCCATTTATCATTTCTTGGAGTGATCTGAGCTTTAAAACCATTCACTCTTTCTCTTGGCCTCTACCCTTTGCTTTCCAAGTGAATTGCGCTAAATTCATCATGAGAGATTTTATTGTCTCATATTCCCCCTTGCTAAATACCTGGCTGATTTCATTGTTTTCATGAACCTAAAAACCTAATTGACAGAGGGATGTGCATTCCCTTCAAATTGCACATTCATCCACCAGAGGAGTCTCTGAGTGTATACCAGCTAGCTTTCCAGAGTCCCTGGGTATTGATCCTGATATTGCACAATTTTCCAATAAAGACCTGAGTCACACAGACATAAATTAGCAGAAGTACTGAAAATCTTCCTGAAGATTCACTGGGTAAGAGATGCAGGTGGCTTCTTCGACTCAAAAAGCCTACAGGCAATTGCGTGCCATGTTGGGAAGGGGAAGAGATTTCCACTGGGAGAGCTTATCATTCCTTAAATGTTTATGTTTGTTTTCTCAGTTATAAAATTACCACCAAATATGTCTAGTGTCTGAAGGGGCTGATTTTTTTTCTTTTACTACAGCCTTCAAGATAGCACATACATGACTTTTCAGAACATACTTTGATAAGTCAGGGGACTCTCTTTTGTTGCAGGAGAGATGTGCGGTCTCACCAATTTCTTTAACATTTCTATTTTTCCTACCTGCACAGAAACACCACCCTGCACGTTCTCAACACTATCCCAGGAAGCACAGCTTATGATAAGAGAGAACCTAATATAGGACACACCTTGCACCTGACATTTATAACCCTTTTCCTTCCTGCAGCGAAATCTTAAAATTTCAGAGTCAGACGAATTTATCTCAAGTGACCTTTACAATTTAATTAGCTTCACTTTTGCTATCAGCAAAATGGGGAGAAACATATCTGCTGCTACTACACAATGAAGAAAGAATGGATAGCTTGACTTTCCTGGGGAAAGTGGCATTCTATAGAGCACAGGGTAAGTGCTGGTGGAGATGGGAGACAATCTTCCCAAGTAACTTATGATCCAGGAGCCCAAGACAGGCCAAAGTCTGTAACAGAAGCCCAGAGACAACTCCATTCACTTATACTCCAGGATAAGACCTTCACCTTCCTTTCTTAATTTCCCAAGGTGCTTAGCACATTTTTATGTCCGATAAATGTGGCAAAATAACGAAATGAAAGATGACTAGTCAGGCCAATTAGTGTCTTATCTTTGGTTAACAGCTATACAATATTTATTCCTTCAAAAACTGAAATGGAGGAGATTGGTTCAAGATGGCGGAGAAGAAGGATGTGCTCTCACTCCCTCTTGCAAGAGCACCAGAGTCGCAACTAACTGCTGAAGAGTCATCGACAGGAAGACACTGGAACTCACCAAAAAAGATACCCCACATCAAAGGCAAAGGAGAAGCCACAGTGAGATGGTAGGAGGGGCACAATCACAATACAATCAAATCCCATAACCGCTGGGTGGGTGACTCACGAACTGGAGAACACTTATACCACAGAAGGCCACCCACTGGAGTGAAGGTTCTGAGCCCCACGTCAGGCTTCACAACCTGGGGATCTGGCAACGGGAGAAGGAATTCCTAGAGAATCAGACTTTGAAGTCTAGCGGGATTTGATTGCAGGAATTCGACAGGACTGAGGGAAACAGAGACTCGATTCTTGGAGGGAATACACAAAGTAGTGTGTACATCGGGACCCAGGGGAAGGAGCAGTGACCCCATAGGAGACTGAACCAGACCTACCTGCTAGTGCTGGAGGGTCTCCTGCAGAGGCAGGCGGTGGCTGTGGCTCACCATGAGGACAAGGACACTGGCAGCAGAAGTTCTGGGAAGTACTCCATGGCATAAGCCCTCCCAGAGTCCGCCATTAGCCCCACCAAAGAGCCTGGGTAGGTTCCAGTGTTGGGTCGCCTCAGACCAAACAACCAACAGGGAGGGAACCCAGCGCCCCCCAACAGCAAACAAGGGGATTAAAGTTTTACTGAGCTCTGCCCACCAGAGCAACACCCAGCTCTACCCACCACCAGTCCCTCCCATCAGGAAACTTGCACAAGCCTCTTAGATAGCCTCATCCACCAGAGGACAGACAGCAGAAGCAAGAAGAACTACAATCCTGTAGCCTGTGCAACAAAAACCACATTCACAGAAAGATAGACAAGATGAAAAGGCAGAGGACTACGTACCAGATGAGGAACAAGATAAAACCCCAGAAAAACAACTAAATGAAGTGGAGATAGGCAACCTTCC
>NW_021703778.1:110312443-110459421 GCF_005190385.1 Monodon monoceros
AAAACCCCAGAAAAACAACTAAATGAAGTGGAGATAGGCAACCTTCCAGAAAAAGAATTCAGAATAATGATAGTGAAGATGATCCAGGACCTCGGAAAAAGAATGGAGGCAAAGATCGAGAAGAGGCAAGAAATGTTTAACGAAGACCTAGAAGAATTAAAGAACAAACAAACAGAGATGAACAATACAATAACTGAAATGAAAAATACACTAGAAGGAATCAATAGCAGAATAACTGAGGCAGAAGAACAGATAAGTGACCTGGAAGGCAGAATAGTGGAATTCACTGTTGCGGAACAGAATAAAGAAAAAAAGAATGAAAAGAAATGAAGACAGCCAAAGAGACCTCTTGGACAACATTAAACGCACCAACATTCGCATTACAGGGGTCCCAGAAGGAGAAGAGAGAGAGAAAGGACCAGAGAAGATATTTGAAGAGATTATAGTCGAAAACTTCCCTAACATGGGAAAGGAAATAGCCACCAAAGTCCAGGAAGTGCAGAGAGTCCCATACAGGATAAACCCAAGAAGAAAGATGCTGAGACACATAGTAATCAAATTGGCAAAAATTAAAGACAAAGAAAAATTATTGAAAGCAGCAAGGGAAAAATGACAAATAACATACAAGGGAACTCCCATAAGGTTAACAGCTGATTTCTCAGCAGAAACTCTACAAGCCAGAAGGTAGTGGCATGACATATTCAAAGTGATGAAAGGGAAGAACCTACAACCAAGATTACTCTACCCAGCAAGGATCTCACTCAGATTCGATAGAGAAATCAAAAGCTTTACAGACAAGCAAAAGCTAAGAAAATTCAGCACCACCAAACCAGCTCTACCACAAATGCTAAAGGAACTTCTCTAACAAGAGAAGAAAAGGACCTATAAAAAGAAACCAAAACAATTAAGGAAATAGTAAAAGGAACATACATATCAATAATTACCTTAAATGTAAATGGATTAAATGCTCCAACCAAAAGACACAGGGTCACTGAATGGATACAAAAACAAGACCTGTATATATGCTGTCTACAAGAGACCCACTTCTGACCTAGGGACACAAACAGACTGAAAGTGAGGGGATGGAGAAAGATATTCCATGCAAATGGAAATCAAAGGAAAGCTGGAGTAGCAATTCTCATATCAGACAAAATAGACTTTAAAATAAAGAATGTTACAAGAGACAAGAAAGGACACTACATAATGATCAAGGGATCAATCCAAGAAGAAGATATAACAATTATAAATATATATGCACCCAACATAGGAGCACCTCAATACATAAGGCAACTGCTAACAGCTATAAGAGGAAATTGACAGTAACACAATAATAGTGGGGGACTTTAACACCTCACTTACACCAATGGACAGATCATCTAAACAGCAAATTAATAAGGAAACACAGCTTTAAATGACACAATAGACCAGAGAGATTTAATTGATATTTATAGGACATTCCATCCAAAAACAGCAGATTACACTTTCTTCTCAAGTGCGCACAGAACATTCTCCAGGAGAGATCACAACTTGGGTCACAAATCAAGCCTCATTAAATTTAAGAAAATTGAAATCATATCAAGCATCTTTTCTGACCACATTGCTATGAGGTTAGAAATCAATTACAGGGAAAAAAAGTAAAAAACACATAACATGGAGGTTAAACAATATGTTACTAAATAACCAAGAGATCACTGAAGAAATCAAAGAAGAAATCAAACAATACCTAGAGACAAATGACAATGAAACAACAACGACCCAAAACCTGTGGGATGCAGCAAAAGCAGTTCTAAGAGGGAAGTTTATAGCAATACAATCCTACCTCAAGAAACAAGAAAAATCTCAAATAAACAATATAACCTTACACCTAAAGGAACTTGAGAAAGAAGAACAAACAAAATCCAAAGTTAGCAGAAAGAAAGAAATCAATAAGATCAGAGCATAAATTAATGAAATAGAAACAAAGGAAACAATAGCAAAGATCAATAAAACTAAAAGCTGGTTCTTTGAGAAGACAAACAAAATTGATAAACCATTAGCCAGACTCATCAAGTAAAAGAGGGAGAGGACTCAAATCAATAAAATTAGAAATGAAAAAGGAGACGTTACAACAGACACTGGAGAAATACAAACCATCCTAAGAGACTACTACAAGCAACTCTATGAATAATAAAATGGACAACCTGGAAGAAATGGACAAATTCTTAGAAAGGTGTAACCTTCCAAAACTGAACCAGGAAGAAATAGAAAATATGATCAGCCCAATCACAGGTAATGAAGTTGAAACTGTGATCAAAAATCTTCCAACAAACAAAAGCCCAGGACCAGATGGCTTCACAGGTGAATTCTACCAAACATTTAGAGAAGAGCTAACACCTATATTTCTCAAACTCTTCCAAAAATTTGCAGAGGAAGGAACACTCCCAAACTCATTCTATGCGGCCACCATCACCCTGATACCAAAACCAAAGATACAACAAGAAAAGAAAATTACAGACCAATATCACTGATGAATACAGATGCAAAAATCCTCAACAAAATACTAGCAAACAGAACCCAACAACACATTAAAAGGATCATACACCATGATCAAGTGAGATTTATCCCAGGGATGCAAGGATTCTTCAATATACACAAATCAATCAATGTGATACACCATATTAACAAATTGAAGAATAAAAACCATATGATCATCTCAATAGATGCAGAAAAAGCTTTCGACAAAGTTCACCACCCATTTATGATAAAAACTCTCCAGAAAGTGGGCACAGAGGGAACCTACCTCAACATAATAAAGGTCATATACGACAAACCCACAGCAAGCATCATTCTCAATGGTGAAAAACTGAAAGCATTTCCTTCAAGATCAAGAACAAGACAAAGATGTCCACTCTTGCCACTATTATTCAACATAGTTTTGGAAGTTCTAGCCTCGGTAATCAGAGAAGAAAAAGCAATAAAAGTAATCCAAATTAGAAAAGAAGTAAATCTGTCACTGTTTGCAGATGACATGATACCATACATAGAGAATCCTAAAGACGCCACCAGAAAACTACTAGAGCTAATCAAAAAAAAAAAAAAAAAAAACTACTAGAGCTATTCTGGTAAAGTTGCAGGATACAAAATTAATGCACAGAAATCCCTTGCATTCCTATATACTAATGATGGAAAATCTGAAAGAGAAATTAAGGAAGCACTCCCATTTACCACTGCAACAAAAAGAATACAATACCTAGGAATAAACCTATCTAGGGAGACAAAAGACCTGTATGCAGAAAACTGTTGAAAGAAGTTAAAGATGATACAAACAGATGGAGAGATATACCATGTTCTTGGATTGGAAGAATTAATATTGTGAAAATGACGATACTACCCAAAGCAATCGACAGATTCAATGCAATCCCTATCAAATTACCAATGGCATTTTTTACAGAACAAGAACAAAAAATCTTAAAATTTGTATGGAGACACTAAAGACCCCGAATAGCCAAAGCAGTCTTCAGGGGAAAAAAAAGTAGCTGGAGGAATCAGACTCCCTAACTTCAGATGATACTACAAAGCTACAGTAATCAAGACAATATGGTACTGGCACAAAAACAGAAATATAGATCAATGGAACAGGATAGAAAGCCCAGAGATAAACCCACGCACCTATGGTCAACTAATCTATGACAAAGGAGGCAAGGTTATACAATGGAGAAAAGACAGTCTCTTCTCTAAGTAGTGCTGGGAAAACTGGACAGCCTCATTTTAAAGAATGAACACTCCCTAACACCATACACAAAAATAAACTCATAATGGATTAAAGACCTAAATGTAAGAGCGGAAACTATAAAACTCTCACAGGAAAACATAGGAAGAACACTCTTTGACCAAAATCACAGCAAGATTTTTTTGGATCTACCTCCTAGAGTAATGGAAATAAAAATAAACAAATGGGCCCTAATAAAACTTCAAAGCATTTGCACAGCAAAGGAAACCATAAACAAGACGAAAAGATAACCCTCAGAATGGGAGAAAATACTTGCAAATGAATCAACAGACAAAGGATTAATCTCCAAAATATATAAACAGCTGATGCAGCTCAATATCAAAAGAACAAACAACCCAATCCAAAAATGGGCAGAAGACCTAAATAGACATTTCTCCAAAGAAGACATACAGACAGCCAAGAAGGACATGAAAAGCTGCTCAACATCACTAATTATTAGAGAAATGCAAATCAAAACTACAATGAGGTTATCATCTCACACCAGTCATAATGGCCATCATCAGAAAATCTACAAACAACAAATGCTGGAGAGGGTGTGGAGAAATGGTAACCCTCTTGCACTGCTGGTGGGAATGTAAATCTATACAGCCACTATGGAGAACAGTATGGAGGTTCCTTAAAAAACTAAAAATAGGGCTTCCCTGGGGGTGCAGTGTTGAGAGTCCACCTGCTGATGCAGGGGACATGGGTTCGTGCCCCAGTCCAGGTAGATCCCACATGCCGCGGAGCGGCTGGGCCTGTGAGCCATGGCCGCTGAGCCTGCATGTCGAGAGCCTGTCCTCCGCAATGGGAGAGACCACAGCAGTGAGGGCCCCGCGTACCGCAAAAAAAAAAACCTAAAAATAGAATTACCATATGACCCAGCAATCCCACTATTGGGCATATACCCAGAGAAAACCGTAATTCAAAAAGACATGCACCCCAATGTTCACTGCAGCACTATTTACAATAGCCAGGTCATGGAAGCAACCTAAATGCCCATCGACAGACAAATGGATAAAAAAGATATGGTATATATACACAATGGAATATTACTCAGCCATAAAAAGGAAGGAAACTGGGTCATCTGTAGAGATGTGAATGCATCTAGAGACTGTCATACAGAGTGAAGTAAGTCAGAAAGAGAAAAACAAATATTGTATATTAACGCATATATGTGGAAACTAGAAAAATGGCACAGATGAACCAGTGTGCAAGGCAGAAATTGAGACACAGATGTACAGAACAAACATATGGACACTAAGGCGGAAAGTGGCGGTGGGGGGTGGGGGGTGGGATGAATTGGGAGACTGGGACTGACACGTATACACTGATGTGTATAAAATGGATGACTAATAAGAACCTGCTGCATAAAAAACTAAATAAAATAAAATTCAAAGCAATAAATAAATTAAATAAATCTGAGCCCAAAAGAGACAAATAAACAAAACAAAAAAAACTGAAATGGAAAGACTCATAACTCTTTTTTTTTAAAGTTTTTGGCAGCACCACACGGCATGTGGGATCTTAGTTCCCCAACCAGGGATCAAACCCACGCCCCCTGCAGCAGAAGTGTGGAGACTTAACCACTGGACCGCCAGGGAAGCCCCAAGACTGGTAACTCCTGCTCTGAATTATAAAACATCCAAATATCCAAATGAAAAGTGTCTTTTTGTTACTACTAGTGTCGCTTTGTTATCATATCTCAATTTTATCCTATTTCGCAAAATCCTAGGATACAAAGTAAAATGATAGAGTCTTACAGACATCTCCTGAAAAAACCAAGAGATTATCTCATCCCATCTTTCACTTTTTGGAATTCCTTTGGTATTCTTCTGTTTGACACCAGTCAAAACATCATCAGGGGCTTCCCTGATGGCGCAGTGGTTGAGAATCTGCCTGCCAATGCAGGGGGCACGGGTTCGAGCCCTGGTCTGGGAAGATCCCACATACCGCGGAGCAACTAGGCCTGTGAGCCACAACTACTGAGCCTGCGCGTCTGGAGCCTGTGCTCCGCAACAAGAGAGGCCGCGACAGTGAGAGGCCCGCGTACCGCGATGGAGAGTGGTCCCCGCTCACCACAACTAGAGAAAGCCCTCGCACAGAAACGAAGACCGAACACAGCCAAAAATAAATAAATAAATAATTTTTTTTAAAAAGTCTTAAAAAAAAACATCATCAGTATGTTTTAATGTGACTTGTTAATTTGCAGAGAAGAAGGTATGAATTCTAGGCGGAATTCAATGGTCAGAGAATGTCTCAGCTGGATAAAGAGCAATTGGAGTGATTTTTAGTGTGTGCTATAGCATATCTCTACCTGATTTCTCTGAAATGTTACCTGGGCAGTTAACTGTTGAAAGTGAGCTTCTAGTGTAAATTATATCATTCTTCTTGTAAAGTTTTCTTTTTACCAACTTAATGGACTGCCATATTCAGAGGAAAACCATCACAGCTGATTAGCTTATTTTACAAGTGAGTCCTTAATAAGTATCTCCCAGGGACAACCAAGACAGTAGTGGCAAAGATAAGCTTTTAATGGAAGCTGAAAGCCTTTGAGCATCACGGTGTCGGACTTCCTATACTGCTACTTTCCTGCTGAGAATTACTCTTTGATCACCGTCATAATGCTTAAAGTATAAAATGTCCCCGATTCTTGAATGGCGATCATCAAAAAGAACACAAATAACAAAATTTGGCGAAGATGTGGAGTAAAGGGGACCCCTGTGCACTGTTAGTGGGAATGTAAATTGGTGCAGCCACTGTGGAAAAGAGTATGGAGGTGTCTCAAAAAACTAAAAATAGAGCTACCATATAGTCCAGCAATCCCACTCCCAGATATATATCAAAAAAACCCCACAGAAACACTAATTCGAAAAGATACATGCACCCCAATGTTTATAGCAGGGGTGCATGTATCTTGTATATTGTATTTTCCTGAGTGTTTGATATACTAAAAAGTATGCTTAAAAAGGCATTTATACAATCACTGAGATATGGAAGCAACCTAAGCGTCCATCAACAGATGAATGGATAAAGAAGACGTGGTGTATGTATACAATGGAAACTACTCAGCCAGAAAAAAATCATGAAATTTTATCATTTGCAGCAACATGGATGGACTTGGAGGGCATTATGCTAAGTGAAATAAGTCAGACAAAGAAAGACAAATACTGTATGATATCACTTATATGTGGAATCTAAAAAATACAAAAACTATTGAAAAATAACAAAAAAGAAGTAGACTCACAGATATAGAGAACAGACTAGTGGTTACCAGTAGGGAGAGAGAAGTGGGGAGGAGCCATATAGGGGTGGGGAGACAGAGGACAGTGAACATTATAAGCTATTGCATGGCGCTACCACCAAGCCACCAATGGTTGGTTTACTTTCAGCACCATTAGCTTCTTTGTTTGTACAACATTAATTTGAATAGTTTATTGCATTATAATCTTAATTTTTAAGAAGAAGAAAACAAAAAACAAAGTGCAGGTGCCAGTGATGCAAAGAACATATTTTATAAACAGTCTAATTGAGTTCAAGATAGAAATCATTAATAGTGCTAAGTAACTCATTTAACATTGACCTAAAGTAGACTCCCGAGCGCTTGAGAAAACACTATTTCTAATCCCCTGCATTCTAGACAGAGGAACAGCCAATCAAGTTCAGGCTAATCAAATTCTCCACCTCAACAACATTCACAGTCTTTCCGAAGCCTGTGGGCCCCTCCAGAAGGACCCCAACCCCAGAAATTGGAGGTAAGGCAAAGGGACTCTAAGAAGGACAGACTGTGTAAACAGCCAAACAACTCCGAGACTTTCTTCGAGCCAAAATTTTCTGGGTTGTCCTCTTTCAAAACCCAAATTAACTGCAGGAATCGCCACACCTTCCCTCTGCAGACATAGGCTTTTTGAACTCTTTGGAAGCAGAGCACCTGATAAATAAATCATAGCGCAATAAATTAAATTTGGATCACTGCATCTATCTCCTAGTATGAAAGAACTTCCTGGTCTTATTCTTTCAAGGTTTATATTTCAAGGCAAAACTTCATCATAATTTAGAAAGTTTCCTTTTCTATTGAGTCAATTTTCTGTCTTTGAAATATTGTACAAATAACTCACATATACTGCGTTGGGTGGGTGAATCATCTATCTTTTGATGAAAAGCATAAGTTCTCTTTAGAAGGAATCATTTATTTCTTAACATCCCCAAGGCGAAAACCTCCCAAGATAAAGCTAGGACTCTTACCCTCTCTGGCTTGACACCATATTTATAAAATAAATTCTCTAAATCAAATGATCTTCAACATATGACTTTGGAGGTATGTGCTCTTTACCTCCTAAAAAGAATGCTATTCAAAAATGTTCACTTATTCATTCAATCCTTCATTCACTAGACATTCATTGAGCACATAGGGTTTGCAGGGCACTGTGCCAGGTGTTAGCACTAAGGGTGAAGATGGATAAAATTATAGATGACTAAGAAAGGATCCCTGTGCATTTGGAGCTCAAAAGTTTACAATGCATGAGCTAGGCACAAAATATAAGGACCAATTAGGAGGAACCAATACGCTTCCTAAATCTGGTTGCACACCAAGATCACTTGAGAAACCAATTAAAAATAAAGATTCTTGGCACCCATCTACTGAACCCAGATCTACTGAATCAGAGGGGCCTGGAAGAACCTGAAAATTCCTGTTTTAAAAACGGCCCAGTTAATTCTGAGATTTCAGCCAGATTTGGGAATCACTAAGCCTTAAAAAATATTCTAGTGGCTAGAAAATCCCACACAGCCCCTGCTACAACCATCAAAAGCATTTTGCTCCATGCCCATGTTCAAGACCAGGGTCACTGTGATTCTCACTTACAAAGCCAGAAAGCTAGACTACAAAGAAATGGCCTCACTTGCCCAAAGAGAATCTCCAGGGAGAGATGCATATTTGACTAGGAAGACAAAGCTTTCTAGATGTCATGATGTTATCAGGAATTCAAATACCCATTTCAGCAGTATGCAAGATGATTCACACAGAACCACAGCTCATCAGAGCTGGGCAGAACCTCAGAGATCGGAGTTCACGAACTCAAATGGTGACAGAGCTCAGGTGGTGACGTAAGTGGCTGAAGTAGGCTGGAGGGGACAGAGGTTAAAGGGGGCACCTGCTACTCCACTCCAGCTGGAACTTGCCATGAAGAGTATGGGCCCAAATGTGCCAGGTCCTCCAAATTTTCAAGAGAAGCCAGAAATCTGGATTTGAAAAACTAGCCATGCAAATAAAACAGACTTTTCAGTCAGATTTGACACGTGGGCCACCAGTTTGTAATTCCTGGTCTAGTCCAAAGTCTTCATTTGACGTATGAGGAAACAGACTTGTCCTATTTCTCGTATCATTTCAGTTTGGCCTGCCACAGCGAGGGGGGAGAGTTGTTGTTGAATGCAGTTTTGCTTTTTTTTTTCCTTGGGTTTGAATTTTTCAATGTTATCTATTGGGTCCAGATGTTCAAAGGCAAGTTTGCTAACAGCCTCATGCAGCATTCACTATGCGGCACCGCCCAGACCCCTATTACCACGGTTGGCCAGCCTCAGCTCCAAGCCCTCTCCTGGAGTTGCCTTCAGCTGCCTCACTCAAGGGTGTGTTCCCTCCCTATGCATCCGGCATCCAGTGACTACAGGATGGTCATGTATAAAGTCCTGACCTCCGGGACCAACTCAGGACAACTCTGCAGGGCCATGCCAGCTTCAGAGCTCCGTATGGAATTGGCTCAAGGCTTCCTGTGGCTGCATCACAGCTCAGCTTCTCTCTGTGCCCAGTCCTACCTCCCTTACAGGTGTGGATCCCAGAGTGGTTCCCAGTACACTTGCAGCACCGTAGCTCTGCCTTTGAGTCTGCTTCCCAAGAGCCTGGTCTGCAACACCAAGCACATCAGGACCTCAGTGAAAATAACCTCATCTGTCAAAGTCCAGACTTGCGAAGTCAAATCAGAGAACAATTTTTTGCTTCGTGAAAATGTCTTCTGTTGTTTATCTTTTGTTATGGTTTTATTAGTGTTTGAAAATCATACCATAGCAGACGCCTCCCACTTCATGCCCCCCACCTCTGATCTTAGCTCAGCTGTGGTGGGCAGTTCTGGAAGCTTAGACTCCCCTGGTGCTCACAGGGCCCCACCTCAAGTGTGGGCCACGCCTCTTTCTGCCTTCAGGCTTGGGGCCTTTTCTGATCTGCAGAGGTTCGTTGGGCCCTTGAAAGTAGAGTCCGGAAAGGTGGGGAAGTTCCTGTCAACAAGGACTACAAAGCAGGAGATTACTGCTCCCATCTCCCGGCCTTCAAGCAAGTCCCCACCGCGAGAACATCCCCGCAGCCCTTAAACACCCCAACGTGGGCTTTCCCCCTCCCCCTCTCTATCTCCTTGCTCCCTCACCCCTCTGCCTGGGATCATGTTCCATATCAACTACACCAAGTCCTTCTTCATGAGCGGGACCCAGACTAAGACCAATGCATCCTCAGTTTCTAAAACGTAACAATACAGAAGAGTACAAGAAGAAAGTGAAAGTCCATTTTTGAAACATCCCACCAGTCTTATTTCTATGCACTAATGCCTACTTATAGCGGGTTTAGAAACTTTAATAAACCTGATCAACCTAGATACTCTGTTCAGTAACTCTGCGGGTCACTTCAAACACTGGTCTTATCAAGTACATTTACTTCAGTAAATTGACTTCTACAATTGTTTCATTCATTCACCTATTCATTTAACAAATGTTCATTTCAGGTCTTATCTGTGCAAGGCACAGTGCTAAATACTGCAGATGTTACAAAGACATGTCCCGTGCCCTTAGGATGCTTATACATACTTTTTCTATTCAATTTTTCAGGACCATATTGATTGAACAAATTAAGGCATGCTTGTTTTCAAAAACCATATTAGGATTCCTTGAAATCTAGTGCTATAAGTTTAATTAAACAGAGTTCTCACCCAGATGGTATGCACAAGATGAATGGATTCCTGGGTTCAAATCTTGACTCCGCTACTAAGCAGAAGTGTGACTTGAAGCTCATTTTTCTTGTTTGTAAAATGGGGGATAAAAACAATAACTATCGTAGGCAGTTGTGAAAATAAAATGAGAGAATCAATATAAATAGCTTGGCGTAGTGCCTGACACAAAGTACTCAATGCATATTCCCTATAATAACAATTATTATTTTCCTCTAACATTAACCTCAGGTCCATATGCATGTAGCATGGATCCAGGCACCACGGGAACTGAGCAGAACAGACTGGAAATGAAAATACAGACACTGTCCAATGCCGTTGCCCTCAGCACACTCTCACCAGTTTGGGAACCTAAGGCACCAGGAAAGTATAGTGCCCACCTGGTCAGTCCGCATAACCACAGAGAGGGTGGGCTCACCTGTCGAGTT
Source organism: Monodon monoceros (assembly GCF_005190385.1). Taxonomy (NCBI): domain Eukaryota; kingdom Metazoa; phylum Chordata; class Mammalia; order Artiodactyla; family Monodontidae; genus Monodon; species Monodon monoceros. Next base: position 110,323,606 of record NW_021703778.1, read on the forward strand.
GATACCAGTGCACAGATGCAGGTGGGGATTTGGCCACAACTGGAGTTTGCTCCAGTCCCTCAGAGTCCTGCACTTAGTGTTTACCAGTCCTGCAGGGTAAACACAAACCAGAAGAATGCGAAAGAGATGTAAACACCAGATTTGCTCAGCTGTCTGGGCAAATACCTTGCTGACACGGAGATTCACATTGTGTCTCAGGCCCCCAAGAAGTATCAGGTCAGGCAGTCGCTGCCTAAGACGTGCAGTCCCCTCAGTAGGGGGGGCACGTTCTCACGGAGCTGCTGTCTTCTATCGTGTGTAGTCCTCCCAGCACCCACCACAGTCTCTTCCTCCGAGATGCTCAGTAAATATTTGTTTGACTAATGGATCGAGTGCTTGTAGAGCTCCTTGAATATTGTCCTTGCGTGGAGAATGTCTTAGGCAGTACATCACTTTTGAAAACCTGACTTTCCAAAGACTTCCAGCTTTTGCTTTGTAAATTGCTTTTAAAAAGAGAGACAGGGACAGTGACAGAGCAGTGAAATCTCATCATTCTCCTGATGCAATCGTGTGTGTCGGGTAGGAGTAGAACAAGGGTGGACACAAGTACAGAACGTTTGCCACTCTATGCACAAAAGATTGCAAAACCAAAGGAAAGAAAAACATACATTGGAAAACATATCTGAGGTGGTGACAAGAACAGGTGACAAATGAGATTTTTGAGGACAGCAAGCCTCTGCCTGAAGATAGAGTTTGTTTAAATTGTTTTTTTGTAAGACAACCCAAAAAACTGTATCCGAGTTAAATTAGAAATGCTGGAAACATCAGATCCAAACTCTACGAGGTAACAATTGGCTTCAGCAGATCCACATTCAGCAGCTCATTCACTGTCCAGTTCACCACAGTCTCTACCACCCTCCCCTTTCCACCTGCCGTAAAGTTACGTGTAAGTTGCCATTTATCACCATGCTTCTACTGCTGTTTTTCTTACAGATAAAATTAGGAGGAAAATTACACATTTTTGCATGCCTCTCTCTATCAAAATGGGAAAAATGAAAGATAGGCCAAAAGAACCACATATTTCATTAAAATGTTTTTGCATTTTTACTTACAGCCCACTTTACTCATTTGTGGTACATTCTGGACCTTAATGTTACTGTAACAAGTTACTACAAATTTAGTGGCTTTAAAACAACACAAACTTATTATCTTATAGTTCTGTAGGTCAGAAGTCCAAATGGGTTTTACTGGGTGAAACGCAAGGGGTCAGCAGGGCTTGCACTGCTTCTGGAGGCTCTAGGGAAGAACCCGTTTCCTGGCCTTTTCCAGCTCCCTCGGCTCATGGCCCCAGCCAGCAATAGCATCACTCCAACCTCTGCTTCAGTCATCACATGTCTCTGACTTCCACTTACCTGCCTCCCTCCTTCCCTTCTAAGAACCTTGCGATACATCAGGCCCATCCAGATAATCCAGGACACTCTCCCATCTCAGGACACTTAAGTTGATCACATCTACAAAGTCCCTTTGGCCATGTAAGGTAATTCCCAGATTCCAACGATTAGGATGTGGACATCTTTGAGAGGCCACTATTCTACCTACCACACACCCTGTTTATATAGAGGCCAGTAATTAATATGTCACTGCTTTGAAAGGAATTTCTAAAGAGAAAAAAGGGCCAAAGGGAGAACCAAATATTTCAAAACTTTTGAAAATAATCCAGTTAAAATTCAACTTGCTCAAAAAAATAACAATGACAATAAACTTAAATAAATTCAACTTGCTCACATGTTTGAACATAAAATGAGGGCAATAAGGAAATAGAATGGTGAGGTGCTATTGTGTCAGCATTGAATTCCCTTTCCAAGTCTGGAGAATTGCCACTTTGTGAGTTTTGGGTGGGAATGAGGACAGCTTCCCATCATAGGGTACAGATATGCTGGATGCTGGCTTCCCAACCTCCCCTTGCTTCTGGAGCCTGGGAACTGGATACAGGATCAGAAAGAGCCACATGGGCTTGGAATAGAGAGCTGGTGGTGCAGGAAGCAAGGGACACGCAGCTTTCTCTCTTTGGCCAGGGTAAAGGCATCATCTCACCAAAACCATTAGTTCAGAGGGGAGCTAGAGCATCCCGCCTCTTTACTTTGAGCCTCGTGTTCCATCCTCACAATCATTCTGTGAACTACCCAATATTTAAATAAACTTTTTCCTGCTCGACTCCATCGCAGCCAGCTTCTGTTGCTTACAATTAAGAGCGATGGCCAATGCAGAGAGTATCGGCTACAAGCAGCGTACAAGTTAAGAGCTCTGGAGTCAACCAGCTCTGAGTTTGAGTCCTAGATCTGCCACTTTCTAGCAGTATAACCTTGGCAAGGTTACTTAACCTTGGCCAGGTTGCTTAACCTCATGAAATTTCAATGTAATAGTAATAGCACTGACCCTAACTCGTCAGCACGTGGGCGTGAAACAGGATAACACACAGGAAGGACTTGGCCCAGTGCTTAGTAATGGTGATAGCTCAGTAGGTAGCAGCAATTATGATTAATTTTTAAAACTTTGAGTTAAAAATGTCAGCAGGGAATGACATTTTTCATCTCCTGAAGTTGGCTGAAGCACCAGGCAGACGTCAAGAGAGGCTGGAGACATTGGCCTGGAGTTGACGGTTAGGAACGCAATCTCATGCAAATAGCTAGAGTGTGGATGAGAATATCAAGGCTACGAGGGAGGTTAGGGGTGGAAGGAGCGGGGCGAGGAGAAGAGGGCCAGAGGTAGATTTGGGGGTGGAGGGGGTACATCTGCCTTTAGAAGAGTAAGAGAAAAAGCAAGCAGAACAGAAAACAGGAAATTAAGGAAGGTAAGGGGAGAGTTCCTTAAAATAAGAATGTATTACTTTTTAAATTTAAAATAATGACGTGAAGATTTAAGTGAGGAAGGACAGTTTCAAGCACACGAGGCAACTCAGCAGTAGGTAGGTGATTACGGATGAGGTCACTGGTAAATTCTGAGAGGAGCTGGGCAGTGAGAGTGGACACAAGATTACACGGGATCGAGGAACAGGTGAGTGGTGAGAGAGTGAAGCAGCGAGCATGGTCCCCATACTAGTCAGGATGGGCCAAACCATGCCGCCATCCCAGACTAAACCCCCGCGTCCCAGGGGTCAACACAATAAAGGCTTGATATCTCAGTTACATAAAGCCCAGTGCAAGTCACACCCCCGTCTTGTAGCTGTGCCCTCCCTCGACACAAGGCAGAGGAAGTAGAGAATGATGGAAGGGATGGAAGGTAGACCCCAGTTTTATTAAGTCATAGTTGACAGATAAAATCGTATGTGAAATGATTACCACAATCAGGTTAATTAATACATCTATCGTCTTAAATAATTACCTTTTGTGTAACTATAGATATAAATATAGACCACATCTTTATCCATTCGTCTCTTGATGAACACTTAAGTTGTTTCCATGTCTTAGTTATTGTGAGTAATGCTGCAATGAACATGGGAGGGCAGGTATCTCTTTGAGATACTGATTTCGTTTCCTTCAGATATATACCCAGCAGTGGGATTGCTGGATCATATGGTAGTTCTATTTTTCATTTCTTAAAGAGTTTCCATAGTGTTTTCCAGAGTAACTACACCAATTTATATTCCTACCATAAGATCCTGGCTCTTTATTACCTCCGTGTGGAAGCCACCTGTGTCACTTCTGCTCACAGGGCATTGGCCTCAACCTAACGAGACAAGACATAGGACATATAGTGAGCACTGACTGTCTGCCACAGTGCCTTGTTCAAGAGGAAGAGAAGAAGAGCAGGAAAGGTAGCAGAGAGGAGCGCCTGTGCTCATACGGAATTCAGAGCCTGGAGCAAGCTTGAGGGGGAAGAGGACAAAAGCAAGAAGGATTTCAGTTATCAAGGCCCAGAGGAAGCTTGAGCCTATCCCTAATGTAGTAGTTGGTCCTCACAGCCTTACATCTTCTGCCCCTTGAAAAGCCCGCTTCCTATGCCCACCTCCAAGCCTTGGAGAGCACATAAATCAACACCCGAAAACTGTTAATCCAGAAAAGGCTATTTGAATGGATTCAAGACCTTCCTGCAAAGTAAGACAGCCATGCCTCACGCTTGCACTTTGCAGAAGGCTTTAAATTGCATGATTTCAGTTGATTTTTTTATTATAACATTCTGAGACAGATGTGGCCTATAGAACTAGCATTCTCACCAAAATCCTTACCTTACAGATAAGGGAACTAAATGCAGAGAAAGAAAATGACCTACCCGAGGCCATCTGCTAAGGCTTAAACCTGGGTCTCCAGGCTCCTGGTCAGTCTCTCTCTTCCATGAGACTCCATCTGCTGCTTTTTGTACATGTGGCTGATCCTCCCTGCAGACAGAGCGGACAATGAGCTTGTCATGTCTTTTGAATAGTTTGTTAAATTTATTTTATTTACAACACTTGGCAGAAACACTAAAGAAATTGTTTCGGCAACTTCCACTCCAACTGTGGACTCTAGCAGTCCCAGTTCTGCCTGGGAGCAGATTTAAATTGGCCTAAGAAAGGAACGGCACCACAACCCAGCTCCCTCCGCCATGCACCTTGCTGCAGGGACACTTTGCTAGTGACCCAAGGTCAAACTGGTGGGGCACAATGTGCTGCTGGTGTGCACTGTGCCTGGGCCGGTCCTTCCTCTGCACCTCCACAGTGTTTGCTATTCATCAGGAGTCTGGAAAACACTGTGTGATACTCAATGAACGCAATCACCCTTCACTGGGTGCTAATAGCTTCCTGCGTTTTTTTTTTTTCTTTTTCTTTTTTTACATCTTTATTGGACTATAATTGCTTTACAATGGTGTTTTAGTTTCTGCTTTATAACAAAGTGAATCAGTTATACATATACATATGTCCCCATATCTCTTCCCTCTTGCGTCTCCCTCCCTCCAACCCTCCCTATCCCACCCCTCTAGGTGGTCACAAAGCACCGAGCTGTTCTCCCTCTGCTATGCGGCTGCTTCCCACTAGCTATCTACCTTACGTTTGATAGTGTATATATGTCCATGCCACTGACTCACTTTGTCACAGCTTACCCTTCTGCCTTCCCATATCCTCAAGTCCATTCTCTAGAAGCTCTGTGTCTTTATTCCTGTCTTACCCCTAGGTTTTTCAAGACATTTTTTTCTTTTTCTTAAATTCCATATATATGTGTGAGCATACGGTATTTGTCTTTCTCTTTCTGACTTACTTCACACTGTATGACAGACTCTAGGTCCATCCACCTCACTACAAATAACTCCATTTCGTTTCTTTTTATGGCTGAGTAATATTCCATTGTATATATGTGCCACATCTTCTTTATCCATTCATCCGATGATGGACACTTACGTTGTTTCCATCTCCTGGCTATTGTAAATAGAGCTGCAATGAACATTTTGGTACATGACTCTTTTTGAATTATGGTTTTCTCAGGGTATATGCCCAGGAGTGGGATTGCTGGGTCATATGGTAGTTCTATTTGGAGTTTCTAAGGAACCTCCATACTGTTCCCCATAGTGGCTGTACCAATTCACATTCCCACCAGCAGTGCAAGAGTGTTCCCTTTTCTCCACACCCTCTCCAGCATTTATTGTTTCTAGATTTTTTGATAATGGCCATTCTGACTGGTGTGAGATGATATCTCATTGTAGTTTTGATTTGCATTTCTCTAATGATTAATGATGTTGAGCATTCTTTCATGTGTTTGTTGGCAGTCTGTATATCTTCTCTGGAGAAATGTCTATTTAGGTCTTCTGCCCAATTTTGAATTGGGTTGTCTGTTGTTTTGTTATTGAGCTCTATGAGCTGCTTGTAAATTTTGGAGATTAATCCTTTGTCAGTTGCTTCATTTGCAAATATTTTCTCCCATTCTGAGGGTTGTCTTTTGGTCTTGTTTATGGTTTCCTTTGCTGTGCAAAACCTTTGAAGTTTCATTAGGTCCCATTTGTTTATTTTTGTTTTTATTTCCATTTCTCTAGGAGGTGGGTCAAAAAGGATCTTGCTGTGATTTATGTCATAGAGTGTTCTGCCTATGTTTTCCTCTAAGAGTTTGATAGGTTCTGGCCTTACATTTAGGTCTTTAATCCATTTTGAGCTTATTTTTGTGTATGGTGTTAGGGAGTGATCTAATCTCATACTTTTACATGTACCTGTCCAGTTTTCCCAGCACCACTTATTGAAGAGGCTGTCCTTTCTCCACTGTATATTCTTGCCTCCTTTATCAAAGATAAGGTGACCATATGTGCGTGGGTTTATCTCTGGGCTTTCTATCCTGTTCCATTGATCTATCTTTCTGTTTTTGTGCCAGTACCATACTGTCTTGATTACTGTAGCTTTGTAGTATAGTCTGAAGTCAGGGAGCCTGATTCCTCCAGCTCCGTTTTTCTTTCTCAAGATTGCTTTGGCTATTTGGGGTCTTTTGTGTTTCCATATAAATTGTGAAATTTTTTATTCTAGTTCTACGAAAAATGCCAGTGGTAGTTTGATAGGGATTGCATTGAATCTGTAGAGTCATTTTCACAATGTTGATTCTTCCAATCCAAGAACATGGTATATCTCTCCATCTATTTGTATCATCATTGGGGTTTTGAATAGTCTGTCCTACTGAACCCCCATAGAAACCCTGCAAAGTAGGTATTATTCTCAGTTTCTAGAGGCCAGAAAATTACTGAAGGCAAATTATCTAAGGTTCTACAGTTGCAAATAGCATGCCTGGGATTCAAAGAATGCTAAGCCCATCTCTCTCCAAGGTCTGAGCACTTTCTACTGGTCCACTAAGCCTCCTGGCTGAGAGACGTGATGGGGAAAAATGAAAAGGGATCAACAATAATCTTCTTAGAGCATTGCACAGTGACCTTTCTAGTAGAGGATATTTTCTCAAGGAAAGAAAATAGGAAGGGAGAAAGAGAGAGAGAGGAGAGAGAGACTATAGATACTGTTTGGAACACTCTATACATAGTTTAGATATCTAAAGATATGTTGTCCTCTGTTTTAACAGCCACTGGTTAATGCCCAGGCTGAGCAGAGGACGGGGCCCTGGGAAACAGCAGCCAAGAAGTGAGAGGAAAACTGGGAGTGAGGGGCCATGGGCAGAGAGGAGAGCCCACACCTTTCCATGTCAACATCACCAGCCTAGTTAACAGACTGCTTTCAGGTTTTTCTTTTCCTGTAATGACTGAAACAGTTTAAAGATTAGCATTTGGAGATAAAGGGAGGACACTAGGGGTTTTGCTGAAAACAAAAATAATACACGCTTTTTCCTTTTCCTCCTAAAGCTGGTCCCAGGCTGCAAGCACAGAGACGCTTGATCACTTAGGCTCAGGTGGCTCCTTTCACCCGCTGTTTGCAGGAAGGAAGTGACAGCCCCACATCAGAGCTCACTTCCAGCTCTACCTCACAGTCACTTGCAGACTCAGCCCTGATGCCCGGAACTGCCTCTGAGCCCACATTTGCACATCAGGGTGTGTGTACGTGAGTCCCTTCTCGTGCTGCGATTAAAACTCGAAGCAGCTACTATTTTCAGCCTGAGCAGCTGCCCAGTCTTCACAGCCAGGTTGGGGGAAGCAGCTCTCTATGCCTGCGCTGCCCAGTGTGAAACGTGAAGAAAGCATCTGAGGTGGTCAAAACCTTCAAGCTTTCTGGAAATATGAGTTTCAGACGCTCATTTCAGCGATATTCCTACACAAATAGACACCTTTCCTTATTGTCAAAGCCCATTGGAAGGAGCCACAATGGCAGGTCATGTCTTGCACGGGTTTCCTGAAGTACCAGCATGATGGAGGGGCAGGGGTTAGGGTGTTCCCATCGCAGGCTCCCAAAGTATACAGGATGCTAAGGGATATGTCAGCATGCAGGATAGGGTGGGCACGAGCCCAGGGCCCCCCCCAGGCAACAACCACGGCTCCCAGAGCAGGACTGGAGAGAGGGGACAGCTCTGATTTTAAGACATGGCTCAAATATTGAAGGACCAGGCCTTATTTTCCCTTTGCCCTAAAATGGCAACAAAGGAAAGAGTGAAGGTCATCAAGTTCAAAGAGGCTCCTCAGAAACAAGCATGGGCTCAACTACAAGGCACAGGCCAGTGCGTCCCCTGGTTGGCCTATGAATAGGGTCAATTGCCTCAAATGCTTCGCCTGGGCTGATCCAGTCCACACCTGGGGTGGATGGAAGTTTGTGTGCGTCCCATCAAAGGGTGTGAAGTATAGCACTTCGGGGAAGGCATGGTCTAAGCCAAGCCACGATGTACCTGCAGAAGCAACTCAAGTTCCACCCCAAAACCAAAGATGAGTTCATGCCACTCCCAGGGGTGTTCTCCTCCCAGCAGACACCTGGGAGTCAGTCTGACAAAACAGAAACACTGTCTGGCTGTGCATAAAAGGGAAGGCAAACCATGGGTATGGATAGGAGGCAGGAGAGGGGAAGGAGGGTTCATTTGGGGCTCCCACGGAAGAGAAAGCTGGCCTCTTTGTGTGTTGGTCACACCCTCCATGCTGCCCCCAGCACATTCCGTTGTCTCAGCCTGGCCCCTGCAGTTGGCCAGTGTCCTTTCTTGGGCTACAGGCCTTGGTCTGGCTCAACTGAGGGAAATCACGAGAGGTTCAGAAACTCACAAAAGCAACCTGACAGCGCTGGCTCAGAGCCCAGGTTTGCCTGACTTCTAACCCAGTGGTCTTTCCCACCAGAACAGGGATGACTCACCTTGTCTCTTCAGCCACAAAGAGCAGTCTTAACAAAACTATCACCAGGGGCTTCCCCGGTGGCGCAGTGGTTGGGAGTCCGCCTGCCGATGCAGGGGACACGGGTTCGTGCCCCGGTCCGGGAAGATCCCACATGCCGCGGAGCGGCTAGGCCCGTGAGCCATGGCCGCTGGGCCTGCGCGTCCGGAGCCTGTGCTCCGCAGCGGGAGACGCCGCAGCAGTGAGGGGCCCGCGTACCGCAAAAAAAAAAAACAAAAACTATCACCAGGACCTCTGCAATTGCATTCAGTCATGTGATCATTCTTTGAGTAGCTTGAGATCCAACTCTCAGGACACCTGGGGAGGGACAGCCATCTGACTCCTTTCCCCTTTCTAAGTGAAATCCAGGGGAAAGAGCAGCTTCCCACTTTGGCAAAGAAGGCTGAAGCAAGAGGTCTGAAGTGACTGGGCCAAGGTCACACAAGTAGTTGAGGCTGGTGGTGAAAGCAGACAGACGACGACTGCACCACCCAGATCACAGCAAGGCTCACCTCTCACCCAGAACCCTGCAGACAGTGGACCTGCACCTGCAGGCTGCTCTTCCCTGACACTCTGAGCCCCCCGCCAAATGGCCTGTCCACTCCCACTCACCCAATGTACAAAAATACCATCCTACCCCAGCAAGGGGACTAGACGGCTGATGCATTAAGTTGATTCTAAGGGTGGGAATCAGATTTTTATCTTCTTGTCTCAGATAACGTTATGTAACCTCAATTTTTTTGATTCATTGATTGATTTTTGGCTGCGTTGAGCCTTCGTTGCTGTGCACGGGCTTTCTCTAGTTGCAGCGAGTGGGGTCTACTCTTCATTGCGGTGCACGGGCTTCTCGTTGTGGTGGCTTCTATTGTTGCAGAGCACGGGGTCTAGGTGTGAGGGCTTCAGTAGTTGAGGCGCACAGACTCAGTAGTTGTGGTGCACGGACTTGGCTGCTCCATGGCATGTGGGACCTTCCCAAACCAGGGATCGAACACGTGTCGCCTGCATTGGCAGGCGGATTCTCAACCACTGCGCCACCAGGGAAGTCCCTAACCTCAAAGTTTTAACCCAAATAAATGTCTCCAAGGCTGAGGAATTTCAGGGTAGGTAGGATAGGAGGGCTTAGCCCCAGGGGCTCACAGCTGCCCAGGGGACTTCGTCCACAGCTCCAGGTCTCACCTGGGTGTTTCTGAGCAGCACTGGAAGGTCACCGGAAGCCTCTTGAAATGCAGAGTGAAATCTGCCGCCCCATACGTTCACCCTGGCTGTTTGGCTGCTTTGCATATGCCTATGGGGCAAGCAGGCTATTTTGGGCAGATTTCATAACTCTCTTTGTAGCTGCTGTGGCTGCTGATTGCACATGTGTTTCCAGCTCCGTTCTTGGGGTGAGAATGTTTACAGAGATGGCACGTCGTCAAGAGAATGTAAAGAAAGCAAGATTAGGAGATTAGGAGGACAATTTCCATGTCTAGACAGGGTTCGCACAGCCGGCGGGTGCTCCATTCGGGGTCCCTGGAATTCGGCGCCTGGTGCTGATCACCCTCTGAACCCTTCATCCCATCCCAAGGAGTTTACTGTGGAATCTCCCAGGGGGCGGCAAGGAACAGAAGAGAGCTCTCTGGCATCCTTTCTGAGAATAAATCCAGGGTGGATTTCTGAATGTTGTGGCAGGGAAACCAAGTGTCAGAAAAATCCGTGAACGTCTGCATATATTTTCTTTTGGTAATCTCAAAGCTCAAGCCTGATTCTAGCCTCAGCGCGGGCTGCCTCTCTGTTTTCGGCCGGTGGGGTCGTCTTCATTACTGTGTTGCTTGCTTATTTATTTATCCCAGTCTGTTTACCTCCTGTCAGCCTGATAACAAGTCTGCTCACCTATTTTGTTTTTAATTTATCCCTTTGCTCCTATTTCCCACCTTTGCCGACTGCGCTCAGGCTCTGTAGGAAAGCACGGCTGCTCAGTTGTATTCAGCTTTCATTTCTGAGCCCCACCGTGTTTGAACAACTGGCTCCATCGAATCCCCCTCTTGAAGCTTTGATTCCATTTGTTATATGCCCCTTTCGCCCTGTTCTTCCCTCCTGGCTCCTGTCACGTCCTGTGTCATGATTGCCCATCATAAGCTCCCTCAGGGAAGGATCTGTGTCAATTTACCCTTATTTCCACCATCACAGGCTTCTGGGATGGTATTTACAAGAAAAATAATACTAGCCCACATTGAGACCACATAGCAGACACTGGACTAGTGCTCTACATGTGTTCTTTTATTTTCACTTAATCCTCATAACAATCTTCCGAGAAGGTTGCTGTTATTTTCCCAACTTTACACATAAAGAACCTGGGGCTCTGAGAGGTAAAGCCATTTGCCCAAGTACAGGCAGCTAACTAGTGGCAAAACAGGTTTCAAATGTAGGTCTAACTTAACTCTGGAGCCTGAACGCTTAAGGTCTCTTGAAAGGATTTAGGGATGAACAAATAAATATTCAAGATCCCCGGACTTCTGGTCATTTTGCTTCTCATGTTTGATTCTGGTTCTTTTCTGACTTTCAAGATGGTAGAACAGTCTGCAAAGAGTTCTATGATCTAAATCCAGAATGCAACCCGCATTCTCCCAACAACTACTGGGGACTTAATGCACCTTTCCTTATGCAGCCTGGCAGAGCAAGGACCGTGGCCTCACTCGCCATGAGGTCCCGGGATCGACACCGCTGCCCTCTGCAGGGGTTTCCCCAGCCAAGCGTGCAGGAGGGTGTGCCAGGCTCCGCTCCATAGAGCATGCGTGCCAGCCACAGCTGAAACTGGATAAACTGCAGCAAGACCACGATTTACCTAAAAATCAGAAGGGAGGCCAAGGAAACCACCAAAGAGAGAAACAAACAAGGTCCTGACAGAGCCAAAATAATAAGCCAATTTTCTGGCAAAGTGACAGCAGAAATCTAAGTTTCTCTGAAACTCTTTCATACATCTGACTTCCCTGAGCTAAAAGGGCCAAAGGAAGCAGCTTCTCATGGTCAAGCTACTAGCCTGAGAGGACAAGAGCTTAAGTCCTAATCTTACCCTGACCCCTGCCTCCTGCCAGTTTATAATCCTGGGACCGGTTACCCAAGATGACAGAGTTTCCATGCTTTGACAGGGGAATGTCATGCAGGTCCTTCTTTGGAGGCCATCACTGGGGAGGGGAGGGGGATAGTGTGAAAAGGTGTCAAGGACAACTCAGGGACAATCACTGCCGTGTCCTTCTGCCCCTCCTGCCAGCCTAAGCAGGGACCTGTGTGTAAAACATGCCTTCCTGACCCTTACTCTGCCTTGTGTCTGGGTGGATTCCTCTGGGTGGATTCCATTCAGCAGGTGTTCCCCCAGCTTCTCCCAGGTGCCCCATGCCAGTCACTTCAGGGGACTGAGAGGCAAGATACTGGAAGGGCTCTAAAGATCAAGCACTCAGTGCTCCCCTGCGATTTAAGGAGAATCCTGAATTCCTACAGGTTTTCCCTTCCTCCCTCCTCTTAAAGAGGAAGCATTCTTACTTTCTAGAAAAGGGGCTAAGTGATCCACATAATAAAAGGAAGGAGAGTGGTGAGGGAAGAGAAAGGAGATAGATGTGGGGTTGGTGTAAGAGATGGTCCAGAGCACCCTCCAGAGGCTGAAAGACTGGAAAGAGGTGATAATTAAGTTACATCCATGTGGCTTATGAACTGGATCTTGTTTATGTTCTTAGAGAGACCCTGGCAAATAATGGATTCTTTAAAGAAATGTATTTTCAGTGGCATATCTGCAGAACTGTGTTGCTTTAGATGTGGTTCCATGCAAAAACTAAGTAATGTGTCTCTACTTTCAAAAACTATGAAAGGAAGATTTTGAATTCCTTGATAGCTTTAAAGACGCTATCAGTTTGAAGTCTTGGTGCACAAGGTTGCTGTCTTGATTCTTAGATTCCTGGCTTTTTCCCTTTCCTCCTCCCCATATAGACCAAAAGTGGAGGAGGATGTGGCTCCTTGAGGACAGGGAAGATATCTGATCCACAGCAGAGAGCCCAAAATAGGTTCACAATTAATGCTTATTGAATTAAATTAAGAATTCAAGCACCAACAATTTCATGTCATGAAAGGATGCCCATAAGATTATGTCATGTGAGCAAAGAATTTATGCCATATAATCTCAATGTATACCATATATCATACTTATATAATCTCAATTTATATCTCATATCATATTTATATCATATAATTTCAATTTTCAAAAAATATATACACCCACACATACATATAAAAAATAAATCACCAAAATATTAACAGTAGAGCTCTGAGTGGGGTTTTTTTTTGGTGTGTGTGTGGGTTTATGTATTATCCAAATTTTCTTCAATAAACGCATAGTTTCCCTCCAGAAAATACTTTTTTAAAAGGCAAGAAAATTAAGGTCTGGTGCATTCGGATGATAGGATAGGTCTTTTGAGGAGAGGGGCATAGTCTAAACATAGACCTAACATCCTGAGAAGGTCTCAGCCAGGGAGAAAATATTGAAGAAACCACTCCCCAGTTCACCATGGCAACCTTCCTGGCAACAATAGACCATTTTGTGCCGGTAGGTAGGTTGGCTTACAAGAGAGAAGAGATGAGCTCTTCCTTCAGTTAGGAAAACCTATTTGTTGTCAATCCCATGGACTTATAAACTTCTCCAAACCTGTAGAAATATTCCCCTTCAGAACAACCATACCATTTTTTGGTACCTTTCTTGACATTTATCACTCTGCACTTTGCCCTGCATCAGCTCATGGGAAAGACAAGAGGATGGAAATTGAAATCAAAAGATACAAATTCAGGACCTGACTGTACCACTTACTATCTCACGGACATAAAGCAAGTCATTTATCCTTTTCAAATCTCTCTTTACTTGCCGTTCAAGGAATGTTGTACTGTAAGAATAATAAAATGGAAAGGAAGGACACAAAAGTCATAACCAAAAAAAGGCAAGAAGAACAAATAAGCTCCCTATAGGGGTTGATAGTGCTTCTGTTTTGGAGCATCATTTTGGTCTGTGTTTCCTGACATCCGTTTTTGTGGCTATCCAGCATGCAACCATCCTTTCTATTAGCTAACCTTCCTTTTCGAGACTTCATTAATCTTTTTTTTTAATTGAAGTATAGCTGATTTACAATATCATGTTAGTTTCAAGAGTACAGCACAATGATTCAAATATATATATATATATATTCTTTTTCAGATTCTTTTCCCCTATAGGTTATTACAAAATATTAAGTATAGTTCTCTGTGCTATACAATAGGTTGTTGATTATCTATTTTATGTATATTGGTTTGGCCAAAAAGTTCGTTCGGGGTTTTCTGTAACATCTTACAGAAAACCCCGAACGAACTTTTTGGCCAACCCCATAGTAGTATGTATATGTTAATCCCAACCTCCTAATTTATCCCTCCCCCCAACCTTTCCCCTTTGGTAGCCATAAGTTTGATTTTCTATGTCTGTGAGTCTGTTTCTGTTTTGTAAAGAAGTTCATTTGTATCGTTTTATTTATTTATTTATTTTTGGCTGCCTTGGGTCTTTGTTGCTGGGCATGGGCTTTCTCTAGTTGTGGCGAGCAAGGGCTACTCTTCATTGTGGCACGCAGGTTACTCTTCATTGTGGTGCATGGGCTTCTCATTGCAGTGGCTTCTCTTGTTGAGGCGCACAGGCTCTAGGCGCGTGGGCTTCAGTAGTTGTGGCACGTGGGCTCAGTAGTTGTGGTGCACGGGCTTAGTTGCTCCGCAGCACGTGGGATATTCCCGGACCAGGGATCGAACCCATGTCCGCTGCATTGGCAGGCAGATTCTTAACCACTGTGCCACCAGGGAAGTCCCTGTATCTTATTTTTTTTTAGATTCCACATATAAGTGATATCATGTGATACTTGTCCTTCTCAGTCTGGCTTACTTCACTTAATATGATAATGTCTAGGTCCATCCATGTGGCTGCAAATGGCACTATTTCATTATTTTTAATGGTTGAGGAATATTCCATTGACAGATATAGGTATCTCTATATAGATATAGGTATCTCTATATCTATATATATCACGTCTTCTTTATCCATTCATCTGTCAGTGGACATCTACGTTGCTTCCATGTCCTGGCTATTGTAAATAGTGCTGCAATGAACATTGGGGTGCATGTATCTTTTAGAATTAGAGTTTTCTCCAGATATATGTCCAGGAGTGGGATTGCTGGATCATATGGTAGCTATATTTTTAGCTTTCTAAGGAAACTCCATACTGTTCTCCATAGTGGCTATACCAATTTACATTCCCATCAACAGTGTAGGAGGGTTCCTTTTTCTCTACACCCTCTCCAGCATTTATTATTTGTAGCCTTCTTGATGATAGCCATTCTGACCAGAGTGAGGTGATACCTCATAGTTTTGATTTGCATTTCTCTTATATTTAGCAATGTTGAACATCTTTTTATGTGCCTGTTGGCTGTCTGTACATCTTCTCTGGAAATTGCCTCATTAATCTTGAGAGTGGCTGTCCCTCCCACTGTAGACACCAAAGGGACTAGCTCCCCAAACTGAAGCTGGGCCAATCAGAAGGTTCTCTCAGGACTTGATCTTGAGTGAGTGACCTACCGTCACAGAGGCAGTTGGACATCTTACTCACCTTGGCCCAGCAGCATGAGAACCAGTTTCTGTGGCCTCACTTTCCAGAGCACCTTTGGTTCTTATCTGTTTTCCAAACTTGGTCTTTGAGCATCCCATCTATTTTGGGAGTTCCACTGTGATTGTACAATATTCCTTGAATGGCAAATCAACTGACATTTGAAAAGAATAAATGACTTGTCTGGTGCCCCTGAGCAAGTCAGTGGGATAGCAAGGTCCTGAATGTATATGTTTTGATTTAAATATACTTTCAACAAATTCCTCTTTTCTGCCTAAGACAGCTAGAAATAATTTCTGTGGTTTGCAACCTAGAACCCCAGCTTATTCACAGAACAGAAATAGAAACATGGTAAGTTATGAAATTCTCATATCTAAAAAGAAGATGTAGACCATTTCCTCATTTAGTTCTAGGGACTAAATTCAAAAAGTGATTTCTCAAGGGGGAATATATATTGGGGGGTGGCATTAAGTAACATTTAAAAAAAAATTATGTCCCTTTGAGACCAGATGCTCTTTGAGCGCCAAGAACTTGATGTTTTATATCCTGTTCACCTACAGCACTTTGTTCATAATAATACCCAGTATATTTCTGCTGAAAGAATAAATGAATGAGGTCACTTTCTAGAAACTTTTCTTAGCTGCTCTCTTCAATTATCATTTTCCACCTTTGTCTAGGAGAGACACAGGCCATTCATAAAAATGCCTCAGACCCTCTTGTTCTTCAAACTCCACGTGTACCCACAAGCATTAGCAGGCCCTACATGATTGCCTACACGATGGGTACTTTCCATATCTCCTGACTCCTCACTCTCCCTCTCTACCAGCAAGAATACAACCTGTCAAAATTTAATCTTTGTGCTTCTGTCCTTTCTATTCACCTAGTCCAAAGCTAAAGGTCAAAGGTGACCTAGGATAGCAGAAGATCATGGACCTAACCCCTGATGACTGCACAGAGCAAAAGAGCCAGAGCGCCAGGTCCTCTGCCTCCTCAGCCCAGGAGCCCTTCCCCTACATCCTGGGCTGGTTTAATAACAAGATAGAACAAACAGGATTTTGAATGCCACCCATACAACTTTACACGGTTAGAATGACGAGTCAGACTTCAGGTACAAAAGACTGGAGACTACTGCTCAGTGGGGCCTGTTGGCTCCATCTGCAGGAGACACATGCCCAGGTTACCATTCCGCTAAGACCTTGCCTTTTCCAACCCCATTGGTTAAGGACATTTTCTGCTTCTGTATTGAGTCATGTTGATAATAAGATACCCATTTTCTTAAATTTCTCATTTAAACTGTAGACATTGTGAATCTTAAAAAGTGGACCAATAATCCAATAATATTTTCCAGAAGAGTATTTTCCTCAGGAAGGTTGGGAATGACCAGGAATAGCAGCTCCCATTCACCCTACACAAGCCATTGCCTGGAGTCCCCCTGACATAAGCTGCATTTCCTCCGATAACAAGAAACACCAGAATGTGGAAATAGCACTCTGCAAGGCAGAAGTATTTCCACCCTCTCTCCCTCTTGCCCTGAGCTTCCTGGGCAAGATGTGTGCAAACTGGAAGAATAACTTCCTCAAATACGAAACCAGAGCAAGGAACATGGTGTCCTAACAGGGCTGCAACCTGCCACAATACAGCACCTGCTTTGCAATGAAAAAAGCAACTCCTACTTTGGCCTGAGGCCGATCCCCATGATAGAGTCAAACTGTTTCCATCACCCCTGATGTAAAGCATCATGGTCCCTGCAGAGTGTCCTGAGAAGCAGTTCAGCTTCGTAGGATCTGCATTTCACCATCTCCCCAGTAGCTAGTAATGTAAAATTATGTTCCAACAGCATCAGGAAAGCAAAGTACTACAGAAGATCTGAATTAAAAGCCCAGGGCCATCTCAACTCATTAGCATTTCCATGGATGGCTGGACAGCTTCCTTCCCCCTTCCCATAGCAAGAGTCTCACTGCCAGTGCTTGAGCCTTGCTCACCAAGTCAAGGAAAATAGGTCAGATGATGCAAAAAGGGAGGCGGCAAACCAGAGCTGAGGCCAGCAGTGGCATTCAGTGGAGCCTCTAGGGCTTACCCCTTTGCTTTTCCTATTAAGCACTTATTTAAACTGAAATTTACATGTTTGGCTTCAGTCCAGGGACTAGCATTTTGTGAAAGAACTAGAGCCCAGCCCATTTTAAACATATAATAATGAAAACCAGAGCTGTTTTTTGCCTAGTGTCTCTCAATTTCCCAGGAAGGGAGAAAACATACTCTTGCTTTGTGGCCTGAGGATGCAAACTTACCTACTCGGCCCCCTAGGCTATTACTTTCACAGATTTCCAGGCATCCCTCTCAGTAACATCTTTCAGAAAGCAAAGCTTTGAATACGTAAGGAAAAAAACTTGAGTGAACATGTGGCAATTTTAGAAATGCTGAGTTCTCTGAGCTCTCAGGTGTCTGGGAAGTTGGGTAAACATGGATCAATGGTCAACAGTCATGTCGCTGTGGTTTTTCTGTTTGAGCCAGAAGATGACAGATGTCTCTGGGCAGCATTTGTGGTCACTCGATTGCTTCTCACAAAGCAATCAATGAAACGGCAAAATGGCATTTTACGTGTGATGTTGGGCAGGGTTGAGGGAGATAGAGTGTGAGTAAGATGGTGGGAAAGAGGCAGGAAGCACCTGTCACTGAGGTCACCTTTCCTCGTGCCCACATGTATCACTATAATAACCACTCAGTGAATCAGACAAAAGACAAAGCAAAGAAGTGGTGTCCAAAGGGACTTTTGGCCTGAAATACTTCACATATGAATCTACTTCTTTAGAAGCTTTATCAGACTGCTGCCATCTTCAAAGAACGTTGGCATTATTGTCACAATCCTAAAATCAATTCACATCAGGCACCTGAAGCTCTCCCAGGGATGAGAAGTGTGTGGTTTGCTTGTCCGTTCCTATTGACCAAGTCTTGGCTTTCTAAAATACTCCTCTACCTTGAAGGTAGATTTCAATAAGTGCTCCAGCTACAATTCTTTTCAGTTCTGATCCTCTCCCTGATACATACATTTATAACTTCCTGTTCAAATGGCAAAATGAAAGTGTGACTGGGATGGCCAACAGGATTATGGCCTGGAAGTTATGGGACAGGGAGGGGGGAGCCTCTCTTTGGGGACCTCTTTGCTATCCCCTACCCTGTGTCCATGATATCCTGAAAGTCACATGAGACTCACTGCAGCTTTTTTTTCCCAAACTGACACTTTTAAGACAAAGATTCAAAAATCATTTTGAGGAATATCCTATAGAACCAATGCTCTGTATCTTTGCATCTCAGATTGAGTACTTCCAAAAATAAGCGTTAATGATACAGGTGGTAAATGTCCACTGACAGATGAGTGGATTAAGATGTGGTGCATATACAATGGAATACTACCTAGCCATAAAAAAGAATAAAATGATGCCATTTGCAGCAACTGGATGGACCTAGAGATTATCATACTAAGTGAAGTAAGTCAGAGAGAGACAAATATCATATGATATGACTTATATGTGGAATCTAAAAAAAATGATACAAATGAACTTATTTATAAAACAGAAATAGACCCACAGACATATAAAACAAACTTATGGTTACCAAAGGGGAGAGGGGTGGGGGAGAGATAAATTAGGAGGTTGGGATCAACATATACACAGTACTATATACAAAATTGATAACCAACAAAGACCTACTATATAGCACAGGGAACTATACTCAATATATTGTAATATGCTATAAGGGAAAAGAATCTGAAAAAGAATATATATATATTCAGGTATACATATATATATATATATATATATATATATATATATATATACACACACCTGAATCACTTTGCTGTACACCTGAAACTAACACAACATTATAAATCACCTATACTTCAATAATATATATATATATATATATATTAAAAAAACAGAGCTCTCATGAAGGGAGTTATAAATATGGAAAGGGGAGCCTAGACTAAACCCCAGAATGCCAGGTTAGAACCAGAGGTATTACTGTGAACTCATGGCATATATATGTGTACACATACATTTACATATATACACACACGAAATATGTACACACATATGTGAAATATATCATATACACATACATCACACACATATATTTCTTTTATATCTCTGTCTGCTGGCAAAGCAATAATACCCCAGTAGCAACAACCATATCTGCTGCCCAGAGCTTGGTTTCTAAATACTACTCTCTATTAAAAGAACCAGGGTTCCTTGAAGAAATGACAGCTTCTAGGGCTGAGGCAAGAAAAGTTCAAGGTGAACCTGAAATATTTTGTTGTGTCCAAGAAATCTCAAATAATGATGCAGAATGTCGAAACAACAACATTGGACCCAATTTGGAGGAGTTCCTATTGGTTAAATCTGAGACATTTTGACCAACAAAATAAATAATGATAGTAATAAATTTTAACCCACTGAATAACCCATTGAATAAATCCATGAATCCATATAGGAATAAATAAATGCATATATACATGATGGAAAGTTCTTCCTTATGGTAAAATGCCAACTAATAAATGTTGAAAGAATGACAGAATTACAAAATCACCATTTTGTACCTATCTTAGTAATAATTGACTCAGGCAAGAACCATTAACAAGTGCTAAAACTAGTGGGTAAACATTTGATGAGAAGAGGATAGATACATAGCTTCAAAATATCTCTCTACAAATAACTTATTAGTTTCAAAGGGAAAAATAGTAATTTACAACAGAGAAATCTGAAGGATATCAACTTAAACCATATGCCTTCTGCCATGAGACACTGTGAAGAATACAATATCGCTTCTGTAACATTCCTACTGAAATACATAATCTGAATCTAACCATGAGGTAACATTAACTAAACTCAAATTAAAGGACTTTCTGCAAAATAACTGGCTTTATTCTCCCAAATATGCCAAGGCCAGTGAAGATAAGGAAAGGCTAAGGAATGCTTCCATATTAAAAGACATTTGAGAGATATGATAGTTCTTCCTGCCAAAGAAGGAGACATCACACGCCCTGTTTCCTATTTTCTGAGTCGGTCTTTGCCCTCCCTGGCTTCTCTAGGGCTTCATGGGATAATGATCACTGGATAACAGGATTTACCGGAGGAGAGGAATGAAAAAGACAACAGTTTATCCTTGCAAAATTATGTCTATGCTTAAAATCTGCACACCATGTGGCTGACAGGGTCCTGTGCTCTGCCCAGGTGTCAGGCCAGTGCTTCTGAGGTGGGAGAGCCGAGTTCAGGACATTGGTCCACCAGAGACCTCCCGGCTCCATGTAATATCAAACGGTGAAAGCTCTCCCAGAGATCTCCATCTCAACACTAAGACCCAGCTCCACACAACAACCAGCAAACTACAGTGCTGGACACCCTATGCCAAACAACTAGCAAGACAGGAACACATCACACCCATTAGCAGAGAGGCTGCCTAAAATCATAATAAGGTCACAGATACCCCAAAACACACCACCTGACGAGGTCCTGCTCACCAGAAAGACAAGATCCAGCCTCATCCACCAGAACACAGGCACCAGTCCCCTCCACCAGGAAACCTACACAACCCACTGAACCAAACTTAGCCACTGGGGGCACACACCAAAAACAACGGGAATGACGAACCTGCAGCCTGCGAAAAGGAGACCTCAAACACAGTAAGTTAAGCAAAATGAGAAGACAGAGAAACACACAGCAGATGAAGAAGCAAGATAAAAACCCACCAGACCTAACAAATGAAGCGGAAATAGGCAGTCTACCTGAAAAGGAATTCAGAGTAATGATAGTAAAGATGATCCAAAATCCTGGAAACAGAATGGAGAAAATACAAGAAATGTTTAACAAGGAACTAGAAGAACTAAAGAGCAAACAAACAATGATTAACAACAAATAAAAGAAATTAAAAATTCTCTAGAAGGAATCAATAGCACAATAACTGAGGCAGAAGAATGGATAAGTGACCTGAAAGATAAAATAGTGTAAATAACTACTGCAGAGCAGAATAAAGAAAAAATAATGAGAAGAAATGAGGACAGTCTTAGAGACCTCTGGGACAACATTAATCACACAAACATTCGAATTACAGGGGTCCCAGAAGAAAAGAGAAAAAGAAAGGGACTGAGAAAATATTTGAAAAGATTATAGTTGAAAACTTCCCTAATATGGGCAAGGAAATAATCAAGTGCAGGAAGCACAGGGAGTCCCCTACAGGATAAATCCAGGGAGAAACACACAAAGACACATGTTAATCAAACTATCAAAAATTAAACACAAGGAAAAAAATTAAAAGGAACAAGGGAAAAACAACAAATAACATCCAAGGGAATCCCCATAAGTTTAACAGCTGATCTTTCAGCAGAAACTCTGCAAGCCAGAAGGAAGTGGCAAGACATATTTGAAGTGATGAAAGAGAAAAACCTACAACCAAGATTACTCTACCCAGCAAGGATCTCATTCAGATCTGATGGAGAAATTAAAACCTTTACAGACAAGCAAAAGCTAAGAGAATTCAGCACCACCAAACCAGCTCTACAACAAATGCTGAAGGAACCTCTCTAAGCAGGAAACACAAGAGAAGGAAAAGACCTACAATAACAAACCTAAAACAATTAAGAAAATGGTAATAGGTACATACATATCAATAATTACCTTAAAAGTTAATGGATTAAATGCTCCCACCAAAAGACATAGGCTCCCTGAATGGATACAAAAACAAGACCCATATATATGCTGCCTACAACAAACCCACTTCAGACCTAGGGACACATACAGACTGAAAGTGAGGGGATGGAAAAAGATATTCCATGCAAATGGAAATCAAAAGAAAGCTGGAGGAGCAATTCTCATATCAGACAAAATAGACTTTAAAATAAAGAATATTACAAGAGACAAAGAAAAACATTACATAATGATCGAGGGATCAATCCAAGAAGAAGATATAAAAATTGTAAATATTTATGCACCCAACATAGGAGCACCTCAATACATAAGGCAAATGCTAACAGCCATAAAAGGGGAAATCAACAGTAACACAATCATAGTAGGGACTTTAACACCCCACTTTCACCAATGAACAGTTCCTCCAAAATGAAAATAAACAAGAAAACACAAGCTTTAAATGATACATTAAACAAGATGGACTTAATTGATATTACAGGACATTCCAAAAAAAACAACAGAATACACTTTCTTCTCAAGTGCTCATGAACACTCTCCAGGATAGATCATATCTTGGGTCACAAATCATGCTTCAGTAAAGTTAAGAAAATTGAAATCATATCAAGCATCTTTTCTGACCACAGTGCTATGAGATTAGATATCAATTACAGGGAAAAAAACATAAAAAACATAAACACATGGTGGCTAAACAACAGATTACTAAATAACCAAGAGATAACTGAAGAATCCAAAGAGGAAATCAAACAATACCTAGAGACAAATTACAATGAAAACACGATCATCTAAAACCTATGGAATGCAGCAAAGGCAGTTTTAAAAGAGAAGTTTATAGCAATGCAAGCCTACCTCAAGGAACAAGCAAAATCTCAAATAAACAATCTAACCTTACACCTAAAGGAATGAGAGAAAGAAGAACAAACAAAACTCAAAGTTAGTAGAAGGAAAGAAATCATAAATATCAGAGCAGAAATAAATGAAATAGAAACAAAGAAAACAACACAAAGATCAATAAAACTAAAAGCTGGTTATTTGAGAAGATAAACAAAATTGATAAACCACTAGCCAGACTCCTCAAGAAAAAGAGGGAGAGGACTCAAGTCAATAAAATTAAAAATGAAAAAGGAGAAGTTACAACAGACACCGCAGAAATACAAAACATCCTGAGACTACCAGGAGAAGCTCTATGCCAATAAAATGGACAACCTGGAAGAAACCTACAAATTCTTAGAAAGGTATAACCTTCCAAGACTGAACCAGGAAGAAACAGAAAAAATGAACAGACCAATCACAAGTAATGAAATTGAAACTGTGATTAAAAATCTTCCAACAAACAAAAGTCCAGGACCAAATGGCTGCACAGGCAAATTCTATCAAACATTTAGAGAAGAGCTAACACCCTTGCTTCTCAAACTCTTACAAAATATAGCAGAGGGAGGAACACTCCCAAACTCATTCTACGAGGCCACTGTCACCCTGATACCAAAACCAGACAAAGATGTCACAAAGAAGGAAAACTGAAGGCCAATATCACTGATGAACATAGATGCAAAAATCCTCAACAAAATACTAGCAAACAGAATCCAACAGCACATTAAAAGGATCATACACCATGATCAAGTGGGGTTTATCCCAGGGATGCAAGGATTCTTCAATATACACAAATCAAGCAATGTGATACATCATATTAACAAACTGAAGGAGAAAAACCATATGATCATCTCAATAGATGCAGAGAAAGCTTTCGACAAAATTCAACACCCATTTATGATAAAAACCCTCCAGAAAGTAGGCAAAGAGGGAACTTACCTCAACATAATCAAGGCCATATATGACAAACCCACAGCCAACATCATTCTCAATGGTGAAAAACTGAAACCATTTCCTCTAAGATCAGGAACAAGATGAGGTTGCCCACTCTCACCACTATTATTCAACATAGCTTTGGAAGTTTTAGCCACAGCTATCAGAGAAGAAAAGGCAATAAAAGGAATCCAAGTTGGAAAAGAAGTAACACTGTCACTGTTTGCAGATGACATGATACTATACATAGAGAATCCTAAAGATGCTACCAGAAAACTACTAGAGCTAATCAATGAATTGGTAAAGTAGCAGGATACAAAATTAATGCACAGAAATCTCTTGCATTCCTATATACTAATGATGAAAATTATGAAAGAGAAATTAAGGAAACACTCCCATTTACCACTGCAACAAAAAGAATAAAATACCTAGGAATAAGCCTACGTAGGGAGACAAAAGACCTGTATGCAGAAAACTATAAGACACTGATGAAAGAAATTAAAGATGATACCAACAGATGGAGAGATATAACATGTTCTTGGATTGGAAGAATCAACATTGTGAAAATGACGATAGTACCCAAAGCAGTCTACAGATTCAATGCAATCCCTATCAAACTACCACTGGCATTTTTCACAGAACTAGAACAAAAAATTTCACAATTTGTATGGGAACACAAAAGGCCCCGAATAGCCAAAGCAATCTTGAGAAAGAAAAACAGAGCTGGAGGAATCAGGCTTGAGACTGGACTTGAGACTATACTACACAGCTACAGTAATCAAGACAGTATGGTACTGGCACAAAAACAGAAAGATAGATCAATGGAACAGGATAGAAAGCCCAGAGATAAACCCATGCACATATGGTCACCTTATTTTTGATAAAGGAGGCAAGAATATACAATGGAGAAAAGAGAGCCTCTTCAATAAGTGTTGCTGTGAAAACTGGACAGCCTCATGTAAAAGAATGAAATTAGAACACTCCCTAACACCATACACAAAAATAAACTCAAAATGGATTAAAGACCTAAATGTAAGGCCAGACACTATCAAACTCTTAGAGGAAAACACAGGCAGAACACTCTATGACATAAATCACAGCAAGATCCTTTTTGACCCACCTCCTAGAGAAATGGAAATAAAAACAAAAATAAACAAATGGGACCTACTGAAACTTCAAAGCTTTTGCACAGCAAAGGAAACCATAAACAAGATGAAAAGACAACCCTCAGCATTGGAGAAAATATTTGCAGATGAAGCAACTGACAAAGGATTAATCTCCAAAACATACAAGCAGCTCATGCAGCTCAATATCAAAAAGACAAACAACCCAATCCAAAAATCGACAGAAGACTTAAATAGACATTTCTACAAAGAAGATATACAGATTGCCAACAAACACATGAAAGAATGCTCAACATCACTAATCATTAGAGAAATGAAAATCAAAACTACAATGAGATATCACCTCACACCAGTCAGAATGGCCATCATCAAAAAATCTACAAACAATAAATGCTGGAGAGGGTGTGGAGAAAAGGGAACCCTCTTGCACTGTTGGTGGGAATGTAAATTGATATAACCACTATGGAGAACAGCATGGAGGTTCCTTAAAAAACTAAAAATAGAACTATCATATGACCCAGAAATCCCACTACTGGGCATATACACTGAGAAAACCATAATTCAAAAAGAGTCATGTACCAACGTGTTCATTGCGGCTCTATTTACAATAGCCAGGACATGGAAGCAACCTAAGTGTCCGTCGACAGATGAATGGGTAAAGAAGATGTGGCACATATATACAATGGAATATTACTCAGCCATAAAAAGAAATGAAATTGAGTTATTTATAGTGAGGTGGATGGACCCAGAGTCTGTCATACAGAGTGAAGTAAGTCAGAAAGAGAAAAATAAATACCATACGCTAGCACATATATATAGAACCTAAAAACAAAAAAAATTGTTCTGAAGAACCTAGGGGCAGGACAGGAATGAAGACACAGACGTAGGGCTTCCCTGGTGGCGCAGTGGTTGAGAGTCCGCCTGCCGATGCAGGGGACATGGGTTCATGCCCCGGTCCGGGAAGGTCCCACATGCCGCGGAGTGGCTGGGCCTGTGAGCCATGGCCGCTGGGCCTGCCCGTCCGGAGCCTGTGCTCCGCAACAGGAGAGGCCACAACAGTGAGAGGCCCGCGTACCGCAAAAAAAAAAAAAAAGACACAGACGTAGAGAATGCACTTGAGGACACAGGCAGGGGGAAGGGTAAGCTGGGACGAAGTGAGAGAGTGGCATGGACTTACATGTACTAACAAATGTCAAATAGGTAGCTAGTGGGAAGCAGCTGCATAGCACAGGGAGATCAGCTCAGTGCTTTGTGACCCCTACAGCGGTAGGATAGGCAAGGTGGGTTGGAAACGTAAGAAGGAGGAGATGTGGGTATATATGTATGTGTATAGCTGATTCACTTTGTTTTAAAGCAGAAACTAACACACCATTGTAAAGCAATTATACTCCAATAAAGATGTTAAGAAAGAAAAAGTAAATAAATAAATAAATAAAAGGCATTCATGTAAATAAATAAATATTATTGGCATCCCTAAAAAAAAAAGAGAGAGAGACATGATAGCTAAAGGCAATGTGTGATCCTGGTTTGGATCCTGGGAAGGTGGAGGCAGGGGAAGGGCTATAAAGTACATTATGGGGACAATTGACAAATTTTAACCTGGGCTGTGAATTAGATAATAATAATATATGAACATTAAATGTTCTGATTTTGATTGTTGTGTTGAGATTATGTTTCTAGAAAGTCACACTGAAGTATTCAAGGATGAAAGTCTATGATATCTCACTAGCTACATCAGGGACATTTATGGCATCAAAATAGATAACGATAGTAATGAATTATAACCAAGTAAATAGAAAGGGGAACCCATGAGTCTGTATAGATATAAATACATACATAAAAGGAAATGGAAGGCTCTTTCTTAGAGAATTATTCTCCAATTGTTCAGAAAGAGAGTATGTGTGAGTGAGAGCACACACACAAATGACAGAACAAGTAGGGAAATTGTAACAATTGGTGAATCTCAGTAAGGGAGAGTTTGAAAGCAGTGTGCCAACAGCTGGCACTCAGATGGGAAGGAAGGTAGGCTGATTGTGGGAAGGCGCTGGATGGATTGAATCTTCACTTCATTTCACTTTACTCTTATGGGAGGAAAACAGTAGAGAATTCTTTTCTGTATTCCATACTCGAGCTACGCCCCAATACATTTCTTTCCAGATTGTTTTATGTCCCTCCTCAACAAGGTCAAAGGAGCAGAAGTCAAACTCTTAGAGAGTTCACTGCCTTCTTCATGAGAGTTATGCTGGCAAGACTGGGGACTATTTCAACAGTTTAAAAAAACATCAACACATATGGACAATTAATCTCCAATAAAGGAGGCAAGAATATACAATGGAGAAAAGACAGTCTCTTCAGCAAGTGGTGCTGGGAAATTTGGAAAGCTGAGTGTAAATCAATGAAGTTAGAATATAACCTCACACCATACACAAAAATAAATTCAAAATGGCTTGAAGACTTAAATATAAGACAAGAGACCATAAAACTCCTAAAAGAACACATAGGCAAAACATTCTCTGACATAAATCGTACAAATGTTTTCTTAGGTCAGTCTCCCAAGGCAATAGAAACAAAAGCAAAAATAAACAAATGGGACCTAATGGAGCTTATCAGCTTTTGCACAGCAAAGGAAACCATAAACAAAACGAAAAGACAACCTACAGACTGGGAGAAAATATTTGCAAATGATGTGACTTAATTTCCAAAATATACAAACAGCTCATACAATTCAATAACAAAATAACCAACAGTCCAATCAAAAAATGGGCAGAAGATGTAAATAGACATTTCTCCACAGAAGACATACAGATGGCCAGTAGGCACATGAAAAGATGCTCATTATTGTTAATTATTAGAGAAATGCAAATCAAAACTACAATGAGGGCTTCCCTGGTGGTGCAGTGGTTGAGAATCTGCCTGCTAATGCAGGGGACACGGGTTCGAGCCCTGGTCTGGGAGGATCCCACATGCCATGGAGCGACTGGGCCCGTGAGCCACAATTATTCAGCCTGCGCATCTGGAGCCTGTGCTCTGCAACAAGAGAGGCCACGATAGTGAGAGTCCCGCGCACCGCGATGAAGAGTGCCCCCCCACTTCCCACAACTAGAGAAAGCCATGGCACAGAAATGAAGACCCAACACAGCAAAAATAAATAAAATAAATTAATAAACTCCTACCCCCAGCATCTTAAAAAAGAAAAAAAAAAAACTACAATGAGTTGGTGTCTGATAGCACCCTCTCACACCAGTCAGAATGGCCACCATTAAAAAGTCCACAAATTATAAATGCAGGAGAGGGCGTGGAGAAAAGGGAACCCTCTTACACTTTGATGGGAATGTAAGTTGGTGCAGCCACCATGGAAAACAGTATGGCAGTTCCTCAAAAAACTACAAATAGAGTTGCCATATGATGCAGCGATTCCACTCCTGGGCATATGCCCAAACAAAACTATCATTCAAAAAGATACATACACCCCTATGTTCAAAGCAGCACTATTTACAATAGCCAAGACATGGAAACAACATAAATGTCCATCAACAGATGAATGGATAAAGAATATGTGGTATATATACACGTATACAATGGAATATTACTCAGTCATTAAAAAGAATGAAATAATGCCACTTGCATCAACATGGGTGGACCTAGAGATTATCATACTAAGTGAAGTAAGTCAGACAGAGAAGGACAAATACCATATGATATCACTTATATGTGGATTCTAAAATATGACACAAATGAACGTATCTATGAAACAGAAACAAACAGACTAGAGAACAGAGTTGTGGTTGTCAAGGGGAGGGGGTTGGGGGGAGGGAACACCCTCAGGAATTTGGGATTAGCAGATGCAATCCACTATATACAGAATGGATAAACAACTAGGTCCTACTGTACAGCACAGGAAACTATATTCAGTATCCTGTGATAAACCATAATGGAAAAGAATATGAAAACAATACATATATGTATAAATTAGTCACTTTGCTGTATGGCAAAAATTAACACAACATTGTAAGTCAACTGTACTTCAATAAAAATTTTTTAAAAATCACCAACCCTGCCTTTTCTGGTCAGTTGCATTAGGCAACACAGGTCCATACAGGAAATCAGGAAAGCCTGTTTCAATCCAGATCACAGGCCAATGTAATCCCTTGGAATATTTCTCAGTATACAAGACAGTGGCTGACACAGGCTGTCTTATATCCACTGTCTGGCTCCTTCAAGGAGAAGATGTTATAGAATGAGTGTGTCCTGAAGGACAAGTCAGTCAAAGTTGAGAACCTTGGTTTTAGTGACAGTGTACCTTTCTGCCCCATCTCTCTTGTTAGATCCTCTTGTAGAATTCCAGTGAGGGTCATTGTACCATCTTTCACACCCAATTCCAGGAAGTAATTTTCCCCTTGACTGAAGAATGAGACCCTCGGGCCACCCAAGCCCACTGCTATCAGACACCAACCATACTCTCTGGGGGAATTCTTGACTCCTTGAGTAAATGACTCAGCACTAAGCCCCACTCTGGTACCAGTGCCCTGACTCAGAAAATTCCAAGCGCTCCCTAATTCCAGGAATTGGTTGGTGCTCTACCTTGGACTGGACGAGCTTGACTTGCCAGATATGGGAAAAGCCAGCTCACCTGAGAAAAGAATTTTACTGGGTGATATGCACTAAGTCTTCAGTTGTTTCTCTTTGGGCTTGGCAAGGTTCCTAGTGTTTGCTCCTTAATGAGTAAGTCTTCTCCTGGAAACACAGTAGTGTGGCAAAAGTAAGCAATTCAATGTGTTGGCTCTTTAAAATGCTCGTAAGAAATCTCAGTTTTAAGACATTAATCTCTCCATATTAGTAATCTAAAGTTGAACAACTGTTAGAGGAGAAAAGAGGAACGAGATATATATAGCCTCAAAATATTGCTCCACACATAATACTTATTAGTTACAAAGGGGAAAGCAGTAAGTTTACAATGGAGACATCTGAATAACACCAACTCAAACACACCCTTCCTGACATGATGCACTAAGGAGAATACAGTAACAGTTAGCGAGAATGAGTGAAAGACTCCTTCCTCTTACCTCTGGCCTGCTCCTAAGCTCCATCACTCATATGGCTGGAACCTCTTCTTTCCAGCCCTCATTAATTCCTTTGGAAGCTGGACATGATTTCTTTTAACACCTCTCCTACACCCACCCTACCAACCTCCAAAGTTCAC
This sequence comes from Monodon monoceros, assembly GCF_005190385.1. Taxonomy (NCBI): domain Eukaryota; kingdom Metazoa; phylum Chordata; class Mammalia; order Artiodactyla; family Monodontidae; genus Monodon; species Monodon monoceros. The sequence continues at coordinate 110,353,775 of NW_021703778.1, forward strand.
ATTGTTTGCTCTCCATACGGTCTTTTTGTGATGCCGTTTAAATCCCAAATTACTGTCTTCCATGGCAGAGTAGCTTATCTCTAAGATGCTGAACACCAGACCTTGCAGTAAGAGCAAGGAGACTGCCAGGAATCATTTAGGAGTGGATGGCTTAATTTCCTATGGGGTCAGGGCACTCCTTTAAAGGCTCACTAAAATTCATTACAAATAGAATTTGGTGGTACTAAGAGGTAGCTCACGGGAGTCATTAAAGTTTTTTTATCTGTCTGCCCCCAAAGTGATTATATTAGAGCTCGGTCTTGCCTAATTACTATCCTTGAAGTTAACATTTAGGACCAAGTGGAAAGAGCCAACTTTCCCAAAGTTTTAAGTCTAAGTATATCCATCCTGGAGTCAGGCTACACTCATATTTTTCTGGGCTCGTTAGGAAGACTGGGGATGAAGGGTAAGTTAAGGGACTTTCACCTTCTACTGGTGGTCTGTTGCCATCTTATGACCATTCGGAACTTTGCTTCAAAGCCTGAAGGAAGAAATTTCTTTGCTCCTCTCCTTCCAGTTGGTTGCTAATCACTTCAAACCTGCTTCATCCACACTGGGTCTCAACTACATGGGACTTTCCCTCCCAGTGCCTATTAGATACAAACTAAAGAGAGCTAGGGATTGCAGGACAGGAAAACCAAAACAAGATGAAAGAAACAAAACTGTAAAACTTACATCATGATAATCAGAAGAATTACCTGGGAATTTTCGAAACCTAAATAGTACTATAGGCTTCTTATCACATTAAAAAGTACTTTATAATCAATCTATGTTGTAAGATCTGTTTGACCATTAGATGTGGAAATGAGGGCAGATTCTGAGACACTGTTATTAGAGCTATGAATTTGATGAATGAGGTTGTGGAAGTCTTAGGTCTTGGTTAACTGCTAAGAAGTTTGTCTTCCCAATTCTATAAACCCAGGTGACTTAATCTTTCTTGTTGGGTCCAGGTGATGCTCCCGTGTATTGAACAACTGATTTGTGAAAATAAATCTAACCAAATAAAGTACCTAGGAAATTTTCTGGCCCCAAACTATTAATGAACTGCTTGGAAGGGTATGCTCAGCTCCCTACTTGTATATATCTTTATTATTTCTACTACTATACTACCACCCAGCTAAAACCATTGTGGACTCCATCACAGTTTTTTGTTTTTTTGTTTGTTTGTTTGTTTTGCGGTATGCAGGCCTCTCACTGTCGTGGCCTCTCCCGTTGCGGAGCACAGGCTCTGGACGTGCAGGCCCAGCGGCCATGGCTCACGGGCCCAGCCGCTCCGCGGCATGTGGGATCCTCCCGGACCGGGGCACGAACCCGTGTCCCCTGCATCGGCAGGCAGACTCTCAACCACTGCGCCACCAGGGAAGCCCTTAAACCCATTTTTAAAAGCCTAAATAAAAGTAGAGATATACCAGGTTCACATGTTGAAAAACTCAATAATTCAAAGATGTTGATGTTTCCCACTGCCACTGACTGCTGGAAGGGTGCCACTTTGCAGCAGGACTACCCCAACCCTGACTGCCAAGAAACCAAGGAGAAGCAAGAAATGCTTCTAGGCTTTCCACTGCTCTCCAACTTCCACTCCCACCCAATCAGTCTATGTAAGCTTCCTATTAGACAGCTGTAGCTAAGTATTATGCTTCTGCAGTATCAAAAGCTAAGGTCACAGAGAACTTGTGTGCTGAAAGAACCCAGCTAAAGAGAGCTGCAAGTCACGATCACAGAAGAGGATGCTACCAATAGCAGTATGCCTGTTTCCTTCTTGATAAATTCCCAGCAAGCCAATCTCTCATGCAGAAGCAGGTGGCCTCTGAGCGTAATTATTCCACTATTGATCACTGACAAACTCTGTATTAACTTGTAAGGAAATATCTTTAGAGCTACACAGGATTGTATGTGTTCTTTTTAGATTTCTTTATATTTCAGTAGACAGGAATTGATTATGGATGGACATCACAAGATCAATACACTATTGACCCTCATTACTGACGCTTAATGAGAACCTGATCCTTAACCCACTGTCAGAGTTAGGATCTATAACTGATCAAGTGGAAATTGCATGAAAGATGCCAGTGTTGTTCTTACTTTGTATATTCATACCATTCTCCACTGGGCTGGATATGTGCCTTGTCATGGAATGAAGAAGGAGTAACATTCTCACATACAGACCCTGTTCTGTCATCATGTGGAATATAGTGGCCTGCTATAAAATTCCTGCCACAAAGAAGGGCTACATACAGGTCAATTATTCTAAAATAAAGTCATAATTTTGGGTAGGCATCTCCATAACATTTGAATTCAGGAGCCAGTCTACCTGGGTTTGAATCCCAGCTCTGCCACTAGCTTCATTACTAGTTGCATGACTTATCTGTAAGGTGGGGATGGTAACAGCATCTGCCTCGTGTGACAATTCTGAAGTTAAATAAGTTAGTTACATGAAATGCTTCAAACAGAACATACAAAACATAATAAACTCCATGTAAGCGTTAGTTGTGAACACTGTTATTTGACTGGATTGCAGTACAGTCATTTATCCAGTACAGTAAGTTAACTCATTCAGGTAACTATACCTAGACATCTTTTAATAACCCATTTATGTCCAAGGTGATAGTTTACAATATCTGATTTAATTTTTTCCCAAACTAAAATTCGTGCAGCCATTGGGACGTTGACCACCCCTTTGATTAGGCACTGCTACGCACCCAAAGCTACTCAAAGAGAGATGCTTGGTCATGTCCTCAGGTACTTTTTGGCCCATGTGGAAGCAAAGTGCTCTTCTTTTTACTCTCGAGTTTTAAAAATACTTAAGTATGTGGCTGTATTCCAGTTACTGCTCATAGAGCATCACCTCATATTCACTGCTCTCAAAATGTATCAAAAAATCAACTGTAAAAGCATTACTTATAAAAGTTTGCCTGGAGGATATGCATTCCTCAAAATGATAAATCATCGTCATCATTATCATCCTGTAAGAATCTTATTAGGTTTATTGTTCTTTTCATTAAGAGTATCCTCTCAAAAGGGATTCAAGGAGAAATTTCCTTCTGGTCTCAGAATCAGAAATGATAATAAATGTTAATGTTTATTGAGTGTCACCAAGAACCCATTACTTTTCAAAGTACTTTATGTGTATTAACTCATTTAATCTGTGAAACACTTCTATGAGTAGATACATAATTATCTTTTTTTACATGCGAGAAAACTGAAAAACAAAGAGATTAAGTAACTCATCCAAATTTACATAGCTAGTAAATTGTAGAGTTCAGAACTCAGGTATTCCATCTCCAAGAAATAGTCTTTAAACCTCCACCCTATACTGCCTCTCGGAAAATTTGTTCTGGTCCAGAACAGCTAGTTTGATCTTGTCTCATTGATTTTTCTGAATCAAAAATTGATTTGAATTCATTGTTAGGAACTTCAGAGCTAAATTTCTAGCCGCATAAGAGATCTTATGGCATAAATTTTACATCACAATCTAAATTCTAACTTTTATCTTTTATTTATTTATATTCTTCCTTTGTCCCACCATCCTTATCCACTTACAAAAATCATGTGTGCCTGATATAAAAACCTGTCCAGAACAGTAAGGAAAGGAACATTGCAAGCCAGTCTTACTCACGAACATAGATGCAAAAATATTAAAAAACACTGGCAAACTGATTTAAGCAAGGTAAAAAAAAAACATATAATAACCAGATGGTTTTATCTCAGGAACACAAGAATGATTTATCATTAAAAAACATGTGAATAGGGACTTCCCTGGTGGAGCAGTGCTTAAGAATCCACGCTCCCAATGCAAGGGGCCCGGGTTTGATCCCTGGTCAGGGAACTAGATTCCACATGCATGCCGCAACTAGGAGTTTGCATGCCAAAGCTAAGGAGCTGGCGAGCCACAACTAAGTAGCCTGCGAGCCACAACTAAGGAGCCCACTGGCTGCAACTAAGACCCGGCACAACCGAATAAACATATATATATATATATATATATATATATATATATATATATATAAAATGTGAATAATGAAATTCATCATACAAATTAAATGAGAAAAGTCACATAATTACCTGAATCCATGTAAGGAAAAAAAAGTATAATAAAATATAGCATCCATTCATAATATTTTTTAAATCTTAACAAACTTGGAATAGAAGGGAACTTCTTTCCCTTCTATTAATAAAGGAATTTTAAAGATAAACCTACAGCACACAACACATTAATGTTGAAATATTGAAAATATTCCCTTTAAGATCAAGACAAGTGCTACCATTATCTCTCTTTCTATTCAACACTGTACTGTACCTGGCCAACAGAGAAATGCAAGATGGAGAAGTTAAACCATCATTATCTGGTGATGATATGACTATATATATAGAAAGTAAAGCTCTACAGGTAAATTACTAGAATTAATATGAATCAATATGCAAAAATCAATTGCATTATACATATCAATAAAAAAATAAGAATCAACGTGTTTAAAAGATACCACTTAAAAATATTTATGGAGAAAAATTATAAACCATACTTAAACCCATTTTTAAAAGCCTAAATAAAAGTAGAGATATACCAGGTTCACGGGTTGAAAAACCTCAATAATTCAAAGATGTTGATGTTTCCCAAATTGAGGTCATCTCAATCAAAATCTCAACCTTTTGTTTGTGATACTTCACAAGAGGATTCTAAAATTTATATGGAAATACAAAAGGCCAAGAAGAGACAAAATCCTATTGATAAAGGGCATGGTGAGGTAACCTGTTCTACCAGATATTAAGACTTTTTATAAACTATAGACTCGGGACAGTGTAGTATTTGTGCAGGAACAGACAGATCAACCAAATTAAATAATGATTCCAAAAACGGTCCCACACACATATTGTTTGATGTCTGATATAGCTGGCCGTGTAAAGCAGTTAAGAAAAATAGGACTTTTTATTACTGGTGCTGGGACAATTATCCACATGGAAAAATGTAAAAATTGGACTCCTACCACACACAAATACTCCAGAATTTAACTCCAGAATTAAAGTCCCAAAAGCAAATGGTAAAATACAAAACTTTAAATGAAAATATAGGAAAATATTTTAATTACCCATGGATAGAAAAAACATTTGTAAATAAGGCCAAAAGCATAAACTATAAAGTTAAAGCTCAATAAATGTGACTGCATTAAAATTAAGGACTTCTGGGACTTCCCTGGTGGTGCAGCGGTTAAGAATTCGCCTGCCAATGCAGGAGACTCGGGTTCAAGCCCTGGTCTGGGAAGATCCCACATGCCATGGAACAACTAAGCCCATGTGCCACAACTACTGAAGCCCGCATGCCTAGAGCCCATGCCCCGCAGCAAAGAGAAGCCACCGCAATGAGAAGCCCACACACCACGACGAAGAGTAGCCCCCGCTCACCGCAAGTAGAGAAAGCCCGCACACAGCAACAAAGACCCAATGCAGCCAACAAATAAATAAATAATAAAATTAAGGACTTCTATTTATTAAAAATCCTATAATAAAGAAGATGTCATAAAATTGGAGAAAATTGGGGCAATTCATGTAAGCCACAAAAGAATCAGACCAGAACATATAAATAACTCACATGAATTAAGTTTTTAAAAGGCAGACAACTCAGAAAAGAGTTTGACTAGGCACTTCCACAAAAAAGGAAATCTGAAAGACCCACAAACGTATGAAAGGATGCTCAGTTTCATTAGCAATCAAGGAAACACAAATTAACCTACAATGAATTATAGTTTTATACCTATAAGACTGGCAAAAAATGTAAAAGTCTTTAAATTTAAATTTTCAAATAATATGCATTGGTGAGAATATAGAGCAAAAGGACTCCACTGCAGGTGAGAGGGAAATTGGAGCAGTCACTTTGGAAAATGGTTTAACATAATCTAGTATGGAAAGGTGGTGAAGTCAAACACCACAAGATTCTTATATATAGGCACACAACTGGCTTTGTTGGGGAAACTTAAAACAGACAGTCAGCAAAGCATGCTTGGTTCACTGTTAGCTCAGTCTCCCACAAAGAAGTATGAAGGGCCAGGGTACCACTAGATGCACAAGGAAGCTCTACTCCAGAGGCAGGACCCGATGAGAATGGCCTTGCTAATGGGTGGAATGAGGGGTGGGCGTGGGGTTTGGTCAGTGTCAAGCAATCTGAATTTTTTTTCTTTAAATTTTTAAATTTTGTACACAGTTTTAAAGGTTACTTTTCATTTACAATTATTATGAAATATTGTCTATATTCCCTGTGTTGTATAATACATCCTTGACAAATGTTACACCCAATAGTTTGTATCTCCCACGCCCCTATCCCTAAATTGCCCCTTCCCCTCTCCCCACTGGTAACCACTAGTTTGTTCTCTACATCTGTGAGTCAAGCAATCTGAACTTTTTTTTTAATTTATTTTTTGGCTGCGTTGGGTCTTCGTTGCTGCACGCAGGTCTTCTCTGGTTGTCGAGCGGTGGCTACTCTTTGTTGCGGTGCACGGGCTCCTCATTGCGGTGGCTCCTCTTGTTGCAGAGCACTGGCTCTAGGCGCGCGGGCTTCAGTAGTCGCAGCACGCAGGCTCAGTAGTTGTGGCTCGTGGGCTCTAGAGCACAGGCTCAGTAATTGTGGCGCACGGGTTTAGTTGCACTGCAGCATGTGGGATCTTCCCGGACCAGGGCTCGAGTCCGTGTCCCCTGCACTGGCAGGCAGATTCTTAACCACTGCGCCACAAGCAATCTGAATTTTAGATGCCAGCTATTCAGTGAGTTATCTGGCAACATCACTGCCACGTTTCCCATGACCTTATGGGAAACTGGGCGAAAGTACAGACCCTCCTTCTGGGTTAAGGGGGAGCTTCTGATTCCAGCTCCCTCGAGGCTGGGCAACCTGATCCCCAAGCACATTTATCGGACAATCACACTTGTCTCTTCCCAAATAGTAAAGTTGACCATGTGCTCTACAACCCATTAATTTCACTCCTAAGTATATACCCTAGGGAATCTCTTATACACATACAATAATACTCAGCTGCATTGCTTATAATAGCAAAAAATGGAAATAACCCAAATATCAATAGTAGACTGGATAAATAAATCGTGGTATATTAAAACACGGGAATACTATAGAACAGAGAAAATGAATGAAATTCAGTTATATGTATCAATATTTTAAAATCTCAATAACATAATATTTAGAATAAGAAATCAGTTACAGAATTCAAAAAAGGCAAAACAAAAGTATATATTATTTAGGGATATGCTTATAAATGGAAAAATTATAAAGAAAAGCAATGGAATAATCATCACAAAATGATAGTTTTAATATTATTACATTATAATTATAATATTATTAATAATATGAATATTATTAATGTATAAGAGATTTGGTAGAGAAGTGGGGGTGGGGATACAGTTGTAGAAGGACCCAAAGAGCGCTTCTAAAACACTGTCAGCACTCTTTATCTTAACATGAGTGATGGATGCACAAGTGTTTGCTTCATTATTATTCTTTTAACAGTACAGATACATTTTTACACTCTTCTATTAATTAAGATACTTCACAATTTAAAAAGCAGAGAAAAGAAGTTACAAGGACATGAAAAACACAGATAAAACTTTGAGCAGACTTCAAGTATTATCCTTGGGATAAAGCTCTCAGAACATTATTCCTAAGTCAAAAGGCATGAACCCTTTGGAAGGGCCAACATTTATACACACTTCAGCAGTACCCCTTACTTTAAGTTTTATTTTATTATGTATGCATTTATGTAAATTGCCCTCACTCTTCTGCATCAGTATGAAGCCTGAATAAACCAATAATAAGTTGAGGTGCGAGTAGATGCAGGGAACAGAGCCCTGTTGCCTGTGTGGTGTTTTTCCCAGCAGAAACACAGATTTCCAAGGAGACATGCAAACGTGATGGGGGTGTTATCCCAGGATCACAGATCTGGAGGCTTCTTCATAACTGTATGTAAGGGACCAGAAACTCTTTTCACCTTCAGCCTGTGAATACCCTTCTGGGCTTTCCTGCCTGTCCATAGCTGGAGGCCATTTCAGGCCATCTAATATCAGCTTTCCTATCCACCTGGAACTCACTGCAGCCTTTTCCTATTTCTGTGTGAGATTCTTTATCAGCTCAACTTGATAGAAGTGCCAAGTGACTTCAAAACCACCGGTAGCTCTCAGCAAAAAGCCTAACATAAACATCCTAAGAAATACTTCCTTTTTTCAGAGGTTTTGCAGGGTGTGAAAATAAATATTAACTGGGCCTGGGGAGAAATCAATCTCCCCTGCTACAAACACCACAGGAAAAGCAGAAGGCTCTGCAGCTCCCATGTCCTCGGTTTATGTTGTCCCAGAGACCACCCTGCTAACGCCCCATTGCACTCTTCCCATCTCTAGCAGAGTCCTTCCCAGGCAGAGGGAAATAGTTGTCTCTATGCCTGTCTCCCTCCTTCCCCATTTGGCTGTGTCTTGCGCATCTTTTATCCTCAGCACCAGCATGGTGCTGGTACCTATAATGGACTCTACTGCTGAAAGAAATCACCCTCAAAGACCAGTTGTACCCCACTCTTTTTACCCAAGGGCAAACGTGGGTCCAGATTGGCAAAGAAACATGTCCAAAGCCACAGAAAGGGTGGTAAGAGGTAGAATCGTTAGTCTTCTGAATCCCATTCCCATTTATTGCCAAGGCATGAAGGTTTCAGTAACAGCTGTATTGTATACTAGTTCTTGGACTCCTCAAGTCTTCATCTCTGCCCTGGCAGAAACAAAATGAGCTAATTAAATGCTTGCCACCAGCTTATTTTGGAAACTTCATGGAGTGTGTGAAAGCCTGAATGAATTTCAGGCCACTCTTGATTATTTCAAATGTGGAGGAAATCATCCAAGCATGGGAAGAAGGTGAGGAAGCTAAACCCGTGGCTGAGGGTTATTAACATTGTAATGCTTTTGCTTATTGGTGCAGAAAAGCAACCCTTGGCTATATAAGGGACTAAAGCTTTGAGGCTATCATGGAGGAGAGTAAATAGAATCCTTCAAGGTTGAAGAAGAGTCCAACCAAATATTCTATCTAATTGCTTTGGAATAACCAAGGGCACCCTGCTTACTGTGCGAGAAAGGAAATCAATGGATTGTATTTAAAGGAAACTAAAGGCACAATTGGGTCATTCTCTGTGGGGCTAGCTGAGAGTGGAACCTTGGTGCAGACCCCCAGAGGGGAGGCAATTAAGTGAAAAGAAGTCCATGCTGCCTAAAACAATCTAACTCATAAATATAAAATAGTTCATTGCAAAACTTAAAGGCTTCCAGGGGATCTGCAGAACTCCTCATTGTTGAGAGCTTTTATGAGCTCTGTGAACCTTCCCTGACCCTTCCCTCCAGCACATACCCCAGTAAGGTGTGATTTAATCCAGTGCTAACACTGATAAGGCTTTGGGGTCACAGCATTAGTCTCAGTCACAGAGATTTCTGGGAGCCAAATTAAATCTCTCCTATTTCTCATGAAGAAAGTCCTCTTAGGCTTTCAGTCCAGAGCTTTGCATGCCCAGCTTTTGAACTTTCCTATCCAAAATTACTGACATGGTAATTTCCATCACCTGGTGAAATCACTTCCGAGAACAAAAGATGCTTTGGAGAAATACATGTCATTCTTCAATAGCTGGACTGACCCAGACCAATCAGACTTAGAAACACCTGGCCTTGAGCTATGGTTGTTCCAACCCATCACCTCTCTGTATGTACCTTTCAGTGGTAATATTTAGGAAATCACTAATATCTGTGAGAGCCTCAAGCTGGGATTCAGGTGGACATTTAAACAAGGCAAATTATATGTTACAAAATAAGTTATGGATCAAGTGATTTCCAATACAGTGCCAAACTAAATGATTCTAAAAATACTTTAAAATTAAGTAAAGTAAAACTCTTTTGCAATACGTATTTTCAGTGGCCAGTATTAATTCATTCTCTGTTAGCAAAAACAAAAAGGGTAAAAGGGAGAGGGAAAGTATAATTCATTCTCTGTTAGCAAAAGAAAGTGTAACTTGATTTGTGGATTATTCTAAAGTCTGCCAAAACATGGCTCATCCTTCCCTTGGAACTTTTCATTCAGTCCACTGGCCATCAAACCCAGAAACCCCTGCTCTATAATCTGTTGGATCTTCTCCCTCCTCATGTCCTTCCAGCTGCTGGCAGGAGCCTCTGTCTGGTGCCCTTGCTCCACCTCAGGCCTCCGCACACCTCCTGATTTTACATCTTCTCAAACTCTCTGTTGCCTAGAGACAAAGTCCAAACTCTTCAGCAGCACCCGTGACCCCTCTCAAGACCCCTTGTCCACCCTCCAGCCTCACCTCTGCCTGCCCTCCAGCATCCAATGCTCTGGCTGAGCTAGAGTCCCCTTTCCTCAAACAGGTCTGGCATTTTATGTCTCTGTCTTTTTTCTACAAGACTCTGCCTAAAGTAACTTTTCCTTCCTCCTTTACCAGAAAAAACTCTACTTATTCAACACCCTGCTCCTCACTACTTCTTGACACTTCCTCCTTCCCTCTCTTCTGCACTTCCACTGTTTTCTAGAACAGTATCAGTTACATGTTTATCATCCCAGGTGTTGGGTTGGCCAAAAAGTTGATTTGGTTTTCCCGTAAGATGGCTCTAGTAGCGCTTAGTTGTCCTTAACTTCATTCGAAACAATTTTGTTAGATTGTATTAAGATAGCTGTCATATCAGCGTGCATTTAAAAAAAACTTACCAAAATTGGTGAATTTTTGTGTAGCCATTTAATATTGAAGATGGAAGAAAAAAGCAACATTTTCAGCGTATTATGCTTCATTATTTCAAGAAAGGTAAAAACGCAACCGAAACACAAAAAAAGATTTGTGCAGTGTACGGAGAAGGTGCTGTGACTGATCTAACGTGTCAAAAGTGGTTTACAAAGTTTCGTGCTGGAGATTTCTCGCTGGACGATGCTCCATGGTCAGGTAGACCAGTTGAAGTTGATAGTGATCAAATCGAGAACAATCAACATTAAACCATGCGGGAGATAGCCGACATACTCAAAATATCCAAATCAAGCGCTGAAAATCATTCTCACCAGCTTGGTTATGTTAATCGCTTTGATGTTTGGGTTCCACATAAGCTGAGCAAAAAAACCTTCCTGACCGTATTCCCGCACATGATTCTCTACTTAAACAGAACGAAAAGTTCCACTTTTAAAACAAATTGTGACAGGCAATGAAAAGTGGATACTGTACAGTAATGTGGAACGGAAGAGATCATGGGGCAAGCGAAATGAACCACCACCAACCACACCAAAAGCCGGTCTTCATCCAAAGAAGGTGATGTGTATATGGTAGGATGGAAGGGAGTCCTCTATTATGAGCTCCTTCTGGAAAACCAAACGATTAATTCCAACAAGTACTGCTCCCAATTAGACCAACTGAAGGCAGTGCTCAATGAAAAGCATCTGGAATTAGTCAACAGAAAATGCATAATCTTCCATCATGATAACGCAAGACCGCATGTTTCTTTGATGACCAAGCAAAAACTGTTACAGCTTGGCTGGGAAGTTCTGATTCATCTGCCATATCCACCAGACATTGCAACTTTGGATTTCCATTTATTTCAGTCTTTACAAAATTCTCTTAATGGAAAAAGATTTCAATTCCCTGGAAGACTGTAAAAGGCACCTGGAACAGTTCTTTGCTCAAAAAGATAAAAAGTTTTGGGAAGAAGGAATTATGAAGTTGCCTGAAAAATGGCAGAAGGTAGTGAAAAGCTCTTGGTGGAAATGAAAAATGTGTCTTTTATTTTTACTTAAAAACCAAAGGAACTTTTTGGCCAGCCCAATACCTGACCTCGTGGGCAGGGCCTTGCTGGCCTTATTTGTGTATCTCGGCCGCCCTCAGTGTCCAGCGTATGGAAGTCACAGTACACCTTTGCTGAAAGAATATATTCTATTGGATTTCCAGAGAAATGGTATTGTCCCCAAGAGTTGAAATTGGGGACGTATCATATACTTTACAAGGAGGGACCGCTTGGTGAGGTGACACCCACACCCAGTTATTTCACAGAAGCACTTATTTTATCACCAGGTTTGGATATGTAATGCTGATACTGCTGTGTTGACAACATTACATCTTTCTGTTGTCACAATTTTCCCAGGGAGATGCTTCTTTTTAATCTCTATCCAAGAAAGGCACTCTTGAAAATGTCTTCTCCAAACTTGAAGATTGGAGCTGCTTCCGACTCAGGAACTGTAATGCTACCTGTACATCTCCTTTGGTTTTTTAACTTTGTCATAAAAAGTAGCACCATTCACCCTGTGGATTTATCTATCCAGTAGCGTTCTGGGAGTTGGGGACAGTATAGCATGCTGGCTCACCCCTGGCTGGCACCTACTAGGCACTCAGGAAGTGATCACTGAATTATAACTGTTGGCCTGATTTTTAAAAAAATATTTAGGGGATACTGCTCCTCAGTCTTGGCAACTTCCCTCTTCGCTCCTGGGTCTAGTTGATCATTTAGTTACACACTCCACTTTCAACTCCAAGAAGGGACATATTCACCCTCACCAGGACACACCTTTTCATATGGTTTTGGTTTGTTGCAAATTGTGTTATTTTAAAAATTTCTGTATTACTAATTTATATATAATCACATGGTGCAAAATTTGAAAGGAATTATACATATATTGAATATAATATGTAATAGATTAAATGTAATAGATCACATGATACAAAATTCTAAAGGACCCAAGATTGAGAGGGAAAATTCCTCCCCCTCCTGTCTCCCTCTTCCCTTCTTTGAAGGCAGTCAACGTTGCCTGTTTTCTGTCCTTCCAGAACAGTCTGCTACTATACAAGCAATCCATATTTTTTCCTTATTACACAATTGCCAACATTTCATATACACCGTTCCACACTTGCTCTTTTCACTTAAAGTACCTTGAAAGTTGTTTCTGTTCATAAGAAACATATCTGTTCTGTTCATAAGAAACATAAGAACGTATCTGTTCATAAGAGCATTCTCGTTTTTTTTTCTACAGAGGCACAGTCTTCCATTGTGGCTCTAAATCACCCCTGAAGTATGGCAGGTGGAGTGCCCAGACCCTGAGACAGTCAGGCCACCTCTCGGTGGCTGCTGTAGCACAAATGTTGTGGATCAACCACGAAGCAGCCTAGATCTCTTGAAAAAGAATATTGCTCCGTATGTATCTGGCACTTCTATGGACTAAAGCTATGCTTTGAGCTCTGTTGTACCATATCTAGCTAAGCCAACTGGCACAAAAGATGATGAAAATAGAAAAGTATACTTGTGACCTCTAGTGCATCCACAGGGCTATAAATTCTGAACACAGCCTTTGGTTGATGGCTCAGGATGAACATGTGGTTTCCTTCGGAACTGCTCAGCAAGTCTCTTTTTAATTTGTAGTAAAGATCCAATGAAATTATTTATTGGTGAGATATACTTGTTCAGCTTTATCATCTGTGTACCATTTAGACTTTATTTATATTATATACAATTATATATACGTATATATATAATTACTATAGCTACAAGTTCATCTCCATCATCACCCTTATATGATTTATGATTGGAGCAAGGATCAATACAACTTTGGAAGATACATTTAAGGCACTTTCTCCCCTCCTCGTCCTCCTGCTTCTCCCTTTCTCTCTCTCTCATTCTCTGCATTGTACAATACATTAGCTATCAGCCACATGTGACATGAGCTCTTGAAATGTGACTAGTGTTAAAAGTGTAAATCATAGGGCTTCCCTGGTGGCGCAGCGGTTGGGAGTCCGCCTGCCGATGCAGGGGACACGGGTTCGTGCCCCGGTCCGGGAAGATCCCACATGCCGCGGAGCGGCTGGGCCCGTGAGCCATGGCCGCTGAGCCTGCGCGTCCGGAGCCTGTGCTCCGCAACGGGAGAGGCCACGGCAGTGAGAGGCCCGCGTACCGCAAAAAAAAAAAGTGTAAATCATAATCAGATTTTGAAGGCTTAATATGAGTTTATATATATATGTATATACATACACTATCTCAGTAACAATTTTATATTGGTTATATATTGAAATGGTATTTTGAATGTATTGGGTTAAATAAAATATATCATTAAAATTAATTTCACCTATTACTTTTCATTGTGGCTACTAGAAAATTTTAAATTGCAGATGTAGCTCACATCATACTGATATTTCTATCGGACAGTCTTGGGCTATGGCATGCATTTATTCCCTACTTTACATGAAGGCAGACTAGCATGATAAAAGTACATTCTGGGGCTTCCCTGGTGGCGCAGTGGTTGAGAGTCCGCCTGCCGATGCAGGGGACGCGGGTTCATGCCCCGGTCCGGGAAGATCCCACATGCCGCGGAGCGGCTGGGCCCGTGAGCCATGGCTGCTGAGCCTGCGCATCCAGAGCCTGTGCTCCGCAACGGGAGAGGCCACAACAGTGAGGCCCGCGTACCGCAAAAAAAAAAAAAAAAAAGTACATTCTGTTTTAGCTCCTAGAATCCAAGTTTTGTCTTTCCTCTTGTTTAATAAATGTAAAGAATTTTAAAATTCAGGACCCAAAACATGATTTATCAAAAGGTAACAAATAGAGGAACCAAAAAACGAGTTATTGAAAGTACAATTGGTATTGAGGGCTAGGAATTTCAGGAGCATCAAGGAAGACGTCACATTCACCAGCACGTAACATTTGGAAAGGCTTGGAGGGACTCCTAACTCACTGGGAACGGCTTAATGAAGCATGGCTAGGAGGAATAGCAACTGAAAAGTCAATTCCTGACTTCACCAGGTCTAAGCCTTACAACAATGACGCTGCTCTCCAGACATCCTCTGATGCTCTCTTCATCCAGTTTCTTTTTTCCTCTGGCTGATTTCAACTTGAAAACTCAAAAGCAGAGTGTTAATCAGACTCAGGTGAAAAATCTCCAGGATCTCAGACTGCCGAAATAAAAATGTCATATTTTCATGATTTCTTTTATAAAGAATATGAATGATCAGACCCGTATTTTCATTATCAAAAATAAATCTTTTCCAAGTTTTGATCAGAGGAAGAACATTTTTCCAGGCACCAGGAATGCAACGTACACAGCCCCTGTCCTTCAGAGGCATAGAGTCTACTGGGGACAGACAGAGTAATCGCTCTCTCCGTTCTCTTTCCTCAATATCCTCTTCTCCCTCTGCTCTTTTCATCCTCATTCCTTCCCCATCAGGAAAGGAATATTTTTGTTCTAAGTGTCTGGTCTCCTTGGACTGACTCAGGGGGGTTCATCTGCTACCACCAAGTAGCTAAATCCCTGCGGGTGCCGATGCTGAAGCACGTCTGTGGGAGTTGCTCGTGCGAGAAGCAGCTCAGTCCCAAACTGCCTGCAGTCCGGAGTGTGGGCCCTTGTGACCCTGGGTTTGTGGCTCACATGTGAATCACCCCGGGTGTCTTCTGTCCTCCGCCTCTGATTGAGTATGGCTGGCTGCTCCTGAAGAGAAGTGATGCGGGCCTCTCTCTGGACAGTTTAGCTGCCCGGCCTGAGAAAGCTCCCCCTGCTGAAGTGCATTTTATTCACACAATATGGCCTATATTTTGAGTCAGACTACTCTACCCACAGCCTCCAAATTTCAGGAAAACCCAGTGAGCCAGTCCTGAACGGTGCAGAAACAATGGAGGAAAACTTCATTATGTTTGTATAGACTGCTGAGGGATCTTTTTGGCCCCAGAGGGGGCGGACAGTCAAGGGGAGGAAGATTGTTGTTGGATGGTGTCTGTCCCCTTTCAAAGTCACATCCCGGCATTTGGCCTTTTATGCTATTTCTTCTCCTTGGCTAGATCCAGTCTGTTAGTTCCTCGGCTCACACCCCTCCTTGACTTCCAGTTACTCCACGTTCTTTTCTCTGTGTTAATGGGTATCAGAGCATGTACTGTAAATTAGCATTTATAAAAATCAATTACACTGCTTCATAAGACAGCAGAAACTCAGATTGTCTTCACCAGATCATCTGTATTTATCTGTTAATTATAAACCCTAATTGTCTTTCTATCATATTAATTTGCACAAATTGTACAACTTCAGAGTTTAGCAGTTTTCAAGCCCTTGGAATACAATTATTCTCTCAACATTCTTTTCAGAAACATGGTATTCATTAATGATTAGGTTGGTAAAAATTAGTAGTTCTGATAATTGGCCTTGGCTTCTCCTTGGCTTTTTTTTTTTTTTTCCTTCCCCACTAAAATCCTCATTCTCACAATTATGCATGGTTGTTAGCCTCTGACTGTGCCCAGCTCTGATTTAACTGGACTTTGTAGCCCATGAGACTTCAAAGAGTTTGGGCTCTAGTCAAAGTAGAATACAGTGCTAAGCCAGTGAACTTCTTCCAAGTAGATCTGTCTTTTGCCCCCTCCCCAGCAGAACCTGGACTTCTGTCCCGTGGGGTTAGTCTACTTGCCCTAACCCTTGCTACAAAAAGGCTTATACTGAAGTGAGGAAGAAGGCTTTCCAAACTCCAGTCCCAGTTGTGAAACTGTTGCAGACTCTTACCCTTTGCAAGGTGGTGAGCAAACATGATGAAGAAGGAACTCTCCAGGCTCTCCCAGTCACCTCTTGACTGAGGTTCTCTTTCTACTCAGCATGGCAGCCACTTAGGAGGAGTCATGTGTCACATAGCATGTACTGAAAGGCCAAAACAAGTTTTCTTCTCTCAAGAGGCTGCACAAATCTGGGTCATGTGAAGGAAGTGATTCAGACTGAAGGACCAGGCATCCTGACTGCCTAAGAACCAGATGGCTTCCTGCCTGGGGCACTGTGGGCATGTTCCAGAGGACTGGGCATCCAACTCCGATGACACTGGCAGACAAGCTGCAGGCTCTGTCCCAAAGGAGCAATGAGGAAGGGAGACCCCCTGTCCCCTGCTGCTCCACATAAGGGAACAAATCCTCCACATGAGGATTCTGTCCTGTCTCACTTGGGAAACCCAGTCGTGTTCCCCTGAGTAGTGGGGTTAACCAAGCATGGGATGGTCATCCAAGATCATAGGAGCAAGCATCTGATACAGCTAGAATTCTTTGAGTTCTCTTACTGGGTATCTAGAAATGGTTAACTTGCCATGATTCTTGCCCCTTCATAAGCAACAGTTCAGGAGTTAGGCCAAGTTTCCTGTCTCAGATAATATATCCTCATATATATTATCTGAGATAGGAGCCCAGCCAGGTACAAATTTGCAAGTCAAGACCTAAATCTGTGAGCTGTGGTTCTCCAGGGATTTTGTTCAGTTTATTGGTTGAGGGGGAGGTGCTGTGGGAAAGCTGGCTGGCCGGAAGGGATACAGGAGAACAGATCTCCCATGTACTGGATGGAGTATGGGGTCATTTGCTCCATCAAAAGGGAAAGGTCTCTCTGTGTGTTCCAGAATCAGTAACTCTATGATACTCTTCAGATCAGGTTACTTTTAAGAAAAGGCATGTTTCCCCACATACAAACCACTCACCAGCAAGATCTGTCAACAGTCAGATCTGGTTTCCTCCCATGCTGGCTTGAAACCAGCTTATGCCACAGAAATGTGCCCCGAATGCCTCTTAACAATCTCTCCCCATCCCACAGTTTCCATCAAATGGGGTATTTCATGCTCTCAAACCAGAGCCTTGCCTCAGGGATGAGATCGGCTGACAAGATGGGAAGTTATTCCTGGAAATTGAAATTTTGTCTGAAAAGAAGGCATTTACTCAAGACATGTGGGTCTAAGCTGTGCCTTCTGTGAACTAGAAGACAGGGGTACAAGCAGTGGCCAGAGGGGTGAGAACACCTCCGCCTGGTTAGCACCTTGAGAAAAGGGTGGGAGGTGGAAGCAGGGCTTTCCACAGCAAAGAGCCCCTTTGCAGCATCCAGGTATTTTTGGTCGTCTTGTGCTAACTGTGACAGTCAGTGTCTTTGCCTGTTATTTTTCCACCTCAAGGCCCAGTGTGAATCAACAACAGTGTGCTAGACGTGCAGACCTACCCTTGCCCCCTGCTCGCCTTTGCTTCCCTCTCACCCACCCTCCTGGAGAGGCACCTCCACGCTCCCTTCTGGAGCTCAGGCATCACTGTCCTTAGACCCTGTACGGCACAGATCCTCAGATGACTCAGCTAACAGGTCATCTGCCGATGCCAGACTAGTAGAAGCCATGGGCTTGATGAAAATTCAGCCACTGTTTGTCACTGAGTTCCAGAACAGGTGAAAAGAGAAAGGCTGTGCCAGCTTGCTGGAACCACAGTTCCAAACCAATGGAGGCAACAAAAGAAGCAATCTGAACTCTGCCTCAGGCAGGTCTGCTGCTAACACACACCGCACCTTTGTAAGAATTAGGAAATCAAGAAAGATATAAACCAAGGAGTTAGGGGGTAGCCATTTGCACCTACAAGATAAACCAATTAGCAGAGAAGGCCAGTCTGCAAACAAGAAAGGATGAAGCCAAAATGTGGTGAGAAATGGTCAGGTTCTGACACCTTTTCAGTTTCTGGTTCCAATCTCTCCCTGAGGTGCAGCTGCATCTCCACCCTTGGATTCCGTGATATCCCTGTAGCCTGGCTCCTCATAATAAAGGCTTGTTTTCAGTTTAAGAAGCTCATGTTGAATTGGGGAACTTGCCAGCAAAGACTCCTCAACAATACACCCACCCCTACTCGTCCCTGTGTGTCCATTTCAGTCATCTCTGCTATCCTTCCTTTCCTTTCCCATCTCCTCTCTTCCCTTTTACTCTTCTTCCTCCTCCTTTTCCTTTCTCTCTTCCCCCCTTTTCCCTTGTCCCCCCTCCCCCTGCCCTACCACCTTCTTCTTCCTCCTCTTCTCCTCCTCCTCCTGCTTTTCTCTCTCTTCCTTCCTCTCTCCATCCTCACTGCCCCTCCCCCTCCTTTGCTTTACTGATCTGCTGTCAAAATCCAAATGCAGCGGCAGCAGCCTCCTTCATGTCCTCCCAGAAACAAAGCTACCATTCTGCTGCTCTCACTTCTAGATTCCCCCCAAAATTTGATGACCTAGCCATTGTGCCATCTCCCCTAAGACTCGGTCTGACCTAGGAAATCCAGAATCACATGCAAACACAGGTGCAGAGCCCATAGCCACTATGGGGAGGCATGGACTGAACCATCCTGAAACCAGTGTGCCCTGGTAAGGGCTTCCATGTCTCCCAGTCAGGTTTTCTGCTGCTCCCTCTATTTCCTACCACGTGTTGCTTGCACCTCTAATGACCCTACCGTTTTCCATTCTATTAAATCTTATTTATATATATGACCCTACAGCCAAACCTTCTTGAGTGTGCTGTGGCCACATCATAGGCACTAAAACCATTAACCTTAATCTTATTGGTGTATATGAATAGGGGGAGGTAATACTTGCAGTTTGATTTCGGATGGCTGGTTCAAGAGATGATATGCATTTAGGAATGGAGAGCCCTCCCAAAATATTTTTTCTTCTATTTTTCTGATTATTCTGTCTTCTCTGATCCATAGTACTTTATATATATTTATTAAACACTCATCACACTGAGTTGACCTTATTTATCTAAATCTCTAACGCCTCAACTGGACTTTGAGCTCTCTGAGGGCAGGGGCCATGTCTTTTTTACCTTTCTATCCCTAACCTAGTACACGCCTGACACACAAAAAATGTCTACTAAGACTGTCTGTTGGATTGGACTGAATCCAAGTCCATGTGAGATCTGGGCTGAGGACATCTCACCTGCTGATAGTCATTTACCTGACTTTCTGAGTCCTCTTCAAGGCCAAGTGTGGTGAAACTTTTCTTGGAAACCACAATTTTGGCAAGACTACAACCTTCCTTCTCTGAAAGGGCTCACTTTGTTTATTACAATAGAAGAGCATGATAAATAACTTTTCGTATAAGAAACATGCTTCCGCCTTTTGACAGCTTTGACAGCCTATTGTTTCAGTTTGAAAAAGGAGCCCAGAAATAATTTCCAGGGGAAACATGGCTCAGGTGTCTTCGCCTGATGCAACTGGTATCTTGAGACTATCCAGAAAGGTAATTTACACACACAACAGTTGTGCTCCCACAGGGTGTCCAAATGCTAACATTTGCCGTCCGGCCTGCTCAGATGGCTGATTCTGACATCTTCCCCAAAGTCTGGATTTGCCTTTGTTTACTAGTCAGACATTTATGGAATCTGAGCACCGTGCTCTTTGTGCTAGGCACAAAGGTACCAAAGATGGAAAGCTGCATTCTGCTCTCAAAAAGTAAGTTTAGATCATGAAAAATAACTGCACAATAACGCTGTAAAAAAAAAAAAAAACTATCATGTGCTAAAGTAAATCCGACAACGGGATGTAATGTGAGTGTAGGAGAAGGATCCATTAAGTCTGCATAGGCAAGACAAGGGAAGATCGTATAGAAGTCAACTCTTGAGATCAACCATGGAGAGCAAAATGATCAGAAGGCGAAGGATGGAACCTGAGGAGACACCCACGTTAAAGGAAAAGATCAGGAGGACTCTATGGGGGAGACTGAGGAGGCACACTTAGAAATGTAGGAGGAGAATTCAGAGAGAGTAAATCCATGAAAAGCAAAGGAAAGAGAAAGAGCATGGACGTTCAACATATGATGAGCGCGCAAAGTAACCTTAGGATTTGGCTTTTTAGAAGTCATACTGATCTTTATATACATGGCCTCTGGAGTACCTGCATAGAAACCTGCCAAAAACGTCTAAAATTTTGCTTTGCAGTTTGGCCAGCAGCATCTACATCACTTGGACACTTGTCCGAGGTCCACCCAGGAGGTTCGTGGGCACATTAAAATTTGTGAAGCAACCACACCTTCTCCCAGACAAGTGGCAGTTTGGGATGAATGATGAGATGGGTGACTTGCAAGGAACTGGTTTCACAAGGTTTCAAATTAAAGAACCAACTTGACAGCTCAACATAACAAAAAGTAATACATACAGAGCATTCCTTTCCGTAACCTTGATTTAAACATTGTGAATCATATAGAAGATATTACTCTCATTTACTGACCACAAAACAGGAGCGTGGGGCTTCCCTGGTGGCGCAGTGGTTGAGAGTCCGCCTGCCAATGCAGGGGACGCGGGTTCGTGCCCTGGTCCGGGAGGATCCTGCATGCCGCGGAGCGGCTGGGCCCGTGAGCCATGGCCGCTGGGCCTGCGTGTCCGAAGCCTGTGCTCTGCAACGGGAGAGGCCACAGCAGTGAGAGGCCCGCGTACCGCAAAAAAAAACAAAACAAAAAAACAGGAGTGTGAAGAGGTTAAATGCCTTGTCGATGACCACAGTGATAATAAATAACAGAGCCTGGACTTGAACCCAGATCTTCAGATTTACTGGCAGGGAGGACAGTTCTGTTCACCAAAAAGAGGGGGAAGTCAGAAATGGGTCTAAATGAAATATCATTTAAGACAATTCAATTTCCTTTGCTCTAATGCCGGGCTTGTCAAGCAGCCTTCTGATGACTGCTCTTCCTTTGAGTTCTAATTCTGAGATGGGTGTCCTGGAACAAAGAGAAATGACAAGGAAACAGACGAAACTGTATATGAACAAGCTGACATTGTTTTTTTCTGAGATGGTTAGAATTGACCAGTTTTTCCAAAAATGACTTGCCTCACGTGAGCTGATAAATTGAGTTTCTGAATCATCAAAGCTCAGACTCTGCCATGACCCCTGTGAGCTTTACAGTGAGAAATGCTACAGCAAAGGGTCGGGGAGAGAGTACATTGGGAATGGACAGTGCTGGGAATCAACCTGGCATGGTGTTGGCTTCCTCAAGATGATCAACTCTTCAAAAGACAATGTCTAAAGAAGCTGGGTCTAATCTGGGCCAGCAATGTTACCCAAGAGGTTTAATCTGGTGGGTGAGATGTGGCATTAGATGCTTCTGGGTTGATGTAATCATGTTTCTAATTAATCGGTGGACAAATCATGGTTCTATGGAGGTCAGTCTAGTATGAAAGAGTATTTGGCCAATAATGGTATCCTCTTCTTGGGAAAGGAGTTGGTAAGAGTTAAGTAGGGCTCTGACCAAATGGTCTTGGGTTCAGGGCAAATGGTCAGCCTCGAATGGGAAGTGGAGTAAAGTTTAGAAAGCAAAACACCCAACAATATATCATGGTGTTTACAAGCATGGATTTGGGGGTCAGGTAGGCCTGGTTTCAGGTCCCAGCACTTCTACTTATGGTGTAACCTGGGGGAAATCACTTAACCTCTCTAAGTCTCATCTGTAAGACTGGATTAATAATAATAACTGCCTCACAAAGTTGCTACAAGGATTAAATGACAACAAATTATATAACACACTTAACATAGTGTTATAACTCAGAGGAGACATTCAAAAACTAGAAGGTATTAACATCATCATTATGATCTGGTCTGGGCATTCCCAATGGAGTTGAGGGTAAAGGCTTCAGTGGGTAGACCCCTGGGTAGGATAGGCCCCAGGAACATCAGAAATGAAGTGGAAGACTTCACCTGCTAGTGGAGATATGGCTTTGGAAATATTACCAGACCTGGACTGGGCTGGGTTCATGCCTGGTCTGGGCTGAACCCCTTAGTGGAAGGCCTTAAGTACTACATCCACAGGGGCCTAAAGGGCTGGACAAAAATAAACAAGTTTCTAGACAGAAATTTATTCCTAAGGCCCAGCTCTAGCT
The DNA here is from genome assembly GCF_005190385.1 of Monodon monoceros. NCBI lineage: Eukaryota > Metazoa > Chordata > Mammalia > Artiodactyla > Monodontidae > Monodon > Monodon monoceros. The sequence continues at coordinate 110,376,442 of NW_021703778.1, forward strand.
GCTAGTCCATTAGCTCTTTTCTCTTTCTAACAATGATAAAGAAATACCTTAAAAAAAACACCTTAAAACTGTTGACTAAAATAATCTATCTCATTCCAGTCAGGCTTGTCTTTCACAATTCTCATCCCACCCTACCTCTCTGCTAATCTGAAAAAATACTGAAAAGTATATTGGAAATGTCTTGTAATTTATTCTGTGATGGAATGATTTCCCTAGAATATAAACAAAGGGAAAGGCCTTTAGGTGACATTCACTCAAGCTGGTAGGAGAAGGTATAAATATTCCCTCTAGCCCTTGGGCAAATTGGAGAAGATCACTCCTAGGATTTCCTGATAAGAGTAATACCCAAGATTTCCTTGTGGGCATTGTTATACTTTCGGAGGTGTAGAAAACTGTTTCCAGGGCTCCCAAGAGAGACCCACTGTGACCCAAGATGGCTAGTTAACCTCTGGTGCCAGGCAAATAAAACTTCCATATTACACTACTTCATCTGGGCTGCCAGGGCTGAATTCCCACAGGTCTGCTGTCTGTCCTCCAGGCCCAGGGCTGGGCTCTCTTTCTGCAGACCACAGAACTGCAAATCATTCTTAGTCAGTAGGGAAATTCTCCTGTTTTATACCTTCACTCTGTAGTGTACAGACGATCCTACCTCTGCAGAATTACTCTCCCCTTTCTCTTTTTCTGTTCTGGGGTCAAAGTTTAGCCTCAGGCACCAGCCTTTGAGTCCCTTCCTTCTTAGTTTAGAGACTTCTCAGTGAAATGCTAGAACTCAGAGGTCAAAACCATGAACATGGTCAAGGATGCCTTTTCTAGCCTGAGAGCTAGGGCCAGAGCTGCTCAAAGCGTTCAGCAAAGGCTGGCAAGAGAGTCTGCTGTTACTTCGACCTCTGTTTCTCCAGCTCACAACATGAACAGGTTTTATTTAATTAAGCATAAGTCATACAGAAATGTTTGCTAAAGTTGAAGACAAAGTTAATAGAATACAACTGGCAGAGGGGGTGGGTAAAGATGGGAGCCAGGCAGATCAAAGATAACCTCTTCAATAAGTGGTGCTGGGTAAACTGGACAGCTACATGTAAAAGAATGAAATTAGAACACTCCCTAACACCATGCACCAAAATAAACTCCAAATGGATTAAAGACTTAAATGTAAGACCAGACACTATAAAACTTTTAGAGGAAAACATAGGAAAAACACTCTTTGACATAAACCACAACAAGATCTTTTTTGACCCACCTCCTAGAGTAACAGAAATGAAAACAAAAATAAACAAACAGGACTTAATTAAACTTAAAAGCTTTTGCACAGCAAAGGAAACTATAAACAAGACAAAAAGACAACCCTCAGAATGGGAGAAAATATTTGCAAATGAAACAACAGACAAAGGGTTAATTTCCAAAATATACAAACAGCTCATGGAGCTCAATATCAAAAAAATGTGGAAGACCTAAATAGACATTTCACCAAGGAAGACATACAGATGGCCAAGAGGCACATGAAAATATGCTCAACATCACTAATTATTAGAGAAATGCAAATCAAACCTACAATGAGGTATCACCTCATGCCAGTCAGGATGGCCATTATCAAAAAAGCTAGAAACAATAAATGCTGGAAAGGGTGTGGTGAAAAAAACCCTCCTACACTGTTGGTGGGAACGTAAATTGATACAACCACAATGGAAAACAGTATGGAGGTTCCTTAAAAAACTAAAAATAGGGCTTCCCTGGTGGCGCAGTGGTCGAGAGTCTGCCTGCTAATGCAGGGGACATGGGTTCAAGCCCTGGTCTGGGAGGATCCCACATGCCGCGGAGCAACTGGGCCCGTGAGCCACAACTACTGAGCCTGCGCGTCTGGAGCCTGTGCTCCGCAACAAGAGAGGCCGCGATAGTGAGAGGCCCGTGCACCGCGATGAAGAGTGGCCCCCGCTTGCTACAACTAGAGAAGGCCCTCGCACAGAAATGAAGACCCTACACAGCAAAACTAAATCAATTAATTAATAAACTCCTACCCCCAACATCTTAAAAAAAAAAAAAACTAAAAATAGGGCTTCCCTGGTGGCACAGTGGTTGAGAGTCCACCTGCCAATGCAGGGAACACAGGTTCATGTCCAGGTCCGGGAAGATCCCACATGCCGTGGAGCAGCTAGGCCCGTGAGCCATGGCCGCTGAGCCTGTGCGTCTGGAGCCTGTGCTCCGCAACGGGAGAGGCCACAGCAGTGAGAGGCCCGCGTACTGCAAAAACACAAAAAAACAAACCAAAGAAAACTAAAAATAGAACTACCATATGACCCAGCACTCCCACTACTGGGCATATACCCTGAGAAAACCATAATTCAAAAAGAGACATGTACCAAAATGTTCACTGCAGCACTATCTACAATAGCCAGGGATGGAAGCAACCTAAATGTCCATTGACAGATGAATGGATAAAGAAGATGTGGCACATATATACAATGGAATATTACTCAGCCATAAAAAGAAATGAAATTGAGTCATTTGTAGTGAGGTGGATGGACCTAGAGTCTGTCATACAGAATGAAGTAAGTCAGAAAGAGGAAAACAAATACCACATGCTAACACATATATATGAAATCTAAAAGGGAAAAAAAAATGGTACTGACGAACCTAGTTGCAGGGCAGGAATAAAGAGGTAGACATAGAGAATGGACTTGATGACATGGGGTGGGAGGCGGAAGCTGGGGCAAAATGAGAGTAGCATCAACATATATACACTACCAAATGTAAAACAGTTGGCTGGTGGGAAGCAGCAGCATAGCGCAGGGAGATTGGCTCAGGGCTTTGGGATGGCCTAGAGGCGTGGGATAACGAGGGTGGGAGGGAGGCTCATGAGGGAGGGGATATGGGGACATGTGTGTGCATATGGCTGATTCGCTTTGTTGTGCAACAGAAACTAACACGGTATTGTGAAGCAATTATACTCCAATAAAGATCTCTTAAAAAATAATAAGTTATACAATGAGAAGAATGCAAGCACTGTTTAAACTCATGATAAGTATTTTACAAAGAAATAAAACTTTAAAACTCTAAAAACAAAAAAAGAGAGAAAATGTCTTTCAGCTACAACCCTCAGGTTAGGTCATGACCATAATCTATCCCATCCCACCCCCCCAAAAATCCACCCTGCCTTCTTCTTAAAGGAATTGCTGGAAATGTTAGCCTATTTTAATTATGCCAACGGAGAATGTCTCCTTTTACTCTTTTCTTGTGTTTGTCAATAGAAAAACAAAAACAAAAACCTTCAATTTAGGCCATTTCATACTGCTTCCTTCTATAAGTCTCAAGTCTTTTTGGAGTTGAGCTATGTTTTCCTTTAGGGAGATGTCCTGCTGGAAAAAGGAAGCAACAGGCTGGTTTGAGTCTTGGAAGCTTCCCAGACCATCAGGAAATCCCGGGGCCCTGGAGATCAGTCTCTTTGAAACTTAATTCCCCTAAAATAAAAAGAAGGCCGCAAGGGACCTCTATGAGCCCCAAATCTCCAGGGCCGGTTCTCCGGAGCCAGTGATTTGTAGCCATTAACAGAGTAAAGCCTCTTCCTTATGGAGCCCTTTGTCCTCTCAAATGTCAAATGGTTATGAGGGCAGGAAACCCAAGGTCAGCTTCCACTTGGAGCACACCTAGGAACTGAGGTACTCCGGCTGGAGGGTGTTCCCGTGTATATTTTCATTTACACTTGACCTGGTCTTCTACTCCCACGGATTTTCCTTATTCTCTTTTCCCTCTACTATCCCAAAGGGAGAGCGCTCAAGGTTTCAACAGCTTAGCACCTTAAAAAAATAATAAAAATTTTTTTTTAAAAAAGAGCAAACTCAGATGACCACAGACCCTTGGCATCGCTCCAGTTGCTACAGCTTGAGGTAATCATGGTCAGTAACAGGGCATGAGGGTTATTTGCAAAATATCAATCTGTCAACAGGCACAAAGTTTTAACTGCCTGTTAAATGGCAAAGGGACCCATGCAGAGACTGTGTGAAACAAGTTCCAAGTTCTAAAAGCAAAGCCTCACATATGCAAGGTTATGCTCTTTCAAATGAAAACAGTAATAAATAATCTGGCAATGTTTACCACCAAGATCTTGAAAACAATGGTATTATCTAGGTTTCTAGATCCCTCCAGTTTTTTTTTTTGAAGGCCTAATCTGTGCAAAGACTGATGGGCAGTGACAGTCCCTCTGTCTATCAGCCCTGAAACCTTGGCTTGATCAGTTCAGGGGGTTGAAATAGAGCATTTGACCCAATGGAGATACACGTTCAAGATGGCTACTTAGAATGGTAGAATTTCAGAGCTTATAGGGGACTCCAGAAAAGACCAAAGACCAGAGAGATGCAGTGACTTGTTCAAGTCAGTCACACTACTCCAAAGCCAGGACTAAAGCACAGATCTCTGTAGGTCCATTCCAGGGCTCTTTGCCTTGTAGTCACCTCTTTAGCTTAGCAGAGTCGTGCCAACCTAAGAGTCACAAGGAGGAAGACAGACACTTTGGCAGCAGGGGTGGGTGGTACAGATAGCACTGGGAATATCATGTCTGGGGTTTGCTAGTGGGGAAAATTGCCTGTAGCTACTGCTCAAGTCACCAGAAAAGGCTGGAGAAAAACCAATATCAAAAGGGCCTGTCTGACCCTGAAACATGGAACAATGAGAAGAACAGAACAACTATTCACTCTTATGGCAGCCAGTCTCCCCCAGTGAAGCACAACCCTCAGTATTTGCTCACTTGTGAAGCCCACTCACGTCACTCAGGTGCAACGGAAGTCATGCTGGCCTTTCATCTTCCACCTTCGAATGCTTACTCTTAGGATGCATCTTCTTAGAACCTGGCCACCCAAGCTTTGAAAAGCCCAAGTTGTCACATGGAGAGACCAGGTGTGGTTGCTTCAATGGGAGCACTCCAGCTGAGCCTTCAGCCAGCAGCCAGCATCAACTCCCAGCCACACGAGTGAGCTTGATGGTTGACCAGCCCCTTCAAGTCTCCAGATGACCACAGCCCTACCCGACATCTGACCATAACTGCAGGAGAAACCTCTGGTGAGAACTGTCCAATGCCCAGCCAACCCAAAAACCCATGAGAGATAATGACTGTGTTCTAAACCACTCAGATTTGAGTGGTTGGTTTCACAGCAACAGATACTTGGAGATACACAAAATGGAACAGACAAGGAAATCCTAAAGATCACTGCAAAGGCATCATTTTTAACTAAGGACTTCCATGAGGTTAAAAAAAAAAAAAATCACACAACCTGAAAGAGAGGTATGAATTTTTGTGGAGCAAATGCTGGCAAACTGTGAGGTCTACATGAGCGAGTAACCAAAAGTATCAGGCATTAAGGACACTGATGGGAAACAGAAATTGCTCAAATCTAACCTTAATGAACACCTAAGGGCATTCATTATGCACGTCACCCCAGCAATAAATACTCCAGAAATAAATCAAATGGAGGCCAATGCAGAAGAGCGAAGGAATGCAAAGTGTAATCAAGGGAAGAAAGAGGCCTATGCTCTGCATGGTACAAAACCATCTGGAACCCTCCAGAGGAGGGTGAAGCCACATGGGATGAACAGAATGTCATGCTTTTAGTGACTGCAAGAGATTGCCCAAGTCGAGCAGTGGAATAACAAGCAAAGTGAAGAGGGAGAACAAGAAATGTTCCAAATGCGCATGGAGAGAAAGGGCAGGGCAGGAGACAAGAGGTCTGGGCGTGACAAGGAAGAGCTTTTATGAACAACAGCAGCAACGCAAGCTAATGGAGCAATTATCACACAGTAATCAGGCTTCAGTGCTAAATGTTAACAGTCACTGCCCAGGGTGGGCCTTGGAGTAATTCAGCCAGTTACAAGATCTTAACAGAGACCATCAAGATCTCTCCCTGGGTCCCAAAGTTCACAAAGGTCGCTGCTAGAGACCTGCTTAAAAAGAAGCTTTGCATTTTATTCCTTCCTTCAATGATCACAAAGACTAAGGAGGAAGTACCTGAATCAGACTCACTTGTTCCAGGAGGGGACATTTGATGGAAACCAGGACTGGCTGAAAATGGGGTTCTAATGACCTCGGGGAGCACAGACCTCGCTGTAGAGCAGAGACACTGCTTTGGAGATGATTTCAGTTCTGTGCGCCCCATCACTGTCATAATGCAGCCTGGTATTACCTCTTTATTTATGTCTCCTGCAAGACCTCGAACATAGCAAGCTAAATCAGGTGGAGGTAATTAATCATATACTAATATCAAATATCCTTAAGAGAGCTTCTACTATATACCAGAAACTGGGCTGGAAATTTTGCATACATTAATTGCAAGAACTATGTGACATTATTTTTACTACTTTGGTTTTATAGGTGAAGAAACGCAGGTTTAGAGAAGTTAACTTAATAGCCCAAGATGACAGAGCCAGGAATAATGAGAATAATAACAATAGCAAAGATTGTACTGAGTCAGGCCCCATTCCAAATGCTGTAACATATATTAACTCATTTCACTCCCATAACAGCCATGTGAAGGAGACACTACTACTAACTAATTTTAGATACCAAGTACATGGTAGAACTGGGATTCAGTCCCACCGGGAGTCACTGTATGGACTCCCGAGCTAGATGTTCATGTCTAGCTGACTCTAAAAGCATGTATCCTTTTCTTTGTATTCCACGTCCCCCATGACTTCTTTGGTATGCTTCCAACATCTAGGAATCCAAAATTAAATCTTCATAACACGACAAATTCTTAAAAATCATCCTGAACACCATCCAGGGACCGGCAATTGGTTACATAGGTGATGGTGCAGGAAAATGAATGGTACCCATTCAGACCCTAAACTATGTCCAATGGCCTTATTACTGGCCCTTGCTAAAGGGAAAAGGGATGCTCACTAGGGCCAATTGTTAGAATTTGGAGTTGCTGTTGGGATTTTTCCCTATGGAAGTCAGAACTGAGAACGGCTCGTTGAACTATGGGTGACGGAAACAAGGAACAGCTCGCTGACAGAGTCTATATCCTGATATGAGATATACCTACAAGATTAGAAAGGCAAGTAATATTATTTTATTGCAAAAGAAGAAACCACAGAGAAAGCGGAGAGAGGACCAAGCTGCAAATATAGGCACAAATGATCAGCTGCTAAAAGAACAGAGAGATTCAGGCTGAGGAAAAGGCAGGAGGGACGAGGACATAGGTGCAGTGTGAGATGTGCCTCTCCTGCCCACGGAGTCTTTTCTCCTTTTATCCGTGCATGCTGTCTGAAAGCTAGCAGCCTTCAAACTTTTATTAAGAATTCCTTTTTTCTTCAGTTAATTTTCAGGCAATAAGAGTCAAACAATTTAGGGTTGTTGCTGAGGTTTTGTCTTTTCCAAAAACAAGAGAAATGACTTAGATCCTGAGTTATTGGAAGCAAACACCCTGATACCTAAAGTAAATTTCAAGGCCTAGAGAGCCCAGCAACCCTAAGTCTTATATAACCGACTTCACCATGGGGTCCCTACACCAACAGCCAGCTCCAGGGGAGGTTGGAGAGTTTACAACGAAAATCCTAATCAAGTATCATTTAGCTCCTCCCTACGTGCGTTTCTTCACAGGCAGAGCCCGTTTCGCATGCAGCTCTCACTTGCTACCTGCCAAGGAATGTGTTTTCAATACACACAACCCAGAAGACTCAGCACGAAAACAAACACAATTTCAGAGTTCTCCAAACACTATTTCAGAGTCAGAACGAAGTCTTTGTAGAATCTATAAAGAGAGGAATAGCCCTGAGAATCAACCAGAAGAAGGGACTGAAAACTGAAGAGGTATCACAGCTAAAGTAGGGTTTATAGTCACCCTGAGGGCAGAGGGCACAGCAAAAAGACCCTTTTGTTCCTTCAGGAGGGCACAAGGAAAAAACACTGACTCACATACCCATATACATACGACTCGCGTGTGTGCACACGCACATACACACAAACACACCAATCTCAGACTGCGCCATCCCTCCTCAGCTGTACACTCTGAGGACCTTTAGGCTGAAGGCTGATCATACCCTCAGCTGATCAAAGTGAGCACGTGAGTGGGAATCCTATCCCCACCTACAAATGTTGCCAGAGTAGCTATCAAGTCCCCCTGTGGTGTGTGGGGTGAGACCCAGGATGCATAGGCCTTTGTATCAGTTATCCATGCAAGAAATTACCCCAAAATTTAGCTGCCTAAAACAAGCATTTATTATTTCTTCTGGTTTCTAACCACATGGTCACCCTGAAACAACTGGGTTGGTCTGGCTCAGGGTCTGTCGCCAAGGTTGCTGTCAAGATGTTCGCTGAGGCTGCAGTTGTCTGAAGGCTTGACTAGGACTAGAAGATCTGCTTCCAAGATGACTCACTCAGTAGCTGTTGGCTGGAGACTCTGGTTCTTTGCCACATGGAGCTCCGCATGGGGCTGCTTGAGTGTCCTCACAATATGGTAGCTGGCTTCCCCCAGAGTATGTGATCAAGAAAGAGCAAGGCAGAAGTTATAATGTCCTTTATGACCTAGCCTCACATTATTTCCACACATAATAATGTCACACATTATTTCCACAGTATCCTGTTGGTTCACCCATGTCAGCCCTAGTCAGTGTGGGAGGGAGCTTCACAAGGGTATGAATTCCAGGAGGCCAGTATCACTGAGTCCCTTTTTGGACACTGATTCCTACAGTTTTACAACTGTGCTTCTGCCTGGTTCCTAGTATCCCCCCAGTTCTTGCTGGTTCCCTGGCCGGCATCCTAGTTCTTCTGCTTGGTAAACCTCAAACTGCCAACTAAACTGTGATCACTTGTGACTTCAAATACTTTTCTGTTGTTTGAAACACTTACAGTAAGAATATATTTTATAATTTAAAATGTTTTCAAAATAAAATACTGCCAAATTGATCAAGTTTCCCAAATTTTTCTGGTCTTTCCACTGTTTGTTTATTGTTATTGTGAAATTTAAGGCTATAATTTTCTGGATTTCTTACCAACCAAAAAAATATTGTGGTATATATGCGATTATTCAGATTCTCTAGATTTCTCCATTTTAATTGAATTTAACTACTTGGTGACCACAATTGTAGTTATCCTTGCATGAATATATCTTAAGAACATGGTTACAATTTCTGAGTTGCACCAACCTCTAATTATAAAGAGGTCATATTTCATTAAATACTTAAGAGTATTAGTTGGCTACACAGACTAGAAAATCCAATGAAAAGTGGCTTAAACAATAAGGAGATTTTATTCTCTTACAGCTCATGAAGCTCCACATCTGTTCTACATCCGTGTGATTCAGTAGCTCTAGAGTGTCACCAAGGGCTCATGTTCTTTCCATATTCTGCTCTGTCATCCTCAGCAGGTTGGCAACTCCCTCTTGTAGTTGCAAAAGAGGCTCTGTCAGCTTGTTGGTATCACATCCCCTCACAGCCACATCCAAAGCAGGAAAAGAACCTCCTTCTCTTCTGCTTCTCCTTTTGTTTTGTTTTATTTTGTTTTGTTTTGTTTGCGGTACGCGGCCCTCTCACTGTTGTGTCCTCTCCCGTTGCAGAGCAAAGGCTCCGGACGCGCAGGCCCAGTGGCCATGGCTCACGGGCCCAGCCGCTCCGCGGCATGTGGGATCCTCCCGGACCAGGGCACGAACCCACGTCCCCCACATCGGCAGGCGGACTCTCAACCACTGCGCCACCAGGGAAGCCCCTGCTTCTCCTTTTGAAGAACAAGGAAACCTTTCCTCACAAGTGATCCAGAAAACTTCCCTTTGCTTCTCATTGACCAGAATGATATCCATTTTTTTAAACAGCAAAAGGGATAGAATTACCATGATGGACTTATTCATCCCTAACCCTGGGCCTTGGGGTGGGGGTCGGGGGTTGGGAGGGACATCCTCCCCTGAAGATGGTCACTCAATACCTGAACTAATCATGGTGCTGTTAACAAGGAAAAGGAGAGCATTAGCTATTGGATAGGCCATCGATAATGTTGAGCCAGTGGTTTGAGCCTTCATCAGTATACTGCCAGACACCATTCTCCTCTTCCCAGCCCCCACTGGCACTCAGATATTTCTGAGAGGTCCCACAGGATGCTGTCTCATGAATGCCCAGGAAGAAGCGATGTCAAAATCACCTCCGCAGAAGAAGTGCTCTTGGGCCTTCCTGCTCTCCCCAGAATTCACACCTAACCTCCACAATGAAGTGAAATTGCAGAGGAAGTTTCCTTTTCTCCTCAGTCGAAGGTGTGCTTCTTGAGTCTCCTCTTCCTAGCCCAGAGTTGTCCTTTTCCCAGGATGACAGACAGTGAGAAAATTCACTCCCTTTAAGGAAATCCCACTTTCAGCCACCCACATGGCATTGAATGAAGCATGGTCCTGTGGCTCTCATTACAATCACATCAGAAAATAATAGGTTGGGACTTCCCTGGTGGTCCAGTGGTTAAGAATCTACCTTCCAATGCAGGGGACATGGGTTCAATCCCTGGTCGGGGAACTAAGATCCCACATGCCGCAGGGCAACTAAGCCCACGCACCACAACCACTGAGCCCACGTGTTCTGGAGCCTGCACACCACAACTAGAGAGAAGCCCCGCATGCTACAACTAAGAGCCCACGCACCACAACTAAGACCCGATGCAGCCAAAAATAAATAAATAAATATTTTTTAAAAGAAAGAAGGAAAATAATAGCGTTAATACTAGTAAAGTCAGGGTTATTCAGCCTGGAATAACATCAGGTGCAGGACATCAACAGTACAGTGGGTATGACTTAGGCCCTTAGGCCAAGGCCAAGCTCAGGTAATTTTCAAAGTCTATTCACAAGTATGACATCAAGTTCAGGGCTGCATATCTTTCCTGTCATTTTGTGATCTCTGGTTCCAATATCTGTAAGCAACTGTTTAAGTCAGAACACACACATAAGAATAAGCAATAACAGAATGCAGGGGGTGGCAAACTTTTTTCAGTAAAGGGCTAGATAGTCAATATTTAGGCTTTGAGGGCCACATAGTCTCTTTCACAACTACTTGCTGTTGTAGCAGGAAGGTAATATGTAAAAGAAAGAGCATGACTGTATTCCAATAAAACTTTATTTACAAATCAGGCAGAGGGCCAAATTTGTACCACAGCCCATGGTTTGCCAGCCCATGATACAAGGCATAGGGCAGCTTAAATCCAAATAGAGAATAGTTTTCCCACAAAGTAATAAAGATGTCTAGAAATCTTTACTTTGATAAAATATACACATAATTTACATTAATAGTATTTAAACATTTACTGTCAGAAAAATCTTGAGTTCACAGTTTTCCCCTCCAAACAATGGATAGGTACTCAAGACATTTTTACAGAACAAAAGTCCCAAAGCTAAGTTTAAGCTTTCATCTCTTAGGAGACAGACACTGTTTTAAGATTTTTTTTAATTTATTAAACTATAATTGATTTACAATGTTGTGTTAATTGTTTCATATACATATATTCTTTTTCATATTCTTTTCCATTATGGTTTATCACAGGATATAGAATATAGTTCCCTGTGCTATAGAGTAGGACCTTGTTGTTTACCGTTTTAAGTGACAGTCTTTCTAGCTTCTGATAATAAATCAAGTTTAGAAAAAAGTTAGGTTTCAAGTTTCAGCCAAGACACCTATTGCATCAGTGCAGCTCACTACTGCAGAGGGTGAGGTTCACTCCAGAGTCATCGGGAGGCTAAAAGTCCCAGCACCAACCTCCACCAAACGTTTGATGCCATCACGTATGTCATAAAATGGAGAAGCCGTGACAATGCCCAAGAATGTTATAGGAAGAGATAAAGCTGCATCGCTCCCAATCTGTAGATATTTGCTGCCCAGAATCACCTTCTCCCACTTCATATCCCATAAACACATATTTTATCAGAGAATTGAGTTCCAAACTGAACAGATTTCTAAACTGCTTATTTTACTACACACTTTTACTCGAAAGGCACAGACGCTCTTCTGACTACGTCCCTGGAGAAAATAGTAACTCATCCTCTGCCTCCAATGCTGCTCTAGCAGGAGGATTAAGTCCAGGAAATTTTAATCTCCTTTAAAATAATGCCCATTGATTGTACATAGTAACCACTTACTGTCCTGATCCACTCTTGTGTGTACTTACTGAAATTTATTTACTCTCTCCCATCATCAATCACGGAATCCCTGCTCAGAAAGGCACTGGAACAGTGTCGGCAAGCTTACTGTTCCAAAGCTTGGACAAGCCCTGACTTCACACGCAGGGCCAGGACTTCTGCAGGTGTGTTCTCCTAGGTGGGGAGTGGGTGTCAAACACCCTAAAATGTGTAGAGAAGACACAAACTAGCAAACAGTAGGAACTAACTAAAGCTCAATGCCAGGAAGATCCGTTAGTGGGTAGATGGGTTTTTTATATTTAGATCACTGAACTATGTAAAAGGAAAAAATTATTAAATTTAATAACTGCCTCATATGTTATAAGAATAAGGCAAGTCATGGCTTTCAGCCTCAATCAACTTCCTCATATAGACCTTCTGAAAAGTGTGGTGACCTGTCAAGCAGCTACAGGCGAGATAAGGTAGATTGTAACAAAAAGAGACCTGGGGTATTTAAACCAAAATATCTGTGTGTGAATCTAGCCTTCTGTAGCTTTCAAGAACACTGGCATCAGATTCTTTCCTATTTGCCACTCTCATATAACTCTGTTTTCTTTGCAACTTTTTCATTACAGACATCCAAATCAGTTTCTTCACAACTCCATGGTACAGGGTCAGGGGTTGGGCAGTGTGATTTCTCACATTTCTCCCTTCCATTTCCTATTCCCAATGAGCTCGCTATGGTGGAGGAACCCACTACTTGGATGGCATGGCAACCCATGATAGAAACACACCTTCGTGCTCTTCTTTTCCTGAACACTTCTGATTTAAGCACACTCAACAATAGCCCAAGCAAAGACTTGAGCCTACCAGACTCCCTCTGACCATGACCCTGGGGCAGTGTTCTCAAATTTCAGGGTCATCAAAATCACCTTGAAAGCTTGTTAAAACTCAGATTCCTGGGTCCCACTCCCAGGGTTTCCGGTCTGAAATTTTGCTTTTTTTTTTTTTTTTTTTTTTTTTGCGATACGTGGGCCTGTCACTGTTGTGGCCTCTCCCATTGCAGAGCACACGCTCTGGACGCGCAGGCTCAGCGGCCATGGCTCACGGGCCCAGCCGCTCCACGGCATGTGGGATCCTCCCGGACCGGGGCACAAACCCGTGTCCCCTGCATCGGCAGGCGGACTCTCAACCGCTGCGCCACCAGGGAAGCCCTGAAATTTTGCATTTTTAACCAGTTCCCAGGTGATACTGATACTGCTGGTCCAGGGACATCACTTGGAGAACCACTGCACTGGGGCATTAGACCAGGATGTGGACTGACAGAATCACCTGGGATAATAATAAAATAATAAATAATTCTGTGAAGACCACCAGGTACATCTGCCTTCACCTCCGGCAGAAGCAAGATTCACTGGCTACCAGATCCAGGGTTTGGAAGCAACGGCAAGTTGAGTCAGGGAAGGCCGGGCCTGGGAATACAAGTAGGTCCTGAAACTCAAACACAGACTGCGGGAGACGGCGAGCCTTGTAATCACAGCCCATGGCTGGAAACAGATGACCTGTTTGAATTCCTGCCCCACTCTCATACTGTGACCATGGACAAATCCCTTCCTATCATTAAAATAGTTTCTTCATCTATAAAATGGTGTTGGTGATCATAGCTACAACCTCAGGGAGTTGAGGTAATCCATGTAAACCATGCAAAGTACAGTGTTTGGAGGATTCCAAATAAGTTGATTGTAAATGCTCAGTAAATTCCTAGCATGAGAATAAGGCCAAGATTTGGGCCTTATTGGACTAAGGGGTCTAACAGGCAAAAATCTGGGTACAAAGCCTAGTCTGAGGCTGGATGATCAGTCTACATGGGGAAAAGGAAGGTAAGATACAAATAATACATTGGCCAGAGATGAAAGTAAGGTCTATGACAAAGATTTTCTGCCCAGCCAGGAACAAGGTATCTTCAGGTGCTGTGGACATACCATGTGGTTGGCCTTTAGGTGATCGGGCATCAGAATATTCACGGTAGGCTGGAGCTCAGGGCAAAGCACCCAATTATAGGAAAATCGAGATACAAGACAGGATCCAGTTGTGTTGCCAACATCAAAGGGTGACCAGATATTATGCCAAGTTAGGATTGGGCCCAGATTCTGGAGCAGGGCTATGCATACAGATAAAGGTGAAGGAATCCAGCTGTAATGGTCAAAGAAACGAAGCACAGAGGGCAGAGATCAGAGTATCTACAGGCCTCCACCCCTCTTTGGCTCCAAACAACAATCAATATGAAACACTCCACGAGGCCTGAATCTCCTTCCCCTAGGAACAGAGTAGAGGTCCACCCTCTGGTACCACTCTTCCTGTCTCTGACCACCCAGCCTTTGGATTCCACCTGCCCAGATCTCTAGCACTAACCCAGGTGATCCCTCTGGAGCTGACCCTTCCCCTGCCTAGACCTGAATTCTACTCCTTCTTTGCTAGAATGACAGTCCTTTCCCCTGTGACCTGTCCTGTCACGTCGCTGCCCACAATGAAAAGACCAAACTATGCTGAAGCTTGTGCCCTGCACACCTTGCTGTGACAGGCAGAAAAGGGAGAATTAGTCCAACTCCACAAGGCTTTTTTTAAAAATAAGCAATGCTCTAATAATACTCATAAAAATGATTTTCCTACCCTCACAGTTTCATGTTGTCCAAATAAGCACGACTCCACTGTTTGCCAATTCCAATTACTTAGTAATGGCTGCCTGGGGTGTATGCATATTTCTTAATTATTAATTAATTTTCTTTTTATTGTTTTTTTTAATTTCTGAATCAGATAAACATGCATGTTTAAAGTTAATAGTCAAATAATTCTACAAGGTTTACTACAAAAAGATGGTGGTTTCTTATCTCCCTTAGCCCCATTTCCCCCTTTCATGAGGTAATTACTTTCCCATCTTTCCACCAATTAAATGAAATTGGTCTCTGGGTCTCTAAATAACAGTTTTGTATTCTGCTACTTGACTGTTTTTTCCCCCGGTCTTACACATGATTTGTTAACCTTCTGCTATAAATTTTAAAGTTTTTATTCTTTTTCTTTTATCCATCCCACTGTACTCATGTACCTTTCCCATCTTTTCATCTTCCCATCATAATTATAATTCCATGATTTTAGATAGACCAGTATTTGGAATTTATAATATTATCACTGGGACTTCCCCAGTGGTCCAGAGGTAAAGAATCCACCTTCCCATGCAGGGGATGCGGGTTCAATCCCTGGTCGGGGAACTAAGATCCCACTTGCCGAGGGGCAGCTAAGTCCGCGTGCCACAACTACTGAGCCCACACGCCTCAACTAGAGAGCCCGCGTGATGCAAAACTACAGAGCCCATGCACTCTGGAGCCTGTGCACCACAACTAGAGAAGAGAAAAACCTGCACGGCACAACTAGACAGAAGCCCATGCACCGCAATGAAAGATCCCGCATGCCGCAATGAAGATCCCACGTGCCACAAACTAAGACCTGACACAGCCAATAAATAAATAAATATAATATCACTATATGAATGCTATTCACAGATGAGCCATGTAATAACTATAATTACTTTTCCTTTTCTGCACGACTTTTCATTTTCCCTGGAATTAATAACTGCCTTGTCTTCATTTACCTAGTTTTCTATGTATTTATCACTAATTTAAAGCCTATCTTTTTGACAGTTGTCTCTTTTCTCAAGACTTTCAACACATGGGATATTCTACTGATCTCATCTTCCTGAAGAAGGGTGTTCTAGAGCTTTCCGATCTGCTCCAATACCTCTATGCCTGGTACACTCACTGTCTTCCTGTTGTCTCCCTTCACTGTCCTTCTGGGAATTCCTTTTTCTCCCAGTTTCCTGTGTCTCGTACCTACCCCTTTCTTGGTTTACACCTTTACTTTCATGGAACACAAGGTATGTGGGAAGGAAATGGTTTTGAGAATTTGTATGTCTGAAGATGGGTTTATTCTCCCCTCATATCAAACTGATACTTTGAATGGGTATCAAATTCAAGATCGGCTATCATTTCCCTTAGAATTTGAAGGCATATTTTCTGTTGTCTCCTAGATTCTAATTCAGCTTTGGAGAAGTCCCAAGCCATTCTGATCCTGATCCTTTACTTTTTCTCTTTCTAAAAACTTTTAGGATCTTCTTTGTCCTCAAGATTCTGAAATCTTATGAGGAACTCTTGGTGTGAGTCAATTTTCATCCATTTTCAAGGTTTTTAATGAACCTTTCAGTCTGGAAACTTAGGACTTTCTCTAGAAAATTGTCTCGAATTGTTTGGTTGGTGACTTTCTTCTCTGTTTTCTTCTTCAGCAACTTTTATTATTTGGATGTTAGACCTCTTGAACTGGTTGTAAAGTTTATTTTTATTTACCTCTCATCCTATTCTCCATCTCCTTTTATGTTTGCTTTATTTCAGGGATAGTCACTCAGCTTTATCCTCAATCTTTCTATTGAGTTTTTCATTTTTGTTATTATATTTTTAAATTCTAAGAGTATATTTTTATCCATTTAATTTTTCTTTTTAAATTTTCATCTCCTGGTTTAGTCTCTGCTTCTTTCAGGTTGCTTTGTTTCTGTTCTCTCTCTCTCTTTCTCTCTCATTAGAGGCTCTCCTCTGATGTTTTATAATCTTTGGTTACCTGCTCATATTTGAATAGGGACTGAAAACCTGATTGTAATACAGGCACACTCCCAAATACCATAGCATGTTTATCCTAAAGAATGATCAAGATTGTTTCTTTATCTTATTAATTGCTTACAACATAGCCATCAAGAAGGATTCTGTGAGTATCACGTTGAAAAGTGCATTGGTTACTATTAAAGGTGGGAAAGAAGAAGTAAATGGGCAAAGTCCACAGCACGCTAGATATAGAAGAAATCATCAGATATCTCTTCCAAGTTTCTGAAAATACTGAATGTCTTTCCACTGAAATGTTTAAAGGATGAAGCAGATAAACTGCTTTTCCAAATGACTTAAGGACAAGTCCCTCTAACCTGGCATTTGAGTCAGACGTTCTTCACAAAATTGACTTGCTGTACTATGGAGAGATGCCAACAACTGCCCCCAACCACATGCCTTTCTTGGAGGACTTGTTCACATCCTTGGGAAGGACATTCCTGTGTACCCCCTGTCCTCCACCACAGCTGAATGGGCCATAAGTGGACCTAACTCAAACTAGGCCACTCGGATTTTCTCTCCCAGGAAAGTGGAAATAGGACACTGAGAAACACAGTTAAACAGTGGGGATTCCTTGAACTGAAAGGTTAAATACGGTCAAAGGCAGAGTTTGTGCCATGACCAAACTAAGTCAGAAAATCCATGAGACAGAGAATGCCAATACGCAGAAAGCAGCAGAAGAGAGCAGACGTAAAAGAGCAGAGATAAGAGAAGACAGGATGCCACCAGCGACTGAAGAAATCGTTTCAGGTACTGACTTTCCAGATGACTTGGTGTATGGCCTTTACCTGCCCTCTGTCCTTTCAGTAAATTCACTTTGTACTCAAGCTAGTATGTGTGAGCTTCTGTTTTCTATCATCAAATGAGAAGCTATTCACCAAGTATAATAGTCAGGATCCAACAGGATAAAGATGCCATACCCAAACATGGTAACAGAGGAAAGTCTAATAAAAAGAGATAATTGTCAAAGAGGGGCAGAGTATAAGGAAACCAACCTTGGGTGTGGCCACAGCAAAGCCATGGTAAATAAATGGTGTCTATTGCTATAGACACCCATCGTTGTTGGTTTTTTTTTCTTTTTTTAAAAAATTTATTTATTTTATTTATTTATTTTTGGCTGTGTTGAGTCTTTGTTGCTGTGCACAGGCTTTCTCTAGCTGCGGCGAGCGGGGGCTACTCTTCATTGCACTGTGCAGGCTTCTCATTGCAGTGGCTTCTCTTGTTGCAGAGCACAGGCTCTAGGTGCATGGGCTTTAGTAGTTGTGGCTCACGGGCTCTAGAGTGCAGGCTCAGTAGTTGTGACGCACGGGCTTAGTTGCTCTGTGGCATGTGGAATCTTCCAGGACCAGGGCTCAAACCCGTGTACCCTGCATTGGCAGGCAGATTCTTAACCACTGCGCCACGAGGGAAGCCCCCATGTTTTCTTAAAGACACCTAAATACATCTCAATTTTAATAAGATCCTCTATATACACATTTATTTGCTACTAAAAACTGAAATAGCATATCGAAAAATTTTATTACAATTCAAATTTTTGAAAACCAGAAAATCTAGTTAATGCACTCTGCTCTAATTAGGCTCTAGCCAAACCACCAATGTTTTCTTTACACTCCTTCTGCACAAGTTACTTTGCTTCCAATTCTTGATGTTGGGTTTCATCTCACTGACTTCAGGCTTCAAAAACACACAGGTAATATTTGATTCTTATTAGTACTTCTTTCATTCAAAGAAGCTGAAAAGGCAAGAGGAGGGAGCATATATCTTATCCTGGAGAGAGTAAGAACTTCCTGGCAAGACCCGCAATCACAGGTAGATGGACACAGGCAACACACAGCAACCCAGCAGGAAGGGAACTGAAAGAATAAATATTCTGACACTACTCCCCTCCTGCCCTCCAGTACACTGTGGAGGCCCTTACTGTCAAACCTACCAGAAGACAGAGGGCAAGGGAGCCACTGACGCAGTCAATAGGTGGAGAAGGATGGAGAGTAGACCTGGGGAGGCAAATGGAAAATATCTAGTGTGCAAAGTAACTTCTGTCCACATCTTCAGGGCAAAGCTAGCCCTCTTCTCCTGACTCCTGGGAAACCTCTTTTTAGCCCATCTGCTAACTGGGAGTGGAAGGAGCAAAGCAGGAATTCAAACTTGTCCTGAATTCAGCTTCCTCACAGATGAGTGTATTTAATTACAAAATAGCACCAACCTTTCATTCACAGATAAGACATGTTAGTCACAGATTTCCTTCAGAATTTAGAAATAGGAGTTCTAAGGTGTCCACTTTTGAGCACATAAGGATACAAATGTATAGAAAGTCCATTTCACTTTCCTGCAGAATTTCCAAGGCAAGAGTCTATGCCTTGGGCTTCCCTGGTGGCACAGTGGTTGAGAGTCCGCCTGCCGATGCAGGGGACACGGGTTCGTGCCCTGGTCCGGGAAGATCCCACATGCTGTGGAGCGGCTGGGCCCGTGAGCCACGGCCGCTGAGCCTGCGCGTCCAGAGCCTGTGCTCCACAATGGGAGAGGCCACAGCAGTGAGAGGCCCGCGTACCGCAATAAAAAAAAAAAAAAAAAAAAAAAAAGAGTCTATGCCTTCTCCTTCCCTTCTAGCTCCCCCAGAGCTCCTCAGGCAGTAATTCTCAATCTATGGGGATGAAGCATAAAATAATCAGTAAATGAGAAACCGCACGCACGTATGTACACATCCTCCTTGGAGGACGGAGGCTTCATAAATTAGAGGTTTTCTCTTGGAAGAAAAGCGCAGAAGAGTAAAATTCCTACTTTAAAAAATTGTATTTCCTTCAAATTTACCAACATTCCTAATAAGAATACGTCTGAGTAAGCTTCAGTTTTGACAGAAAGCTGGCACGAGACGGTCAGAAGTTCCAGAACCACCTCTGTGGCTCCGGAATGTCTTCATCTCCCCAGCAGGGCCTGACGGAGCCCTCTCAGGGCAGGCATTAGAGATGCCAATGAGGTTTGATTGCATGTCACCACCGCTGTCTAGTTTTTGATAAGCAGATAAGATTGGTGAGGGGCCTTTCATCTCTAGGTCGTGGTTAGAAGCCCTGCGTCACTGAGTGACAGTTAAAAGCTGCTCCTACTGGAGATGGTGGGAAATGAGTGGGTGTGCTCAGCCCACCTCTTCCTAGATGAAAGCTCCCTCACAAAACTACCTCAGTACATCTGGCACAAATGAACCAGTAGAGCTTCCTTTGGGGAGGGGAGGGGAGGCTGGGAAGAGGCTCTGAACTCAGACTCTGGGAGTGAGGGGGACCCAATTATGACAAAACAGCAAACAGCCTGGAAAGGCTGCTTGTAAATTGCTAGCTCTAATCACAGAATCTCAAAGAGTAAGAAAGGCCCCCTTCACATTATGCTGGGGAGCTGGGACCACATGAATATTAACATCCTCCCTTCATGAGTGAGAACCTTTCCAGAGGTGTGATATTCCTACACAAGGTGACTAAAGTAGGTGCCAAATCTCCCAATACTCAAAGATTTTCAATGATCTCTATTTTCTACGCATGGGTACTAGCATGAACGGGCAGAAAGCAGTATTGGGTTATAATTCTTGGCGGATTTAGTCCTAATGCCTTCCTAATGTTGGTGCTAAATCATTCCTCAGATCACCACTATTGCAGGCTCAGAGAGACTGGGAATATGGCTTAGGGTAGGAGGCAGGTGAAGGACAGAGCATGGCTAATGTCAATTTGTCTGTCTGATAAGGACAAGCCACTAGGCCACCAAGGAGCTAGGTCCAAACAAAAACAATGTTTGTCCATAGTTACAGATCAGCAAGGCCCAATGGGCTAAAGTACACAAAAATCTGTGCCCTCCCATGGGTGTGTCCTATGGGAAATGGGGGAAGGATCAAACTGAGGGGATTCAAGGATCTACACAGTGGACTATAGCAGCAGACATATTTATTTACCCTGGCTTTTGTTAAAGTAAATAAAAGCAGACTACCCTGGCAAACCTTTTACAGAATCCAGAAAGTACACTGTATAGGCTCAGTGGCATACTCTCTCTATTGAGGAGAATAGAGGAAAAGGACAGTTGGGGAGAAGAGTGCCAATCAGGTCTTAGCAAAGTTTCAGTCTGTGAAATGAGACTGTATCATCCATTGTGTCCTACATTTGGGACTAAAGATGCTCCCAGATCTGGCAGAAAAACACCTGTTAGCATTTTCTGTGAACTGACCTTTTGTTGAGTAGATTGCAAAAGAGTGTTTATATTATGATTTCATTTTATGTAAAATCATAAATACAAATATAGACATATGTATATATATACACATATATACATAGAGAAGTGACTGGAAGAATGTTATAAAAGTATGCAGAATAATTATTCCTGGATTGTAGACATTCAGGGGACTTCATAATTTTTTAAATTGTTTGATTTTCTACAATGAAAATGTATTACCTTCATAAACAGAAAAAAACTATTAAAATAAATTTCCTTAAACTAATCAGAAACCAGCATATTCATAAATTTTATTATAAAAGGCAAGAGAAAGAACGAACATTTATTAAGTGCTTCCCTTGCACTCAGGACTATGTTTGGCACAGACCCTGTGAACTGTTATTTTTATTTTACATATAAGAGTTGACTTCTCATTAGAAACCATGTAAGTAAAGAGTGTATTGAGAGAACAAAACCATCAACCTTTAATTCTATATCCATTCAAATTATCCAACAAAAGTGAAGGAAAAGTAGAAACTTTCTCAGACAAAAAAAAAAAAAAAATTGACAGAATCCACTGCCAGCCATTCTAGCCAGCAAGAAATGTTAAAAATTCTTCAGGCAGAAGGGAAATATTGTAGGTCAGAAACTTGGAGGTACATAAAGAAAGGAAAAGAGGAAAAAAAAAAAAAAGGAAAAGAAAGAAAATTCAAAAGAAAGAAAGGAAAAGAATCAGAGAAGAAATAAATGAAGATAAAATCTTTTATTTTCTTATTTAAAAAAAGAAATAAAAGCTCAGAGAGTTTGATTAATTTGACCAAGACTTCTGTAAGTGTTATCAATCTTTCAGCAAAGCAGAGAATCCTAGGGCTGGATACTTTCCCCTTCTGCTTGGGAAAGAATCCCAGGGGAAGAGGAAGTTTTGGGTAGAAAGCACCAGCCTGGGAAGTGGCTCTCAAAGTACTCCCTGAGAGTCCCTTGGGCTAATGGCAGAGCTGAACTTTGTGGGTCCAACAATACAAAGAATGTTGCCTGCCTCACAGAGATGTGGCCAAAACAAATGAGAACAAGATGCTTCATGATCTTTGAGTAGCAGGTGTAGCTATGAGGAGTCATGTGTCACCCATGACACATGTTCTGAGGGCTGGTTGACCCTACATCAAAGCACAAAGCTAGTAATCAGGAAACCCTGGTTCCAGGCACCATGATAATCATTCAAAATAGCTGAGCTTCTCTGAGCCACCCTTTCCTCAGCTGTAAGCAACAGGGTTTACCTAGAAAATCTCTAAAGTCCTTTCTAGTTCTAGGAATCTATAATCCATGATCTAATTCCAACCATTGCTTCTGGATTCATTAAACAATTGCCCTAGCATGTTCAACTGGTCTACCAGACATTGCTTCAGGGCCTAAAACTATGTGTGCTAACGCAGAGATGTAAGACATCTTTTGTAATATGTGTAGGACTTTGCTACCTACTTAGCTTTATTTCATAACCCACAATTATCTTTGAAAACCAAACAAGTCTATTTACTCTCTACCATCTGTGTTCCAAATGGGGCCAAACCCTTCTTCCCCCTTCTTTATGGAAAATCCCAAAATCTCAGGTGGGAGTCAGTATAACTCAGGAGATTTGGCACTTTGAGCTTGGAATCTTTCCCACTGGGTCCCAAATGTTTTATTTCCAAAAAGCTGCTTTTGTAAGGCAGGCAAGAAAGGCTGAGTTAATGGTTAGAATTTATAAATGGCTTTTGCAAATTAAACAGAATTCTATAACTAAAAAGCAACCAGTAGAGTGGATCTGTTCTCCTATATTATTTCCTCACAAGCAAAAATTCAAAATGCCAATTAAAGCCCCCTGGTGCAGAAGGTAGACACTTTCTTATCAAAATGGGCCGGAAGAGTGAATCAAACCACCCAGGAAATCATATATCCACCCTTTAAAAATATTAACCGGGAAAATCTCAGAGACAATGATACCATGAACAATTATAAACATGGGCTGCAGATGGCTGAATCACAATAGCCAAACTCAATTGCTATTTGAAAAGAATTAAGCCAGGAATGAATTTAAATATGTGATTCAGAGGCCGGCTTCTAATGTTTTATCTGGTGCAATCCATATCCTGCTTTCTAGGGTAGGTGGAAAGGCACCAAGTCTTTCAGATAGGGGGCTGCCTTCTCTGATTTGGAAATTCTTCATAAACAGCATCAAGCCACTATCCAGCCTCCTTAGCTTACCCTTTTGTTCACTGTGGAGGCACCATGAGCTAGAGATGCACTAACATCTTCTCTTCACATCCTTTGCAGGACAACTTTGGCCCAGGGGATCTGTCAGAAAGCTCCCTCTTCTTGGTCTCCAAATAGTCATTTGCAGGATTCATTCCAGGGAATCAATTTTCTGAAGACTATTTCATAGACTTTAATAGGCTCTCGATTTAAAAAGCAACCTTTGTAACTCTCTATTCAAATATATTTCATGCATGTCTATTGAGTCATTCACTTGACAAGCCATGTGTTATCTGCTTGCTCTTTAAAATATTATGTTTGGGCTTCCCTGGTGGCACAGTGGTTGGGAGTCCACCTGCCAATGCAGGGGACACGGGTTTGAGCCCTGGCCCGGGAAGATCCCACATGCCATGGAGCAACTAAGCCCACGTGCCACAACTACTGAAGCCTGCGTGCCTAGAGCCCATGCTCCACAGCAGAAGCCACTGCAATGAGAAGCCCGTGCACTGCAACGAAGACCCAACGCAGCTAAAAATAAATTTAAAAAATAAATTTATAAAAAAGTATATATTATGTTTTAATTTAGTCAAGGATGTGTGTGTGTATGTGTTTAGAGATAATTTTTTTTTCATTTCTAGACAAGTGTTATATCTAAGGGTACATCTGAATCCAATTTAGTAAAAGACTATTTACCTTCCCTGCCTTGGCATGTTCTACCCTTTAAAGAGGCTAATGAGTGACTCATATTTTTGGCTGGCTGACTTCTTGAATATCAGATCTTCTCTGAGTGAGCAACTCATCTTTTACACAGATACTGGATGCCTGCCCACCCATCCCAGCTTAAACGCTGTTTGCCCTGCTTCCTCTGATAGGAAAAAATATTCAAATTCTATCTTCCCACTCACTTCTTGAGCTAAGAGAATGGGAGCGGGGGCTGGAAGAATTTGATGGCACCAGCTCTGAGATTCACCCTTATTGTCTCTACTTTTGAACACGTCACCACTAAGCACCAGATGACCCTAATTCCATCTACAATTTTCTTCTTACATCCATGGATGCTTTCAAACCTGATTCTAAATACCAGCGTAATGTGAAGAACTGAACATACCCAAGTAAATGGGAAGGAAAGTCAGTTAGATAACTATTTATAGTTCCATATATTTAGCATATATTGTTTCTTACTTCCTCACTTTTGCCAATAATTCTCATCTTCCCCTTCACCCAGCTAATCCCCCATTCTCTCATCCTTAAGGTGTCATCTGTTCCAAGAAGCTTCCCCTGGCCCCGAAAGCACCAGCCTTGGTTATCTATCACTCCCCTCTGGCTGCTTACAACTCTACCATTGCATTGAACTTCACTACATTATAATTATCTGTCTATAGGTCTATTTCCCCAATGAAAACAGGATCTAAGTGTTTTTCATTTTTTATTGCCTAAACTTGATCGAGTCTGGCACATAAAAAGTATCCAGTCAGAGTGAGAATGAATGGGCATTAATGCTGTTCAGCTGCTCTCTGAGTCATTTAAGGAAATAAGTACTTTAGACTCAAAAATGTATGCAAATAGTAAAAAAAAAAAAAAAAAAAATCTGAAACCCCCTTTTTTTAAAAGCAATATACGTGGCTGCCTGTTCTTCCATGCACCGATGCACATATCTCACTCTGCCTGGTATTAAGATTAGATATTTATGTAACCCACCACTCTGCCAGCCCCACCACCTTGGCTACTACCACAGATATCTCCATCAGGACACCACCAGCTCCACAACCTCCTGCACTACTCCTTCCACCACCTCCATCACCTCCAATACATGGCCCACTTCCACCTCCATCTACACCAATGTCTTCACCTCCTTCTCTATCTCTACTTACTCGACCACCTCCTTCACCTTCTCGGCCACCATCTCCACCGCCTCTATTACCTCCATCACCTTCACCAACTCTTCCACCACCACTTCCACCTTCACTCCTTTCATTACCATCTCTATAACCTCCACCACCTCGACCCTAACCTTCACCACCTTTGTTATAACCATCACCTCTACCACCATCTCTTCCACACACCCCCATCTCCAATTCTATCCCTTGTTCTACCTCCATAACCTCCTGTACCACTCCCTCCATCATCTCCACTACATCCTTCTTCTCCACCTCCATCTCCACCACCATCTCCTCCACCTGCACGTTCGTCACCCCCACCACCACAGGCGCCATCACCACTAGCACTTCTCCTCTTCATGGCTCATCTTCCTCACATGTATCTGGGGAATATAAAGGAGACTGATTTCATAATTCTTTCTCCTTCTTCACCCTCTCTTGCTTTCTTTCCT
Organism: Monodon monoceros; assembly: GCF_005190385.1. Lineage (NCBI taxonomy): Eukaryota > Metazoa > Chordata > Mammalia > Artiodactyla > Monodontidae > Monodon > Monodon monoceros. The sequence goes on from NW_021703778.1 coordinate 110,401,941, forward strand.
GTTCCTGCTACTTTTCTTCTCTTTTAACACTCCTGGACCTGACAAACATCTTTATACCTATTATAAACCTACCAAAGATTCTGTGCTCAAGACATATTGGAAAATGAAATTGCTTTGCAAATCTTCACTGGAAGCTGTGGAAACTTAAGCCGAGATCAGAGAAGGTAGAGAATAATAAAAGTGTATCCTTCCTGTCCTCCGGCAGCGAGGACCTCTCCTTCCACTGTTCTCATATCTGTTTCTACTGTTTTTCTCAAACCATCACTAGAAAGGGTCCCATCTGGTGGTCATAGAGCAGAAATGTAGGGTGGTTCTTTCCTTTCTTCTAGGGATTGGAACCAATATAGTCTATGCAAGGAGGTACAGCACAAGCTATTTCACTCACTGAAAACTGCTTTAGCCAAGGCAAAAACAGCCTAGGAACAAAGTATAGCAGAAACTGGGCATGCTGCCTGCTCCAAAGATAAAACTGGAGTCTGGACAGCAAATATAAAAGGTTCACCCATTCCCAAGTGATTGAACCCTTTCTGTCATAGATGCATGTATATCACAGCAGAAGAAAATATTTAGCCTTATGTTGCACGTGTTCGGGATGACTGAGAACAACATAGTAAGAATTCAAGGCATAATGAGATATAAACATACAAAGGGAATTTACCATAAAAATTCAATTCAGCAGGTCTCTGTCTTCTTTAGGAGACTGATGGGAAGGCATGGGGATTTTCAGGTGTTAAAGTGGTCACTAGAGGGAGGTAAGTTTGAAGGATAAGCAAACCCTAGATCTATGTAACTCCCTGGAACAGACTATACACAGATAAAACAAGAACTTCCAGAAAAGTCACTGGAACAGCTAGTTCCAAAGCCACCAACTTGGTTCCTCCTTGGTATTTCAATTCTGAATCCTAGCTTTTAAGAAAAAAGATGAAGAAATAAAGACATGTATTTTTTTCCCAAGCACATTCAAAAGCTTAAGGCTCCAGATGTCCACACACAAACTTAAGAACAAACTTAAGAATATTGAGTTATATATAGCCCTATGTTTTACCCTCTCACAAGGTAGAACAAAGAATGAATATAGAAAAGAGGAACTTTCCAATGTTGTAATGATCATCAACATATTCTAAGAAGTGCCATGCTGAATATAACAACTTTGCTATGGATGTGACCAAGGTACACATAGAAAATCTTGTTTCCAAGGGAATTTCATCAAATCTCATCCAGTGACAAGGACAAGAAAAAGTTTTGTTTGTATTTCTTTTTCTTTTTTTTTTTTTGCGGTACGCGGGCCTCTCACTGTTGTGGCCTCTCCCGTTGCGGGGCACAGGCTCCGGACGCGCAGGCTCAGCGGCCATGGCTCACGGGCCCAGCCACTCCGCGGCATGTGGGATCTTCCCAGACCGGGGCACGAACCCGTGTCCCCTGCATCAGCAGGCGGACTCTCAACCACTGTGCCACCAGGGAAGCCCTGTTTGTATTTCTTTAATCTCTTTCAATCTGGTGATGTTGTTTTTAATCAATCTAAAGGTTTGGTGTTGCTGAATTTAAAGAATCAGTGTCAAGCATTTGCCACGTCCTCTGCCCAGATCCACATCACTCACTCACTCACTCCCTCCTGCTGTTTGGATCTCAGCTCAAGTGAAACTCTTTCAGAGAGGCCTGCTCAGAAAGCCCCACCCAGAAAAAACACATACACCAAAAATTATCACTCTCTGTCCCCTCACCCTACTTTAATTTTTGCTCTTTTTCTCATTTATTTTACTTTTCTTGTTTATCTCACACTGCTTTATTTGTCCTTTGTATGACCACCCCCTCCCCTAAGAATATCACTTCCATGAGAGCCCTGACCTCTTCATATCTACTTTTGTTCATTCACAACTGAATCCCCAGATCTGAGGATGGTGCCTGGTACAAAATATTTGCTAAGTAAATATTTAATTAATTAATTAGTACACATTCTGCAGAGGAAACACCTACAGTCTAATTAAAGGAATTATTATATCTCCAAACAACACAAACTGTTAATACAAGTAAAAATTATCGAGACTGGTTCAAGATGGCAGAGTAGAAGGACGTGCGCTCACTCCCTCCTGCGAGAGCACCGGAATCACAACTAACTGCTGAGCAATCATCAACAGGAAGACAATGGAACTCACTAAAAAAGATACCCCACATCCAAAGACAAAGGAGAAACCACAATGAGATGGTACGAGGGGCACAATCACAATAAAATCAAATCCCATAAGCACTGGATGTGTGACTCACAAACCGGAGAACAATTATACCACAGAAGTCCACCCACGGGAGTGAAGGTCCTGAGCACCAGGTCAGGCTTCCCAACCTGGTGGTATGGCAATAGGAGGAGGAGTTCCCAGAGAATCAGAATTTAAAAGCTAGCAGGATTTGTTTGCAGGACTTCGACAGTACTGGGGAAAACAGAGAGTCCACTCTCGGAGGGCACACACAAAGTAGTGGGCACAGCAGGACCCAGGGGGAAGGAGCAGTGACCCCATAGGAGACTGAACCAGACCTCCCTGGTAGTGTTGAAGGGTCTCCTGCAGAGGTGGGGGGGCAGCTGTGGCTCACCGTGGGGACAAGGACACTGTCAGTAGAAGTTCTAGGAAGTACTCCTCGGTGTGAGTGGTCCCAGAGTCGGTCATTAGCCCCACCAAACAGCCTGTAGGCACCAGTGCTGGTCATTTCAGGGCAAACAACCAACAGGGAGGGAACTCAATCCCACCCATCAGCAGACAAGCGGATTAAAGTTTTACTGAGCTCTGCCCACCAGAGCAACACCCAGCTCTACCCACCACCAGTCCCTCCCATCAGAAAGCTTGCACAAGCCTCTTAGATAGTCTCATCCACCAGAGGGCAGACAGCAGAAACAAGAAGAACTACAATCCTGCAGCCTGTGGCACGAAAACCACATTCACAGAAAGACACACAAAATGAAAAGGCACAGGACTATGTACCAGATGAAGGAACAAGATAAAACCCCAGAAAACAACTACATGAAGTGGAGATAGGCAGCCTTCCAGAAAAAGAATTCAAAATAATGATAGGGAAGATGATCAAGGACCTCCAAAAATGAATGGAGGCAAAGATTGAGAAGATTCAAGAAATGTTTAACAAAGACCTAAAAGAATTAAACAGCAAACACCTAGAAGAATAAAAGAACAAACAAAAAGAGATGAACAATACAATAACTGAAATGAAAAATACACTAGAAGGAATCAGTAGCAGAATAACTGAGGCAGAAGAATGGATAAGTGACCTGGAAGACAGAATGGGGTAATTCACTGCTGTGGAAAAGAATAAAGAATGAAAGTCAATGAAGACAGCCTAAGAGACCTCTGGGAAAACATTCAAAGCACCAACATTCACATTATAGAGGTCCCATGAGGAGAAAAGAGGGAGAAAGGACATGAGAAAATATTTGAAGAGATTATAGTCAAAGGATTCCCTACCATGAGAAAGGAAATAGCCACCCAAGTCCAGGAAGCACAGAGAGTCCCAGGCAGGATAAACCCAAGGAGAAACAGGCCGAGACACGTAGTAATCAAATTGGCAAGAATTAAAGACAAAGAAAAATTATTAAAAGCAACAAGGGAAAAATGACAAATAACATACAAGGGAACTCTGATAAGATTAAGAGATGATTTCTCAGCAGAAACTCTACAAGCCAGAAGGGAGCGGCATGACATATTTCAAGTGATGAAAGGGAAGAACCTATAACCAAGATTACTCTAGCCAGCAAGGATCTCATTCAGATTCAATGGAGAAATCAAAAGCTTTACAGACAAGCAAAAGCTAAGAGAACTCAGCACCACTAAGCCAGCTCTACAACAAATGTTAAAGGAACTTATCTAAGTGGGAAACACAAGAGAAGAAAAGGACCTACAAAAACAAACACAGACAATTAAGAAAATCATAATAGGAACTACAAAAAAACCCCAAACAATTAAGAAAATTGTAATAGGAACATACATATTGATAATTACCATAAATGTGAATGGATTAAATGCTCCACCAAAAGACACAGGCTGACTGAATGGATAAAAAAACAAGACCCATATATATGCTGTCTACAAGAGACACACTTCAGACCTAGGGACACATACAGACTAAAAGTGAGGGGATGGAAAAAGATATTCCATGCAAATGGAAATCAAAAGAAAGCTGGAGGAGCAATACTCATATAAAATAAAATAGACTTTAAAATAAAGAATGTTACAAGAGACAAGAAAGGACACTACATAATGATCAAGGGATCAATCCAAGATGAAGATATAACAATTATAAATATATATGCACCCAACATAGGAGCACCTCAATACAAAAGGCAACTGCTAACAACTATAAAAGAGGAAATCGACAGTAACACAATGATAGTGGGGGACTTTAACACCTCACTTATACCAATGGACAGATCATCCAGACAGAAAATCAATATGGAAACACAAGCTGTAAATGACATTATAGACCAGATAGATTTAATTGATATTTATAGGAAATTCCATCGAAAAATAGCAGATTACACTTTCCTCTCAAGTGCACATGAAACATTCCCCAGGATAGATCACACCTTGTGTCACAAGTCAAACCTTGGTAAATTTAAGAAAATTGAAATAATATCAAGCATCTTTTCTGGCTACAATGCTATGAGCTTAGAAATAAATTACAGCGGAAATAATGTGAAAAAAGAACACATGGAGGCTAAACAATATGTCACTAGATAGCCAAGAGATCACTGAAGAAATCAGAGAGGAAATCAAACATACCTAGAGACAAATGACAAAATGAAAACACAATGATCCAAAACCTATGGGATGCAGCAAAAGCAGTTCTAAGAGGGAAGTTTATAGTAATACAATCCTACCTCAAGAAACAAGAAAAATCTCAAATAAACAATCTAACCTTACACCTAAAGGAACTACAGAAAGAAGAACAAACAAAACCCAAAGTTAGCAGAAGGAAAGAGATCATAAAGATCAGAGCAGAAATAAATGAAATGGAAACAAAGAAAACAATAGCAAAGATCAATAAAACTAAAAGCTGGTTCTTTGAGAAGATAAACAAAATTGAAAAACCTTTAGCCAGACCCATCAAGAAAAAGAGGGAGAGAATTCAAAGCATAAAATTAGAAATGAAAAAGGAGAAGTTACAACAGATACTGCAGAGATACAAAGCATCATCAGAGACTATATACTACAAGCAATTCTATGCCAATAAAATGGACAACCTAGAAGAAATGGACACATTGTTAGAAGGGTATACCTTCCAAGACTGAACCAGGAAGAAATAGAAAATATGAACAGACCATTCACAAGTTATGAAGTTGAAACTGTGATTAAGAATCTTCCAACAAACAAAAGTCCAGGACCAGATGGCTTCACAGGTGAATTCTATCAAACATTTAGAGAAGAGCTAAAACCCATCCTTCTCAAACTCTTCCAAAAAAATTGCAGGGGAAGGAACACTCTCAAACTTGGTCTATAAGGCTACCATCACCCTGATACCAAAACCAGACACAGATACTACAAAAAAAAGAAAATTACAGACCAATATCACTGATGAATATAGATGCAAAAATCCTCAACAAAATACTAGCAAACAGAATCCAACAACACATTAAAAGGATCATACACTATAATCAAGTGGGATTTACCCAGGGTCGCAAGGATTCTTCAACATACGCAAATCAATCGATGTGATACACCACATTAACAGATGAAGGAATAAAAACCATATGTTCAAATCTTGGAAATACGATGCAGAAAATACAAGAATTGTTTAACAAGGATGTAGAAGAACTAAAGAGCAAACAAACAATGATGAATAACACAATAAATGAAATTTAAAATTCTCTAGAAGGAGTCAATAGCAGAATAACTGAGGCAGAAGAACGGATAAGTGACCCGGAAGATAAAACAGTGTAAATAACTACCACAGAGCAGAATAAAGAAAAAAGAATGAAAAGAATTGAGGGCAGTCTCAAACACCTCTGCGACGACATTAAATGCACCAACATTCGAATTATAGAGGTCCCAAAGAGGAAGAGTAAAAGAAAGGGAATGAGAAAATATTGAAGAGATTATAGTTGAAAAATTCCCTAATATGGAAAAGGAAATAGTCAATCAAGTGCAGGAAGTGCAGAGAGTCCCACACAGGATAAATCCAAGGAGAAACACGCCGAGAAACATATTAATCAAACTAACAAGAATTAAATACAAAGAAAAAATATTAAAAGCAGCAAGGGAAAAACAACAAATAACATTCAAAGGAATCCCCATAAGGTTAACAGCTAATCTTTCAGCAGAAACTCTGCAAGCCAGAAGGGAGTGGCAGGACATATTTAAAGTGATGAAAGGGAAAAACCTACAACCAAGAATACTCTACCCAACAAGGATGTCATTCAGATTCAATGGAGAAATTTAAACGTTTAGAGACAAGCAAAAGCTAAGAGAGCTCAGCACAACCAAACCAGCTTTGAAACAAATGCTAAAGAAACTTCTCTAGGTGGGAAACACAAGACAAGGAAAAGACCTACAATAACAAACCCAAAACAATTAAGAAACTGATAATAGGAACACACATACTGATAACTACCTTAAATGTAAATGGATTAAATGCTCCAACCAAAAGACACAGGCTCCCTGAATGGATACAAAAGCAAGACGCGTATATATGCTGTCTACAAGAGACACACTTCAGACCTAGGGACACATACAGACTGAAAGTAAGAGGACAGAAAAAGATATTCCATGCAAATGGAAATCAAAAGAAAGCTGGAGGAGCAATTCTCATATCAGACAAAATAGACTTTAAAATAAAGACTATTACAACAGACAGAGAAGGACACTATGTAATGATCAAGGGATCAATCCAAGAAGAAGATATAACAATTGTAAATATTTATGCACCTAACATAGGAGCACCTCAATACATTAGGCAAATGCTAACAGCCATAAAAGGGGAAATCGACTGTAACACAATCACAGTAGGGGACTTTACCACCCCACTTTCACCAATGGACAGATCATCCAAAATGAAAATAAATAAGGAAACACAAGCTTTAAATGATACACTAAACTAGATGGACTTAATTGATATTTATAGGACATTCCATCCAAAAACAACAGAATACACTTTCTTCTCAAGTGCTCATGGAATATTCTCCATGATAGATCATATCTCGGGTCACAAATCAAGCCTTGGTAAATTTAAGAACACTGAAATCATATCAGGTAATTTTTCGGACCACAATGCTCTGAGACTACATATCAATTACAGGAAAAAATCTGTAAAAATTACAAAAACATGCAGGTTAAACAATACACTACGAAATAAGAGATCACTAAAGAAATCAAAGAGGAAATCAAAAAATCCCTGGAAAAAGACAACAATGAAAACACGACGACCCAAAACCTATGGAATGCAGCAAAAGCAGTTCTAAGAGGGAAGTTTATAGCAATACAATCCTACCTCAAGAAACAAGAAACACCTCACATAAACAACCTAACCTTACACCTAAAACAATTAGAGAATGAAGAACAAAAAAAACCCAAAGTTAGCAAAAGGAAATAAATCTTAAAGATCAGATCAGAAATAAAAAGAACTGAAAGAAACAATAGCAAAGATCAATAAAATTAAAAGCTGGTTATTTGAGAAGATAAACAAAAATGATAAACCATTAGCCAGACTCATCAAGAAAACAAGGGAGAAGACTCAAATCAATAGAATTAGAAATGAAAAAGGAGAAGTAACAACTGAAACTGCAGAAATACAAAGGATCATGAGAGATTACTATGAACATTATGCCAATAAAATGGACAACCTGGAAGAAATGGACAAATTCTTAGAAAAGTACAAGCTTCCAAGACTGAACCATGAAGAAACAGAAAATCTGAACAGACCAATCACAAGCACTGAAATTGAGACTGTGATTAAAAATCTTCCAACAAACAAAAGCCCAGGACCAGATGGCTTCACAGGCAAATTCTACCAAACATTTAGAGAAGAGCTAATACCTATCCTTCTCAAACTCTTCCAAAATATAGCAGAGGGAGGAACACTCCCAAACTCATTCTATAAGGCCACCATCACCCTGATACCAAAACCAGACAAAGATATCACTAAGAAAGAAAACTACAGGCCAATGTCACTGATGAACACAGATGCAAAAATCCTCAACAAAATACTGGCAAACAGAATCCAACAGCACATTAAAAGGATCATACACCATGATCAAGTGGGGTTTATCCCAGGAATGCAAGGATTCTTCAATATATGCAAATCAATAAATGTGATAAACCATATTAACAAACTGAAAGAGAAAAACCATATGATCATCTCAATAAATGCAGAAAAAGCTTTTGACAAAATTCAACACCCATTTATGATAAAAACCCTCCAGAAAGTAGGCAAACGGGGAACTTACCTCAACATAATAAAGGCCACATGTGACATACCCACAGCCAACATCTTCTCAATGGTGAGAAACTGAAACCATTTCCTCTAAGATCAGGAACAAGACAAGGTTGCCCACCCTCACCACTATTATTCAACATAGTTTTGGAAGTTTTAGCCACAGCAGTCATAGAAGAAAAAGCAATAAAAGGGATCCAAATCGGAAAAGAAGAATTAAAACTTTCACTGTTTGCAGATGACATTATACTATACATAGGGAATCCTAAAGATGCTACCAGAAAACTACTAATCAATGAATCTGGTAAAGTAGCAGCATACAAATTAATGCACAGAAATATCTTGCATTCCTATACACTAATGATGAAAAATCTGAAAGAAAAATTAAGGAAATGCACTCCCACTTACCATTGCAACAAAAAGAATAAAATACCTAGGAATAAACCTACCTAAGGAGACAAAAGACCTGTATGCAGAAAACTGTAAGACACTGATGAAAGAAATTAAAGATGATAAAAAACAGATGGAGAGATAGACCATGTTCTTGGATTGGAAGAATCAACATTGTGAAAATGACTATAGTACCCAAAGCAGTCTACAGACTCAATGCAATCGCTATCAAGCTACCAATGGAATTTTTCACAGAACTAGAACAAAAAATTTCACAATTTGTATGGAAACACAAAAGACCCTGAATAGCCAAAGCAATCTTGGGAAAGAAAAACAGAGCTGGAGGAATCAGGCTCCCGGACTTCAGACTATACTACAAAGCCACGGCAATCAAGACAGTATGGTACTGGCACAAAAACAGATATATTGTGTAATGCAACAGGATAGAAAGCACAGAGATAAACCCATGCACATATGGTCACCTTACCCTTGATAAAAGAGGCAAGAATATAAAATGGAGAAAAGACAGCCTCTTCAATAAGTGATGCTGGGAAAATTGAACAGCTACATGTAAAAGAATGAAATTAGAGCACTCCCTAACACCATACACAAAAATAAACTCAAAATGGATTAAAGACCCAAATGTAAAGCCAGACACTATAAAACTCTTAGCGGAAAACGTAGGCAGAACACTCTATGACATAAATCACAGCAAGATCCTTTTTGACCCATCTACTAGAGAAATGGAAATAAAAACAAAAATAAACAAATGGGACCTAATGAAACTTAAAAGCTTTTACACAGCAAAGGAAACCATAAACAAGATGAAAGGACAACCCTCAGAATGGGAGAAAATATTTGCAAATGAAGCAACTGACAAACGATTAATCTCTAAAATATACAAGCAGCTCATGCAGCTCAACATCAAAAAAACACAACCCAATCCAAAAATGTGCAGAAGGCCTAAACAGACATTTCTCCAAAGAAGATATACAGGTTGCCAACAAACACATGAAAGGATGCTCAACATCACTAATTATTATAGAAATGCAAATCAAAACTACAATGAGGTATCACCTCACACCGGTCAGAATGGCCATCATCAAAACATCTACAAATAATAAATGTTGGAGAGGGTGTGGAGAAAAGGGAACCCTCTTGCACTGTTGGTGGGAATGTAAATTGATACAGCCACTATGGAGAAGAGTATGGAGGTTCCTTAAAAAACTACAAATAGAACTACCATATGACCCAGCAATCCCATTACTGGGCATATACCCTGAGAAAACTATAATTCAAAAAGAGTCATATATCACAATGTTCATTGCAGCACTATTTACAATAGCCAGGACATGGAAGCAACCTAAGTGTTCATTGACAGATGAATGGATAAAGAAGATGTGGCACATACATACAATGGAATATTACTCAGCCATAAAAAGAAACGAAACTGAGCTATTTGTAGTGAGGTGGCTGGACCTAGAGTTGGTCATACAGAGTGAAGTAAGTCAGAAAGAGAAAAACAAAAACCGTATGCTAAAACAGATACATGGAATCTAAAATAAAAAAAAAGGTTCTGAAGAACCTAGAGGCAGGACAGGAAGAACCTAGATGCAGACGTAGAGAATGGACTTGAGGACATGGGGAGGGGGAAGGATAAGCTGGGACAAAATGAGAGAGTGGCATGGACATATATGCACTACTAAATGTAAAATAGATAGCTAGTGGGAAGCAGCCACATGGCACAGGGAGATCAGCTCAGCGCTTTGTGACCACCTAGAGGGGTAGGATAGGGAGGATGGGAGGGAGACACAGGAGGGAGGAGATATGGGTATATATGTATATGTATAGTTGATTCACTTTGTTATAAAGCAGAAACTAACACACCATTATAAAGCAATTATAATCCAATACAGATGTTAAAAAAGAAAAAAAAAACATATGGTCATCTCAATAGATGGAGAAAAAGCTTTTGACAAAATTCAACACTCATTTATGATAAAAACTCTCCAGAAAGTGGGCACAGAGGGAACCTGCCTCAACATAATAAAGGCCATATATGACAAAACCACAGCAAGCATCATACTCAATGGTGAAAAACTGAAAGCATTTCCACTAAGATCAGGACCAAGACAAAAATGTCCACTCAGGTCACTCTTATTCAACATAGTTTTGGAATTCCTAGCCACGGCAATCAGGGAAGAGAAAGAAATAAAAGTAATACAAATTGGAAAAGAAGTAAAACTGTCTGTCACTGTTTTCTGATGACATGATACTATACATAGAAAATCCTAAAGATGCCACCAGAAAACTCCTAGAACTAAGCAATGAATCTGGTAAGGTTGCAGGATACAAAATTAATGCACAGAAATCTCTGGCATTCCTATGCACCAACAACAAAAATCAGAAAGAGAAATTAAGGAAAGAATCCCATTCATCACTGCAACAAAAAGAATAAAATACCTAGGAATAAACCTACCTAAGGAGGTAAAAGACCTGTACTCAGAAAACTATAGGATACTCATGAGAGAAATCAAAGATGACACAAACAGATGGAGAGATATTACATGTTCCTGGATTGGAAGAATCGATACTGTGAAAATGACTATACTACCGAAAGCAATCTACAGATTCAATGCAATCCCTATCAAATTATCAATTGCATTTTGTTTTACAGAACTAGAGCAAAAAATCTTAAAATTTGTATGGAGACACAAAAGACCCCGAATAGCCAAAGTAATCTTGAAGGAAAAAAACAGAGCTGGAGGAATCAGACTCCCTGACTTCAGACTATACTACAAAGCTATAGTAATCAAAATAATATGGTGCTGCCACAAAAACAGAGATATAGATCAGTGGAACAGGATAGAAAGCCCAGAGATAAAGCCACGCACCTATGGTCAACTAATCTATGACAAAGGAGGCAAAGATATACAATGGAGAAAAGACAGTCTCTTCAATACGTGGTGCTGGGAAAACTGGACAGCTTCATGTAAAAGAATGAAATTAGAACACTCCCTAGCACCATACACAAAAATAAACTCAAAATGGATTAAAGACCTGAATGTAAGACCAGACACTATAAAACTCTTAGAGGAAAATACAGGAAGAACACTCTTCGACATAAATCACAGCAAGATCTTTTTGACCCACCTCCTAGAGCAATGGAAATAAAAACAAAGACAATCAAATGGGACCTAATGAAACTTAGCTTCTGCACAGCAAAGGAAACTATAAACAAGACGAAAAGACAACCCTCAGAATGGGAGGAAATATTTGCAAATGAATCAATGGACAAAGGATTAATCTCCAAAATATATAAACAGTTCATGCAGCTCAGTATTAAAAAAACAAACAACCCAATCCAAAAATGGGCAGAAGACCTAAATAGACATTTCTCCAAAGAAGACATACATATGGCCAAGAGGCACATGAAAAAATGCTCAACATCACTAATTATTTGAGAAATGCAAATCAAAACTACAATGAGGTATCACCTCACACCAGTTAGAATGGGCATCATCAGAAAATCTACAAACAACAAATGCGGGAGAGGGTGTGGAGTAAAGGGAACCCTCTTGCACTGCTGGTGGGAATGCAAATTGATATAGCCACTATGGAGAACAGTATGGAGGTTCCTTAAAAAACTAAAAATAGAATTACCATATGACCCAGCAATCCCATTACTGGGCATATACCCAGAGAAAACCATAATTCAAAAAAACACATGCACCCCAATGTTCACTGAAGCACTATTTACAATAACCAGGTCATGGAAGCAACGTAAATGCCCATCGACAGACGAATGGATAAAGAAGATGTGATACATATATACAATGGAATATTACTCAGCCATAAAAAGGAATAAAATTGGGTCATTTGTAGAGTCGTGGATGGATCTAGAGACTGTCATACAGAGTGAAGTGAGTCAGAAAGAGAAAAACAAACATCATATATTAACGCATATATGTGGAATCTAGAAAAATGATACAGATGAACCGATATGCAAGGCAGAAATAGAGATACAGATGTAGAGAACAAACGTACAGGCACCAAGGGGGGGAAGCGGTGGGGGAGGTGTTGGTAGTGGTGGGATGAATTGGGAGATTTGGATTGACATATATACACGATTATGTGTAAAATAGATAACTAGGGGCTTCCCTGGTGGCGCAGTGGTTGAGAGTCTGCCTGCCAATGCAGGGGACATGAGTTCGAGCCCTGGTCTGGGAAAATCCCACATGCTGTGGAGCAACTAGGCCCGTGAGCCACAACTACCGAGCCTGTGCGTCTGGAGCTTGTGCTCCGCAACAAGAGAGGCCGCGACAGTGAGAGGCCCGCGCACCGCGATGAAGAGTGGACCCCGCTCACCACAACTAGAGAGAGCCCACGCACAGAAACGAGGACCCAGCACAGCCAAAAATAAAATAAATTAATTTAAAAAATAAAATAAAATAGATAATAAAAACCTGCTGTATTTTTTTTTAAAAAAACAAGTATAAAGTTATCACTCAAAACTGAAATATGTTTTTGCACATATTCTCGGCTTCAAGGTTTCAGGCCAAATGAGGTCAAGATCAGCAACTCCCGTGCCTATTTTTTAAAGTCTTTCATTCTCCTCTGCTTCTGAGTTGAAGAAAATGAATCCCACCCTTTGTAGTTTCCCAGCCTGCTTTCCATCTTGGCTCTTTTTTCTCCTTGTTGAGAAATAGGAAGAAAGAGAAGAGAGACTGGGAGACAGGAATAAAGGTGAGGGATGATCAAGCGGAAAATATCAGGGACAAATTTGGTCTAGCATGGGGGTCCTTACCTCTAATTCCTGCCTTTTTTTAAATTAAAGATTCATCATCCAAGATAATCAAGATGAGGCAGGGAGATATTTGGGGGGGAAATCTATACATGGAAATGATCCCACCTTTTTATCTACAGAACTTTGAAATGATCCCATCAAAAGTAGAAATAATCCTTACATGGAGAGATAAATTGTATATGAAGATTATTAACAGGGAAATTACTTGTGTTAGAAAATGCATATACAGAAAGTAAGAATATATGGTCACCTCTGTACCCTTGCTTCGATGATGGGCGAAGAAGGCATTAGCCAAGAAAGTTCTGACTCTGATGCCTGAGTGAGCTTTCTCAGGAGCTTTCTGTGTGATACTAAAAGTATCATTGCTTTCTGCGTGATACTAAAATTATCTGTCAAGATGGAAAGCCCAGGGGACAGAGAATGTGGCCCCCACAGGGAAAGTAAATAACAGCTAGTATTTTTCAAGTACTTATTACAACACTCCCCGCCCATATCCATGGTTTTGCTTTCTGCAATTTCAGTTACCCAAGGTCAACCACAGCACAAAAAATATTAAATGTAAAATGCCGGAAATAAACAATTCATAAGTTTTCAATTGCACACTATTCTGTGCAACATGGTGAAATCTCACACTGGCCTGCTCCATCCTGCCCAGGATCCCCAACCATCAACATCATCATGGCTGCATGATCCACGATCACCCAGAGCAGATGATCTTCCTTCTGACATATCATCAGAAGGTCAACAGTAGCCTAACACTATGTCACAATGCCTACGTCATTCATCTCACTTCACCTCATCACGTAGGCATTTTATCATTTCACATCATCACAAGGAGAAGAGTACAATACGATAAAATATTTTGGGAGAGACCACACTCACATAACTTTTATTACGGTATATTATTATAATTTTTCTATTTTATTATTCATTATTGTTGTTAATCTCTTACTGTGCCTAATTTATAAATTAAACTTTAACATAGGTTTGTATGTATAGGAAAAAACATAGTATATAAAAGGTTTGGTACTATCTGTGGTTTCAAGGATCCACTGGAGGGTCTTGGAACGTATCCCCTGTGGATAAGGGGAGACTACTGCATGTTCTAAAGTGATTTTACAAGGTTACTTCATTCAATTCTCAACAAAAAACCCATGAGGTATTATTATCAACCCAACTTTATAGACAAGGAAACTAAGGACCAGAGGGGTTAAGCCCCATGCCCAAGACCACAGAGCCAACAAGAAGAGAAGCTGGTATTGAAGCCCAGACAGTGTAGCCCTAGAACCCATGTCCTACACTACTACTTTCCTGCTGAAAATTACTCTTCGATCACCTTGATAATGTTTAAAGTATAAAATGCCCCGATGTTTGAATAGCTATCACCAAAAAGAACACAAATAACAAAAGTTGGTGAAGATGTGGAGAAAAGGGAAACTTCGTGCACTGTTGGTGGGAATGTAAATTGGTGCAGCCACTGTGGGAAATAGTATGGAGGTTTCTCAAAACACTAAAAATAGAAGTACCATATGACCCAGCAATTCCACTCCTGGGTATATACCTGAAAAAAACAAAAACACTAATTCAAAACAATAGATACACCCCAATCTTCATAGCAGCATTATTTACAGTTGCCAAGATATGGAAGCAACCTAACAGTACATCACCAGATGAATGGATAAAGAAGATGGGGTATATATATACAATGGAAAACTACTCAGCCATAAAAAAGAATGAAATCTAGCTATTTGCAGCAACATGGATAGACTTAGCATTATGCTAAGTGAAATATATCAGACAGAGAAAGACAAATACTGTATTATATCAATTCATGTTTATAGAGCCATTTCCCCTAAAGCATGCCCATAGTAAGAGCAAGTGTTAGGCTGGGAAGGATTTCACCCTCAACAGCATACTGGACCCAGAATTTTCTTCCAAACCTTTGCTTTTTTAAACAAACAAAAAAATAGCTTCAAACAAAATTACACCACTATGATGAAAGACACTGTGATTTAGCATTCATATCCTCCTTCAGGAATGAAGGATTTCTTATCCCTTGTTATCTCCATGGGAATTGCCTGTCTGAAAGGAGCCGCCTCACACAAGCTGATGCACTCTTTCAGCACAGTCTTGTTGGATGACTGGTTGTTGTGAGATATAAAGTCTAACTCAACTCAAAAGGGTTATCCCAGCTTCAAAACTTCCCTTATTGTATCCGCTCTACTGAGGCTTCATTGCAACCTAGCTTCTGCCTCTGATTGATCCTGCTTCTTTCTCTTCCTTCCCTCCCCTCCCCTTCCCTTCTCCAAGCGTTGACCCCAAGAGCACTCTCTAAAAACCTCTCACACGCTAATCTCCATCTCAGAGTTGGCTTTCCAGGAAACCCAACCCACTATACCTGTTATGCCAACAATTATCATTAGCCCAGATTTCCTAGGTAAAAAAGTTTCAATTCAGTAAGTAACCCATGGTTACCCTGGCCACATCAGCCTGGAGGCAAATACAGATGACATCAATGACCTTTCACAATGCAAAATACCTGGAATTCTAGCCTTACCCTATTTCTTGGGTTCTCGTAAAGGCTCTTTGGAAAGAGCTACATATATCTATGAATTACCATCTTCCTCTTGACGCCTTGACGTTCCACGTGGCTGCTGGTGTGAATACTGTGGTCCTCAGGAAGGTTCTTTAAGAAAATACTCCCAGATTAGGATGCAGCTCCACTTGTTCTACATTTCCAATCATCATGTCAAAGTTAAATCACCCTCAGTTAAGGATATGCCTTATGTTCTCTATTTTCTCATATTTTCCCACATTTTTCTATCTAACTATGTAAGTTATATCTAAATGAGAGAGAGGAATTTTTTCAATTGTAATTACTTAATTCATTATAGAACCTTCCACCACCTACATCAGAAAACCAATTCACCAGAGACTGAATGAAAAGATACATTGACATAGGCTTAATACAGGAAAAAAAAAAAAAAAAGTTCTTGAATTTGTTTTTACGCATAAAATCTTTGAGCAAATTTTAGGTATAATTTTTCATTTCCACCACTCAGGTTAGTTAGTTAGGTAGGTAGGTAGGTAGTTAGCTTTCCTTTTGTTATTAATTTCCAGTTTTATCACATCATAGTCAAAGAATATAGTCTTAGGAAGTTGAGCCTTTGGAATTTATTTAACTTCCTTTTTTATTTAAATCACACAGGCCTGAAAAGAATATATTATATATGATTGTCATGTATCTTTTCTTATTTATTTTATCTGTTTGCTCTATCAGTTTCCAAGAGGATTGTTTTAAGTTCCAACCGTATCTGTTGATTTGTCTTTTTCTTCTCTTAGGTCAACAGCTGACATTGTTGCCTTTTATATTTTGAGATCTAATTGTTAGTATCATATATATTCATGATTGTTATATCCTTTTTACTAATATATCAATACAATGCCCCTTACTGTCACTTAGGTTTTTCACCTTAAATTCCACTTTCTCTAATATGCCAAGTTCTACCTCTGATTTCTTTGCTTCATATATGCCTGGTGTATCTTTTTCCATTCCTTTATTTTATTTTTTTCTGTATAATTTTGTTCTTAAGACTTTTAAGTCTTATACATATCACACATCTAAATCTTTGGTTTTTTAAAAATATGACTTTCTGACTTTTGATTGGTCACATTAACTCACTTATATATATTGTGGTTATTTTACACTGACACTCACTTTGCTGTCTTCTTTGGTACTATTTACCATGCTTTTTACTCGTTTTTTCTTATCCCTTGGTCTCCTTTAAATAGTTTACATTTTATATTGCTGGTTTAAATGTCATAATCCCATAGTTTTTGTTGTGGTAATTGCCCTAAATCATTAAGATCCATACTTATACTCAGTTTTCCTAACAATGTCTATATTTATATCCTCTCTATGAGCAAAAACTTAGGTGTCTTCTCATCTTCTGATCTCTCCCTACACCATTCCCCAAATTTCTAATGAGTTTATTGTTCAAACATGACTTATAAAATTTGTCTTCTTACTTAGAAGTCACTATTCACATACATTTTGAGTTTTAATTTCCACGAATACAGACTTAAAGGAAATCAGGCATATCTAGTCATCTACCTAATCATTTCTCTCCTGCCTGGAAATATGTCCCTGATAAATATGCATTATATATAGTCAAATCAAGTTTTTAGTTTTTCTAAATCCTGCTTTATCCCAGCCACATCTCCAGCCCTGTGGTTTCCTGGGGAGATGTATACAAAGGGAAATAAAGTAATGATTTCTAACACTGTGTGACTTCCCTTTTCATAAGTTATTCAGACCTACTTAGGCCAGACCCAAAGTAGTTTCTCTGCCCTTCTTGGACTGTTGCCTACGCCCAGCCTATGTCCTGAATCTTATCACAGAGGAGAAAGGAAAGGGCCAGATAAGGGACACTTGCCAGCCCAAGTCATAGATGCCAGAGAAAGGCAGACAGCAGTAAGAGTCTGCCTAGTGCCAAGCAGGCATGGGCTGGGAGACAGCTGCCCCAGGCTCTGAGGCCCAGAATGAAGAGGGTCAGCTCCAAGAAGCTGGAGAAACAGAAAAAATGAGGCTAAGCCCACCCCAGTATGTTCCAGGCATATACTCAACAGCACCCTGAACCTAACTTCCTATCCCAAAGGCTGAAATATTTAAAGGTGCGAAGTTGAGATTAACTGTGATGCCTGTGATGTGCAGCTCAAAAACTGTGTATTGAACACCAGCTATCAATGGAAAAACACAGGTGAACAAGACACTGTCTCTGTCCCCATAGTGCTCATAGACAATTAGAAAAGACAAATGTGTACAAGACTGTGAGATGTCCATCATAACGAAAATCTTCTCAAAACTCGGCAATTCCCAAGAACAGTCACTGGCACTCGTCATCCTAGGGGTACAAGAACAACTGGGAAGTTGAGAGAGAAAAATACTTTCTCTCCTGGACCAATCCCCTAGCATAGAAATAACTAGAATGGCTTCCCTTCCCCAAAATGGTCTCTTTCACTTATTACTAATGCTCAAAATTTCTTTCAGAGGAGACAAAGCCTGTCTTTCTACAATTAGAAAAAAGAGGCTTAAAATAGAAGTGCTGTGGGATGGTAAGCATAAGAGGAAATTAGGTCAAACCCACGTGTGAATGACTAATGTCAGATCATTACCAGTTTTGATAGCAGACAGACAGAGGTTAGCAGTTCTAACCTCTAAATGAGGTGCGCACATTTTACTCTCTGAAAGAAAACTAGAACACCAAAGAATATGTAGGCATGTGTCAAAATATTGTTCAGAGTTTGCTCTGTTGATATCTATTTATGGAAAAACAAATAGAACCTGAAGAGATATTGCCTGTCACCTCTTTTCAAGTCACCTCAGAAGAGATGGTGTCTTGAAATCCTAGTCTCTGTCTTCATCTCCTGGCATCTGGCCTTCTGAATTCATATTCTGAATCATGAATACCTCTAGCCTAGCTATTTCCAGACCTCTGCCCAGACCCCTCCATGGTCCAGTCCCTTCCTCAGCAGGCTAACTTGATCATGTCTCAACTGATTCCCAGAATGGCCCTTAAATTTCCTCCAAGGCGTCTCCAAGGTATCTCCAGATCCTTCAAGGACAATAATCATCTCTCATGCCTCCCATGCCTGTGATTATCTGATCATTCCTCCATCATACTAACTTCATCCACAACTGCTCTCTACGGTTCCTCTCATTTATCTTTCTCTCCAAACAATTAGGTCCCCATGTGGGTAGACAGTCAGGTTAGATGGTTTTCTAGGGGGAGGGGTGAATCTGATGCCTTTTAGGTGCCTTCAGAGCTCCAGCTTGGTTTAATAATCCCCGGGCACCCCTTTGCGTGCGGCAAGGTATAAATATATGCTAATAGGAGGTCTGGCTCTTTGTCACAACACATTGCAGGCTGCATTCGTGCAAGATAGAATAAAAAGATTAGATGTAATCTTGAAGTCAGTCAGAAAGCGAGAGGAAACCAAAAAAACGGAGCTCAGACTGTCAACAAGGAGAGGCAGAAAAATGACTTGAATCGAATTGCAGTTTATCTCGTTAAGCGTCAAAGGAAACCAATTTCTTTCAGAAATTGGAAGGCAATTTAAACATTTCTACAGTTTTACTAAAGTTTGAAATTTTCTAGTGAAAGAATAAGGTTTTCTTTATTTCTGCATATCTGACATTTTCCCTGTACTCTCAGGGACTAGAAGGCCCTAGATAAGAGGATAGTTAAGGAAAAGAAAGCACAGTTACCAACAAGTAAGGAAAAGAATCTATTAAAGAAATACTCATTTGATTTCTCTAGCTCTTTCAGGTTCCATGCCAAAAAAAAACTATGGAAGCTAGAACTGTGTATGAAAAAGCCAGGCTACAAAATCTGCTCTGGCCCTGAATAAATCATCAGGCTGGATTAATTGACAAACATAGAAGTCACATTCAATCTATGAAGGTCAAATAAAATATACCAATCTCAAGGCCAAGCTACATTCCATTGAAGTTGATGACATCACAAACTAAAGGCACTGTTCATAATGAACTCAAATCTTCATGGATAAGCCTCTTTCCCCATTTCCAGAAGCAGGAACATACTGACAGTCACCTATGGTTTTTGGTTGTTTGTTTGTTTGTTTTGCGGTACGCAGGCCTCTCACTGTTGTGGCCTCTCCCGTTGTGGAGCACAGGCTCTGGACGCGCAGGCTCAGCGGCCATGGCTCACGGGCCCAGCCGCTCCGCGGCATGTGGGATCCTCCCGGACCGGGGCATGAACCCGTGTCCCCTGCATCGGCAGGCGGACTCTCAACCACTGCGCCACCAGGGAAGCCCCAGTCACCTATGTTTTGCAAAATGTTAATTGTTACTATTCCTGCCCATGCTGAAGTATATAATTCTCCCCAACCACTGTATTTAATAGAAATCACTAACTAAACCTCCATCTTCAGAGTTAAGACCAAACCTTCCCCAGCACCGTGGTCCATCTGGAAGTGATTTGCAAGCCAACAAAAGCAAACTTTTTTCCCTCTGTTACCCTGGGCAATGAGTTCTCAGCATCACCAGGAACACAAGGGCTTAAAGGCGACATCTACTGTTAATGGCCCTTACCTCAGGAAGAGGATCAACTAGAGTGAGGAGAGAGGTGCCCGCATTTTACTCAGTATTGAGTATTGTTTGAATCTTTTTGTTTGTTTGTTTGTTTGACTCTTTTACAGTGAAAAAGTCAAGCATTTCTTCTATGATTTTTAAAAATGCACTCTAAGATGTTCTGAGATGAATATGCCAAGGTCAACACCTCTGAAACACTGCCAGCTCTCGGGTGTGCTTAGTGGGCAGTTCTTGGGTTAATGTTTGCTGGACAAAGCTCAAGTGTAACTTGCTGCCGTTGTGGCTTTGGTCTTCATTCCTTCCTTTTCTCACACTCTCATTCAGTCTATAAACACTTACTGAGTGCTTACCACCTCATGCTCTGAAAAAAGAGAACGATGTGAAGCTAAAATTATTCCACTTAAAGAAGAAATAAGAAAAAAAAAGAAGAAATCCGAAATGGCATCTAGGGCAGCCAGTTGGTCTTTGTTATTACAAAAAACAAAATCTCAGACAGATTCGTCAGGGAGAATATTCGGGAACCAAAAAAAGTGTCTTCCCTGGTTTCTAACTCCTACTGACAACTTTTCCCTTTCAATAACTTGTTATGTGCCAGGAGCAAACAATATGAAATCCATTCTTAATGAGCAATAATTATAGCTTTAAGAAGCTGTACAATCAGTGTTCAGTGATTTCATTATTAGATAGCACCATAAATTATGCTAATGCTGATAACAGTTCTGGATGAGAGAGGTCCAGATCCAGGAGACTGCACTGGAATTATTTACATCCTCTATTTCTGAAACAATAGACCTAGCAATTTGAAAATCAGATGATCCGATTTATTCTGGCAGGACACACATGTAACAAGTTGCATCAACCATAAAATTAAATAGGTTTCTTTTCTTCTTTTTTCGCTTTTAACTTTTTCTCCTCATTCTTCTTCTACCTTGCACGTTACCAATCTCCTTTGAGGAGAGATTTCTAATTACTGTAAATCTTGCTTCTAAAATTACTCAGTGATGGTGGTTGATGATATCATGTGACAAGGATGGCTTTAACACACTCATGTCTTCATACAAGCTAAGCCTGAAAATGCAATGCCTGAAAAGTCACAATTGCCTACCTGGATGCAGGAAAAAAGCACATGGCTTTGGTAATAGGAAATTATTGCCTCTTTTAATCAAACGTCCAAAGTTTAAGGGTTAGCTATGAAAGGAGAAAATCCAGATGGTTATGGAGAGCTGGCTCAGGTCTCCCAACTGCATCCTTCCTATGTTTAACAATTCCCCTTGGAATTTTCTCACTTCTGTTAATAGTAACACAGGCTACCATTTCTTGAGTACTAATTGTATGCCTGGCCCTGTGCAAAGGGCTTCATGTACACTACTTCAATCAATCCTCATAAAAAACCCTATGTAATGATTCTATGGTTCCCACTCGGCAGATGAAGAATAAAAGGCTCAGAAGGCAAAACACACACACACACATATACCCCTCACCTAAAAATACACAGTTAGTAAGAATCCTGGAGAAGCCAGGATTCAAACCCAGGGGAACCTGAGATTGTTGTCCTTGACAGCAAATGTGAGGAATCCAACATAACTCTGACTCCAAATGAGGGGTCTTTTCTGAAGCCTCATAAGGGGCAGCAAAGGAAGAAACTGTACCACACGATGCCCAGAAGACCTCCTCAAAGTTCTCATTAGGTGTTTCCAAAGATGTGGAGAAACTAGACCACTTGGTACTACCTCAGGTGATGCCAACCATGTAATCACTTTGGAGAACTATACGGCAGTACCAGCTAAAGTTAAACATTTACACACATCCTGTGACCGAGCAGTTGCATTCTCATTGGACCTATCTGTCCCTCCAAAATCCCAGTCATCATGGCAGTTGGTCCCCCAAACATTTCCTCTTACTATTCCTTCAAACTTCACCCCCACCCCTTGCTCCCTCCTCCTACCTTCTAGATTTATTATTTTCTTTCCCACTGGTAGCTTCATGTCCTTTCTTATATAAATCAATTTGGCTCCCTCTGGCACCTACATTTCTCCTCTCTACTCATTACCGTAATCAACAGAATGAAAATCTCAGCAGCCAAAAAGATCAAACAAACACTTCTCTTTAGAAGAACATTAGTGTACTTTTACAGACAGATCTTAATTATTTGTATCTATCTCCTCTGAGAGATGGTTAAGCTCCCTGAGGGTAGGAGGTATATATCCCCAGGCATTCAGTAAACGTGGAGTTGTAGTAAGTGAACACCCTTATTCAACACTTAAAGTCAAGAAACCAGGGGCATTCACAAAGTTCTCATCTACCACTCCAGAGCCAGCAATGGATTAAGGTAATAACCAAGGATACCTGGAGTTGGGATCATAAAACTATGTTTCAGAGGCATTTGCCTGAAAGTTATAAGAAAAATATAAGATGGTTGACTTTCATGATCTCAGGTCATTTTTATTACTTTTAGTCTTTTTATCTCTTCTTATCTTAGTGAACAAACATAACCAGGCAATTTCAGGATCAGGAAGGAGGAGAATAACAATAATTCCCTTGGAGTTTTTGGAGGAGAAGACAAAAGGCAAGAAGTTTAGACTATTAAAAAGTCTATCTTTTGAAATGTAAGAAACAGGCCTGGAAACCATAGTGACGTCATTTCTTGATTTTTGACTAGAGCAGAACCTTGAAGGGTGATTACTTTCATTTTATTATATAGGTGGAAGAGGCATTCACCTACTTGCTCAGGAAGCTACTCAATGGTAGGCATCGCATAAGAATAAACCTATCTTTCAAACTTGGTGTATACCAGCTACCAATCACTGACAGAATCTCAAAATTCAAACTCAGGAGTGCAAGGGAAAAAATAAAGACAAAAGGATGAGTTCAACCTAATACTTAAAAGAAGAATGATTTGGAGGAGGACCTTCAAGACAGCGGAGGAGTGAGACGTGGAGATCATCTTCTTCCCAACAAATACATCAAAAATACATCTACACATGGAACAATTCCTACAGAACACCTACTGAACGCTGGCAGAAGACCTTAGACCTCCCAAAAGGCAAGAAACTCCCCCACGTACCAGGGTAGGGCAAAAGAAAAAAGAAAAAATAGAGACAAAAGAATAGGGACGGGACCTGCACCTCTGGGAGGGAGCTGTGAAGGAGGAAAGGTTTCCACACACTAGAAGCCCCTTCGCGGGCGGAGACTGCGGGTAGCGGAGGGGGAAGCTTCGGAGCCACGGAGGAAACCGCAGCAACAGGGGTGCGGAGGGCAAAGCGGAGAGATTCCCGCACGGAGGATCGGTGCCAACCAGCACTCATCAGCCCTAGAGGCTTGTCTGCTCACCCGTCGGGGCGGGCGGGGGCTGGGAGCTGAGGCTCAGGCTTCGGAGGTCGGATCGCAGGGAGAGGACTGGGGCTGGCTGTGTGAACACAGCCTAAAGAGGGGCTAGTGAGCCACAGTTAGCCAGGAGGGAGTCCAGGAAAAAGTCTGGAACCGCCTAAGAGGCAAGAGACCATTTTTTCAGGGTGCGCGAGGAAAGG
The DNA here is from genome assembly GCF_005190385.1 of Monodon monoceros. NCBI lineage: Eukaryota > Metazoa > Chordata > Mammalia > Artiodactyla > Monodontidae > Monodon > Monodon monoceros. The sequence goes on from NW_021703778.1 coordinate 110,426,203, forward strand.
AGATTCAGAGCACCGCCTAAACAAGCTCCAGAGACAGGCGCGAGCTGAGGCTATCAGCGCGGACCCCAGAGACGGGCATGAGACTCTAAGGCTGCTGCTGCCGCCACCAAGAAACCTGTGGGTGAGCACAGGTCACTCTCCACACCTCCCCTCCCGGGAGCCTGTGCAGCCCACCACTGCCAGGGTCCCGTGATCCAGGGAAAAATTTCCCGGGAGAACACATGGCACGCCTCAGGCTGTTGCAACGTCACGCCAGCCTCTGCCGCCAAAGGCTCGCCCTGCATTCCGTACCCCCCCCCCCCCCCCCCCCCGACCTGAGTGAGCCAGAGCCCCCGAATCAGCTGTTCCTTTAACGCCGTCCTGTCTGGGAAAAGAAGAGATGGCCTCAGACGACCTACACACAGAGGTGGGGACTAATCCAAAACTGAACCCCAGGAGCTGTGCGAAAAAAGAAGATAAAGGGAAATTTCTCCTTGCAGCCTCAGGAGCAGCGGATTAAATCTCTACAATCAACTTGATGTACCCTGCACCTGTGGAATACCTGAATAGACAATGAATCATCCCAAATTGAGGAGGTGGACTTTGGGAGCAACTGTAGACTTGGGGTCTGCTGTATGCAACTGACTAGTTTCTGATGTTTATATTTATCTTAGTATAGTTTTTAGCGCTTGCTATCATTGGTGGAATGTTTATTGCTTTGGTTGCTCTCTCCTTTTTTTCTTTATTACTTGTTTTATTTTTTTTATTGTAATAATATTTTTTATTTTAATAACTTTATTTGTTTTTCCTTTCCTTTTTTTTCTCCCTTTTCTGCTGAGATGTGTGGCTGACAGGGTCTTGGTGTTCTGGCCAGGTGTCAGGCCTCAGCCTCTGAAGTAGGAGAGCCGAGTTCAGGACACTGGTCCACCAGAGACCTCCCGGCCCAACGTAATATCAATCAGTGGAAACCCTTCCAGAGACCTCTGTCTCAACACTAAGAACCAGCTCCACTCAACAATCAGCAGGCTACAGTGCTGGACACCCCATGCCAAACAATTAGCAAAATAGAAACACAACCCCACCCATTAGCAGAGAGGCTGCCTAAAATCATAATAAGTTCACAGACACCCCTAAACATGCCACCGGACATGGTCCTGCCTACCAGAAAGACAAGATCCAGCCTCATCCACCAGAACACAGGCACCAGTCCCCTCCACCAGGAAACCTACACAACCCACTGAACCAACCTTACCCACTGCGGGCACACACCAAAAACAACGGGAACATGAACCTGCAGCCTGTGAAAAGGAGACCCCAAACAACAGTAAGTGAAGCAAAATGAGAAGACAGAGAAATATGCAGCAGATGAAGGAGCAAGGTAAAAACCCACCAGACCTAACAAATGAAGAGGAAATAGGCAGTCTACCTGAAAAAGAATTCAGAGTAATGATAGTAAAGATGATCCAAAATCTTGGAAATAGATTGGAGAAAATACAAGAAATGTTTAACAAGGACCTAGAAGAACTAAAGAGCAAACAAACAATGATGAACAACACAATAAACGAAATTTAAAATTCTCTAGAAGGAATCAGTAGCAGAATAACTAAGGGATAAGAACAGACAAGTGATCTGGAAGATAAAATAGTGAAAATAACTATCACAGAGCAGAATAAAGAAAAAAGAATGAACAGAATTGAGGACAGTCTCAGAGACTTCTGCAACAACATTAAAGACACCAACATTCAAACTATAGGGGTCCCAGAAGAAGAAGAGAAAAAGAAAGGGACTGAGAAAATATTTGAAGGGATTATAGTTGAAAACTTCCTTAATATGGGCAAGAAAATAGTCAATCAAGTCCAGGGAGTGCAGAGAGTACCATACAGGATAAACCCAAGGAGAAACATGCCAACACACATATTAATAAAACTATCAAAAATTAAATACAAAGAAAAAAATATTAAAAGCAGCAAGGGAAAAGCAACAAATAACATACAAGGGCATCACCATAAGGTTAACAGCTGATCTTTCAGCAGAAACTCTACAAGCCAGAGGGAGTGGCATGACATATTTAAAATGAGGAAAGGGAAAAACCTACAACCAATATTACTCTACCCAGCAAGGATCTCATTCAGATTCAATGGAGAAATTAAAACCTTTACAGACAAGCAAAAGCTAAGAAAATTCAGCACCACCAAACCTAAGCTTTGCAACAAATGCTAAAGGAACTTCTCTAGGCAGGAAAGACAAGAGAAGGAAAAGACCTACAAAAACGAACCCAAAACAATTAAGAAAATGGAAATAGGAATACACATAGCGATAATTACATATCGATAATGTAAATGGATTAAATGCACCAACCAAAAGACATAGACTGGCTGAATGGATACAAAAACAAGACCCATATATATGCTGTCTACAAGAGACCCACTTCAGACCTAGGGACACATACAGACTGAAAGTGAGGGGATGGAAAAAGATATTCCATGCAAATGGAAATCAAAAGAAAGCTGGAGGAGCAATTCTCATATCAGACAAAATAGACATTAAAATAAAGACTATTACAACAGACAAAGAGGGACACTATGTAATGATCAAGGGATCAATCCAAGAAGAAGATTGTAAATTGTAAATATTTATGCATCCAACATAGGAGCACCTCAATACATAAGGCAAATACTAACAGCCATAAAACGGGAAATCGAGAGTAACACAATCATAGTAGGGGACTTTAACACCCCAATGGACAGATCATCCAAAATGAAAATATATAAGGAAACACAAGCTTTAAATGATACATTAAACAAGATGGACTTAATCGATATTTATGGGACATTCCATCCAAAAACAACAGAATACACTTTCTTCTCAAGTACTTATGGAACATTCTCCAGTATATATCATATCTCGGGTCACAAATCAAGCCTTGGTAAACTTAAGAAAATTGAAATCATATCAGGTATCTTTTACAACCACAATGCTATGAGACTACATATCAATTACAGGAAAAAATCTGTAAAAATTACAAACATATGGAGGCTACACAATGCACCACTAAATAATCAAGAGATCACTGAGGAAATCAAAACATACCTAGAAGCTAATGACAATGAAAACACAACGACCCAAAACCTATGGGATGCAGCAAAAGCAATTCTGGGAGGGAAGTTTATAGCAATGCAATCCTACCTGAAGAAACAAGAAAAATCTCAAATAAACAACCTAACCTTACACCTAAAGCAATTAGAGAAAGAAGAACAAAAAAAAAAAAAACTGAAGTTAGCAGAAGGAAAGAAATCATAAAGACCAGATCAGAAATAAATGAAAAAGAAATGAAGGAAACAATGGCAAAGATCAATAAAACTGGTTATTTGAGAAGATAAACAAAAATGATAAACCATTAGCCAGACTCATCAAGAAAACAAAGGAGAAGATTCAAATCAACAGAATTAGAAATGAAAAAGGGAGGTAAAAGCTGACACTGCAGAAATACAAAGGATCATGAGAGATTACTATGAGCAACTATATGCCAATAAAATGGATAACCTGGAAGAAATGGACAAATTCTTAGAAAAGCACAACCGTCTGAGACTGAATCAGGAAGAAATAGAACATATAAACAGACCAATCACAAGCAGTGAAATTGAAACTGTGATTAAAAATCTTCCAACAAACCAAAGTCCAGGACCAGATGGCTTCACAGGCAAATTCTACCAAACATTTAGAGAAGAGCTAATACCTATCCTTCTCAAACTCTTCCAAAATATAGCAGAGGGAGGAACACTCCCAAACTCATTCTATGAGGCCACCATCACCCTGATACCAAAAGCAGACAAAGACAGAAAAAGAAAACTACAGGCCGGCATCACTGATGAACATGGATGCAAAAATCCTTAACAAAATACTAGCAAACAGAATCCAACACACATTAAAAGGATCATACACCATGATCAAGTGGGTTTTATCGCAGGAATGCAAGGATTCTTCAATATACACAAATCAATCAATGTGATACAGCATATTAATAAACTGAAGGATAAAAACCATATGATAATCTCAATAGATGCAGAAAAAGCTTTTGACAAAATGCAACACCTATTTATGATAAAGACCCTCCAGAAAGTAGGCATAGAGGGAACTTATCTCAAAATAATAAAGGCCATATATGACAAGCCTACAGCCAACATCGTTCTCACTGGTGAAAAACTGAAACCATTTCCACTAAGTTGAGGAAAAAGACAAGGTTGCCCGCTCTCACCACTATTATTCAATATAGTTTTGGAAGTTTTAGCCACAACAATCAGAGAAGAAAAAGAAATAAAAGGAATCCAAATCGGAAAAGAAGAAGTAAAACTGTCACTCTTTGCAGATGACACGACATTATACATAGAGAATCCTAAAGATGCTACCAGAAAACTACTAGAGCTAATCAATGAGTTTGGCAAAGTAGCAGGATACAAAATTAACGCACAGAAATCTCTTGCCTTCCTATACACTAATGATGAAAAATCCGAAGAGAAATTAAGGAAACACTCCCATTTACCATTACAACAAAAAGAATAAAACACCTAGGAATAAACGTACCTAAGAAGACAAACGACCTGTATGCAGAAAACTATAAGATACCGATGAAAGAAATTAAAGATGATATAAAAAGATGGAGAGACAGACCATGTTCTTGGATTAGAAGAATTAACATTCTGAAAATGACTATACTACCCAAAGCAGTCTACAGATTCAGTGCAATCGCTATCAAACAACCAATGGCATTTTTCACAGAACTGGAACAAAAATTTTCACAACTTGTATGGAAACACAAAAGACCCTGAAGAGCCAAAGCAATCTTGAGAAAGAAAAATGGAGCTGGAGGAATCAGGCTCCCAGGCTTCAGACTATACTACAAAGCCACAGTAATCAAGACAGTATGGTACTGGTACAAACACAGAAATATTGATCAATGCAACAGGATAGAAAGCCCAGAGGTAAACCCACACACATATGGTCACCTTATCTTTGATAAAGGAGGCAAGAATATACAATGGGGAAAAGGCAGCCTCTTCAATAAGTGTTGCTGGGAAAACTGGACAGTCTCATGTAAAAGAATGAAATTAGAACACTCCCTAACACTATACACAAAAATAAACTCAAAATGGATTAAAGACTTAGATGTAAGGCCAGACACTATAAAACTCTTAGAGGAAAACATAGGCAGAGCACTCTATGACATAAATCACAGCAAGATCCTTTTTGACCCACCTCCTAGAGAAATGGAAATTTTAAAAAATGGGACCTACTGAAACTTCAAAGCTTTTGCACAGCAAAGGAAACCATAAACAAGACCAAAAGACAACCCTCAGAATGGGAGAAAATATTTGCAAATAAAGCAACTGACAAAGGATTAATCTCCAAAATATACAAGCAGCTCATGCACCTCAACATCAAAAAATAACCCAATCCAAAAGTGGGCAGAAGTCTTAAATAGACATTTCTCCAAAGAAGATATACAGATTGCCAACAAACACAGGAAAGGATGCTCAGCATCACTAATCATTAGAGAAATGCAAATCAAAACCACAGTGAGGTATCACCTCACACCAGTCAGAATGGCCATCATCAAAAAATCTACAAACAATAAATGCTGGAGAGGGTGTGGAGAAAAGGGAACCCTCTTGCACTGCTGGTGGGAATGTAAATTGATACAGCCACTATGGAGAACAGTATGGAGGTTCCTTAAAAAACTAAAAATAGAACTACCATACGACCCAGCAATCCCACTACTGGGCATATACCCTGAGAAAACCAAAATTCAAAAAGAGTCATGTACCACAATGTTCATTGCAGCACTATTTACAATAGCCAGGACAGGGAAGCAACCTAAGTGTCCATCGACAGATGAATGGATAAAGAAGATGTGGCACATATATACAATGGAATATTACTCAGCCATAAAAAGAAACAAAATTGAGTTATTTGTAGTGAGGTGAATGGACCCAGAGTCTTTCATACAGAGAGAAGTAAGTCAGAAAGAGAAAAACAAATATCGTATGCTAACACATATATATGAATCTAAAAAAAAAAATGGTTCTGAAGAACCTAGGGGCAGGACAGGAATAAAGATGTAGACATAGAGAATGGACCTGAGGACACGGGGAGGGGGAAGGATAAGGTGGGACGAAGTGAGAGAGTGGCATGGACATATATACACTACGAAATGTAAAATACCTAGTGAGAAGCAGCCGCATAGCACAGGGAGATCAGCTCAGTGCTTTGTGACCACCTAGATGGGTGGGATAGGGAGGGTGGGAGGGAGACGCAAGAGGGATGGGATATGGGGACATATGTATACATATAGCTGATTCACTTTGTTATAAAGCAGAAACTAACAGACCATTGTAAAGCAATTATACTCCAATAAAGATGTTAAAAAAAAAAAAAGAAGGAAGAATGATTTGCCTTTGAGTCCAGTTTGAAAGGCTGTGTGTCACGCCAGGTTTAGAGGAAAGAAAAGTCTTTAATTCAAATCCCTCACCCAAATATAATGAAATGGACTAAAAATCTGAGGTCATGTGAAAGGCCTCAATGGTTAGGCTGTGAAAAGCCTACTTGAAGTATAAGCCATTTTTCTGAGTATTGATATATTGCAGGTATTTATGGAACATTATATCACACAAAACATTTCCATGTTTAGAAAGGAATGTGCCATTCCATCCCAGTCCCCCAGGACAGTCACCTCAGTTGGATGACTATTGTATAAATACAGAAGTTAGCTACTAAGAAATGCACCTCTACTTCTTAGAAAAGTATGCCTGTGTTTATCTTCTGGTGGAGCTGGGCTTGCTAGACATAAACCATTCCTCACCAGCAACAAGTAGGGGTCTATTTTTGTCATTCATAAAATAAACCAGGGCCAAGCCGAAGGAAATGAATCTTGGAGGCGGCCCCGTCATAGAAGTGCTGTAGAAGTTACGAATGGCTCTGTGGCCTAGGCTCTAAAGAGTCTTCAGGAAGGCTGGTTCTGAGCTGTTGATATTAAAAATCACCTCATTAATTATGTTTGTAAACAATGCAGCTGTCTGTGCTTTGCAAGATGGCTTCTTCAGCATCATAATATTTGTAACAATAATAACCATCATTTCAAGCCTAGCAATAAATAGTCAGTCCAAGAACCTCAAGTGAAATCGCATCTGGGAACTGCCACCTGGTCAAAATACTTCTTCACAAGGTAGGAGGACTGTTGTTTGTTTTCCACTCAGAAGGCACTTATCAGCATCAACTGTTCCACTACAATTGTTCCCATCTCAGTTTTTGAAAGGAACAGGTGAATAGCTAGTGCAAGAAGAGGAACAAAACCAAGAGAGACGCCAAAAGCCAAAAGAAGTGGAAGAGTGGTCCAGAAAAGGACATCACGTGAGAGAGCTGTCAGAGGGGGTGATGGGGAAGGCGCCCAATCCTTCCTCTGGTGAAGGACTGGTGAAGTCAGGATTGTAGGTCAGGGTACCAGTTAACCAGCCACGCCTCCTCAGCACTCATTCAGTTATACTTTTAGTCTACAAATATTTATTGAATACCTACTATGTGTCAGGTGTGTACCAGGTGCTGGAGAAAATTCACAAGCAAATGTCCACTTTAGATGTCTGTTGGTGATACAACTGAGACATACCTAATTGACTAAGTAATTACACAATGCAAGTGGTCTGGTATTTATTTTTTTTAACGTCATATTTTTGGAGCACATATTTCTAAAGTTAGCCCAGCAGTTGTAAGCCCTTAAAACTGATAAAAACAAGAGGAAAATCTGTTTTCTGTGTCACATAGGTAAGCTGGAATTACTAGACCTCTTTCCACACCAGAGGACAACACCTTCATACCTCATTTATGCCTCTTCCACATGAAATTCTGATTCTGAACTTCACCGGAGAGAGATAAATGTGTATCTAATTCCAAAGCATTACCCATTTTCCCTGTCTCTGTCCCTCTCTTTCCTCTCTCTGCTCTGTGTATATATTAATTTTATAGATCTTTTTATTGTCTGAACTACACTGGTTGCGTGAGAAGCAGAACAATAGGCCAAGGAGTTCCATTTCACACATGCCATCCTTATAATTCAAATAGGACAATAAAAAGAGAGAGAGATCTATAAACTGGTGATAAATCAGTGTCCTAAACCAAATTAACCATCGAAATAGATTATCATAAAAATAACGCCGTGAAAAATATTCTTCACCTTCCTGGTTCAGCCATCTGTAATGGAGAGAGGGAAGGCATGTGTGTGTCTCTGTGTATGTGTACATGGGACACACACATTCAGGGATGTACACATAGACCACACACACACACACACACACACACACACACACACACACACACTTGTGAAGAGACCCAGGGGCCATGCAGTTTATACATACTTCTTGCCCCTCCAGGAGCAGGAGAGGGCTAAGAAACCCCAGGATTGATCATTAGTATTTCCCAGCTTCTAAAGCTCAGTTTTTATTCAACATGGTAAATGAAAATACCATGTGCTAAGTATTGTGTTAGACCCTGAGGATACAAAATGAGATAAAGGGGACACAAGGCTTGTCCTTATAAAATGTCCAGGCAGGGCAGGATAGATAGACATTAACCAAATAACTACACAAATAAAATTTCTGAAACTAAAAATCCTGATACCTGCCATTGAGAAAAGGCACAGCTGCTCTGAGAGCAGAGACCAGGGGACCCTAACCCAATGTGAGGTCAGGAACAAACAGATGTTCAAGTTGCAGAATAAGTAGGGTCTATTAAGACCTACTTTCTTATATTTCTTATATATAGATTTTCAATATATTTCTTATATAAGAAAGATATAAATAGTCAACAAACAAGCAACATCCTACATCAGTAGGAGGTGTGAAACACTCTTTCTTTCGTAGGAGAAAACCGAGATGGAAAAGATAAGGAAACATGATCGAGGCCCCAGGCGAAGACAGGAAGGGGTCGCTCCCATCAGAGGGAACCACATCTACAAAGACTCAGAGGACAGAGGAGAGATGGCACAACCCAGAACTGGAAGAAGGTCACAAAATGCAGAGAGCAAGGATGGTACTGGAGGAGGCAGGATGGCGCCGGAGGAGACACAGGAGGTGGGTAGAAGCCAGATGGTACGGCATGGTGGGGGAGGGGAGCGTTGATGGAAGGGGGTCTTGGGTTTTCTTATGCAAAAGCTTACATTGTTTCCATGTGGAGAAGGGGTTGACCTGAGGGAAGCAAGATACTGGGAAAACAGGTATCAGTCTTCCCACGGGCCTCCACATGAGTCTAGGTGGGAGACTGGATCTGAGTCTAACGCTAATTAGCTATTTGACCTTGGATAATTTGCTTCACCCCTTTAAGCCTCAAATCCCCCACCTGTAAAATGGCAATAATAATGGTTTTGGTGGGGATTAAATGAGATCATGCCTGCAGAACACCCGGCCCACTGTAAGCCTTCAATAAATGTTAGCAATTGGTGGTGTTGGAGATGGAAAGAAATAGACAGATTAGAGAGATATAAATAGTCCACCAGGCAGCAATCACCCTACCTAATTCATCACTAGGAGGACAAGTCTTCTCTCCTAGGAGAAAGATCGGGGAGGGATGAATGAAGGAAAAGTGATTGGTACCACTGTGATCAGTTTCTTAAATTTGAAACAACTTTTGTTCCTTATAATAGCACTGCAGGTAATATTTATGCCAGGAAAGGTATCTGAGACCATTTACAAAATTAATTACTAAAAAGTGCTCAAGCAATATTTTAAAAATCCTTTGGGACAACAGTAACAAAAAGAGTACAGAAAGGCCAATAACTTGCCCAGGGTCATGGGCTGTTACTGGCTACTGCCAGGAGTGGAACCCAGGTTGCACTCCAAGTTTGTGCTTTTTCCAGTAGGGGGCACAGCCTCCAGAGAAGTCCAAACCCAACCCCCTCCTTCCAGAAGCTTTCAGTCTAGTCAGAAAAACAAATGGCAAGCTACAAGAAACAAGGTACAAGTAAAAGTCCAGCTCTATCATTTACATTGAAAATTATGGTGGACATCCCTGGTGGCACAGTGGTTGGAAATCCACCTGCCAATGCAGGGGACACGGGTTCGAGCCCTGGTCCGGGAAGCTCCCACATGCCGCAGAGCAACTAAGCCCGTGCGCCACAACTACTGAGCCTGCGCTCAACAGCCTGAGAGCCACAACTACTGGGTCCACGTGCCACAACTACTGAAGCCCGTGCGCAACAAGAGAAGCCACCACAATAAGCCCGCGCACCGCAACGAAGAGTAGCCCCCGCTTGCCACAACTAGAGAAAGCCTGCGCGCAGCAACAGAGATCCAATGAAGCCAAAAATAAACAGAAATAAATAAATTAAATAATTTTTAATAAAAAGAAAATTATGGTGACAATATAAATTGTTTTGATGTTTCAGTAAGCAATGTCTAACTAATAGTGCTATAAAATAGTTCTTGCCTTCGGATCTAATAACATCACTTGGAGGGCTCTATCAAAAAGCATACAGTTAATATTATACATAAAATAGATAAACAAGGTCTTACTGTATAGCACAGGGAACTATATTCAATATTCTGTAACAAACCATAATGGAAAAGAATATGAAAAAGAATATATATATGTATGTGTATATATATGGAAATATATATATATATGACTGAACCACTTTGCTGTACACCAGTAAATAACACAACATTGTAAATCAACTATACTTCAATAAAAATAATAATAATAAAGAAAGCAGCATTATTTACCAATTGCCAAAGGCAACTGTTATTTACTTTTAAAACAAGTTGGCTGATAGGATATTTACATATCCAAAACTTCTAATGCAGTAAGAAAAAACATTATCCTCTGTATTAACCACAGACTTGAGGACTGAAAGACTTCCTTAATTAAATCAAATAGAAGCTTTAGGTAGAAGCTACTTGTAGGAAGCTTAAGGTAACTGATCCTGAAATTAAGCACTTGCTCAAAATTCAGGCCCTGGATTCTTGGTGTACCCCCTGCAAAAACCTCACTCACAAAAACCAGAACTGGTTCCCCCAGCTGATCCTTGAGGGCGTCCCCTTTAAACTTGCCAGCTCTTCCAGTAGAAGATAAAATCATGCAGGGTATGGATTAGCTATCATGTCATTATAGCAGGCATAGCCGTCTGTTACAGGTAAATTGCTAGGCAATGTAATAACAATGCAGTTTATTTACCGTGCAGGGTGCTTATCTACAGAAATGTTCCCGACAGACAAAGAAAGGCACAGCTAAACGCCTTTTCCTTAGAATTACAGACTGAAGCTATGCCAGCACCTTCAATAATCCCTGTATAAACAGAGTCCCTAGAAACCCAAAGCATTTCCTAACAGAGGAAGCAGAAAAAGGAAATTGGCAGATGGGATGTCCACAAGGTCTTTCCCAGGCTCGCATTACTATTGACCAAAACATGCCAAGGGGAAGAGGGGTGAGGAGAAACCAAAGACCAGTCAGGCTGAATCCAGACTCAGAGCACTCGTTAAAATATGATGATGGTGACAGTGATGATGACAATGGTGATGAGGTAGACTAGCATTTGTCACACGCCTCTCATCTTCCATTGCACTTTTCAAATTATCTCTTTTAATTATCAAAACAACCCTATAAGGTTAGTCCTACTATTATCCCCATTTAACAGTTACAGAGACTTATAGCAAGGAATTTGTCCACTAAGCTGTTACCTTGAGATTGGAAACCGGGCTGCCTCCCTCCAAAACCAGAGCTCTTAACCTTATACTAGACGGTTCTCAAGAACCTGAAGGACTTGCCTGAGGTTGGACTTGGCATATAGGACTCCTGCCCACCCCTGCCATCGGCTCCCACCTTACATACACACCTCACCCAATGAAGCATCCCCTGGCCTCCCACCTTGTGCTGCACAATGATGGCCCTACTTCATGAAGGTAATACAAAGGGTACCATGTTACTGAAAACCTAGTATATACCCCTTAAACACACAGCCTTGCATGAACAGAATAAGCGAACTAATAAATGAAGGAATGAAGAACCCAATTAAGGAGCCCAGGATGCATCTAGAGAGACATGACTGGAATATGACTGCTCTACAAGAAAGCTATAACTTAATCAATAGTATTAACATATCTGAAGAAAGAATGTATCCACAGAAGGAAGGCGGTCTGCCCTGAGTTCAGAAAAATACAGCACTATTGCATTTGGCAGTGTTTATCCAATTGTACCCAAGGGAGAGAGGGAGTGTATCTGGTAGTTGATAGAAAGATGTACCAAGATTGTTTAGTTCACTTCAGTAGAATTTGTGTGCCTACTATGTGCCATGGTGTATAACAGGCACTATGATGAAGCTCGCACGTGTGTGCACGTGTGCACACACATACAGTTCCTAACATGGAGGAACCAGAAATGATAATGGTAGACACCAATATATAAACATCTCTTGAACGCTAAGTGCTACAGTAGTGGTATGTGAATGGACCATGGAGCACAGAGGAGATAGACTTACTTAGTCTCAGGTCTAGGAAAACTTCCTGAAATGACCCTTGAGCTGTGTTTCAATGAATAAGCAGGCATCATCTAGGCTATAAAGGACACACACACAAAAGAATTCCAGCCAGAAGGACCAGAAGTTACCTATATCACAGCAGGTTGGGGATAAAAGAATTAGTCCAGAAACTGAAGATGGTTATATGTTCAGTAGCCTGAGATTCATGCCCAGGGAAATGGAGAAACACTGAAGGGTGTTAGCTGGAGAGGAACAAGATCAACTTGCATTTAGAAAGATCATTCTGGCAGGAATATAAACAAGGGAGGTAAATGGAGAAAACCAAGGAAGCCCAGAGACCAGTTAAAAAGCTACTGTCAGGCTTCCCTGGTGGCGCAGTGGTTGAGAATCTGCCTGCCAATGCAGGGGACACGGGTTCGAGCCCTGGTCCAGGAAGATCGCACATGCCGCGGAGCGACTAAGCCCGTACGCCACAACTACTGAGCCTGCACTCTAGAGCCCGCGAGCCACAACTACCGAAGCCCGTGCACCTAGAGCCTGTGCTCCGCAACAAGAGAAGCCACTGCAATGAGAAGCCTGTGCATCGAAGAGTAGCCCCCACTCACCAACTGGAGAAAGCCCACGTGCAGCAATGAAAACCCAATGCAGCCAAAAATAAATAAATTTATAAAGAAAAAAAAAACGCTACTGTCAAAGTCCCAGGTGAGGATATGTCCTAGATTAATGGTAGCTAGAATGAAGAGGAGAGAGAAAACTGAACATTTAGCTAGTGATGTTATCAACTGGTTAGTTGGGAAGGATGAAGGAGAGATAAGCAATCTAGGATAACTCCAAGTTTCTGGTTTGGATGACCAAGTTAATGGTGCTATCATGAACTGAGATAGGAAATGCAGAAATATAGAAGGGATGTGGCAAATTTGCCTTTGGAAGATGAAGGAAATTAGTTTGGTTTTGAACATGTGGAGCTTTCAGTGCCCACTGGACATCCAAGTGGAGCTGTCCAGTGGGCTACTGGACATATAGTTCTGAAAATCAGAAGTCATCAGGGCTGAAGGTAAATATTTGAACATCATGAGCAAATAGGTGATACTTAAAACTATGAGAGTGAAGGGATTAACCAAGGATGGATGGAAAAAAATGGATGGATGAATGGATGGATGGAAAAATGAGCTAATTAAAATATTAACTAGCTTTAAGGGGCTTCCCTGGTGGCGCAGTGGTTGAGCGTCCCCTGCCGACGCAGGGGACGCGGGTTCGTGCCCCGGTCCGGGAAGGTCCCACATGCCGCAGAGCGGCTGGGCCCGTGAGCCATGGCCGCTGACCCTGCGCGTCCGGAGCCTGTGCAACGGGAGAGGCCACAGCAGTGAGAGGCCCGCGTACCACAAAAAAAAAATTAACTAGCTTTAATTTTTATAAAGCTTTTAAACTTAATTTTACTTGAACTCAGATGAAAAAAGATTAGAAAGTGAAGAAAATAAACTTCAGATAAATGTTCTTTGCCACAAATGGTAATATTTCTTAAAAGAGCCCACTAGAAAAAAAACAAAAAAGATTATAAAATAGCATAAAGTGTTTAGAGTCGTTTTGAAAAATCAACGTTCTGCTAAAATGAGGAAATTAGTACTCTCACACCTCCACCCACGTCCCCTGGTAAGGATCACCACTGGTCTTTAATTGTGACTACTCCACCCCGAGTCCTTTATTTTGATTTACCCTTGACATGGATGAATCTTAACACTGAGTAATTTCTTTCCCAAGAAGTTTTCATGCCTTGTGTATTTCCTGAGTTTGTTGATGTGTGATCATCTTTACCTGTAGTCTTTACATTTTACCAACACCTTGGCTGGATATAATATTCTTGAGTCACTGCTTCCCTCAGAATTTTATTGACTTCTGGCATTGAGTGAAGGCCCAAAGCCAGGCATATTTTCCCTCTTAATAAATGACTTGCGAAGCCCATGCCATTAACCAAATAAACGGCAGGGAAAGGAAGGCTCAAATAGTCTCTCTTAACATGCTTGGCTCCTCCATCTTTTGAGGCGGACAAAGCTCTTCTTCAGCAATAATAAAGGCGATGTTAAAAGCTACAAGCCCTTCTCTGCCTCATTAAATCTCATCTTTCAAATCACTGTGCTCAAGTGTTGTCCACTACCCTTTAAATACTTCCCCTCCCTCTTTTCTAGGCAGAATTACTATATTTTTGCAGTTATTACACGTATAGTTGTAGGCAAGCATGTTTCCCCACTAAACTATAAAGAGCTTGAAAGAAGAAACACGTTTTCCTCATTGTAACCCCAGCACTCATCACACTGCTAAAAGACAGGGCGGGCACAGATGCTGATTGGATAATCTACCTATTCCCACTTTTCCCCACACCTGTCTGAGGGACTCTTTGGAGCAGTTGTGTTCAAACTTAAGCACACACCACAATCACAGGGAGGGGACCGGTTAAAACATAGATTGCTGGGCTCCATCCGAGTTTGTGACTCAGGAAGCCTGGGGTAGGTCTCAAGAATCTGCATGTCTAATAAGTTCCCAGGTGATACTGGTGCTCTTGGTCCAAGAGCTACACTTTAAGAACCATTGATTTAGAGCACGATTAGAAACAGAAATACATTGAACAAATCCTTGCAAACAAGGGACGAATAAGGTTCAGATAATAACCTTATGCATACCTCCCAAACCATCAAAATCTGGTGGGCTAAATTATGCCTTATATCATAAGCCCAACATAAGCCCAAGTGTTAGAGCATGTGGTCCATGAGAAAAGGCATTTTATAATGTTTAACTTAGTTTCTCTTTCTTGATTCATTTGATCACTCATAAATAAGTACCTTAATCAGTGTTACTTACTAAGACTCTCCAACTATTATCCTATAACTATTAACTATACTAACAATTCAATTCAGGGGTCGGGAGCAAGTATAAATCCAGAGGAGCTTCATGTACTTCAAACAAAATTCTCCCTCAGAATAAAATAATAATTATAATTTAAAAATCCATTCTGGGAATGACATATATACACTAATATGTATAAAATAGATAACTAATAAGAACCTGCTGTATAAAAATAAATAAATAAAATTCAACATGAAAAATAAATAAATAAATAAAATTCCATTCTTGGGACTTCCCTGGTGGTCCAGTAGTAAGGAATCCACCTTCCAATGCAGGGGACGCGGGTTCGATCTCTGGTCAGGGAACTAAGATCCCACATGCCGCAAGGCAACTAAGCCCACGTGCCACAACTACTGAGCACGCACACCTCAAGGAGAGAGCCCGCGCGCCGTAAACTACAGAGCCCACACCCTCTGGAGCCCGCGTGCCACAACTATGAAGAAGCCCGCGCGCCTCAATGAAGACCCCGTGTGCCACAACTAAGACCCGACGCGGCCCAAAACAAAACAAAACAAAACAAAACATCCACTCTTCTCTCACCCTATTCTGTTTTCTTGGGCTTTTCATTTCCTCGGCCTCCTTATCTTCCAGGCACACAAGATGGTTGTAATTCTTACTTGTATCAAGACTGCAAACCACCACCAGTAGGTACATATCCCTTTCTACACCATCCTTGCCATTTAGCCAGTTAGTTCCAGAAGAGGATGGTCTGTGGTCCCAAGGCTTCTAGAGGAACTTCTAAGTGGTGGTTTCTGTACTCCTTTCCTTAACATGTCTAACTTTTCTGAGCACTAAATCTTCCCCGTTTCCAGACTAACAGGCATGGCGGTGCACTAACATTGCATTGTAGTGCCACCTAGAGTCTGATGCTAGTAAAGACCCAGAGCTAACCAATTCCGGGTACTCACCACCAGCTGGCTACTTAAAGGACTATATGTAGTCATTCTGGCTTCAAATGAACCCTGCCTCAAGAAACTGTTCAGTCAAGGAGGCCTCCTGTCTGGAACTTCCATCTGGAACTACGGATTGTTAAACCGTCATTTGAAATAGTGTCATCGGCTTAAACTTTTGCCTCACATTAGGATTTTAACTCTGAAGGTTTGTATATAAAACATCTTCCTGGCAAGAGATCTTCGGCGGTGAAGATATGGAAAGGAGAAAACTGCAGCTTCTGGGCCTTTGGGTTCTGCTTCTCGTGGCTGTGGCTGAGCTTCCCTGAGGTCTGCAGGATGAAAATCAGCTTGGCCTGACCAGGGAGATGGATTGAAATGGAGCCTTTGTGCGCCACGCATTAAGCAAGCAGCAGCCGCATTAGAAGCCGAGGGTCCATTAGCTCTCAGTTAATGTTTCTTCTCAAGCAGATAAGTACAGGCATCAGACACCCCAGCCCTTCTATGACACATAAATCACAGGTCAGTGCCTTCCATGGAGATTCCTGTTTGCTAAGTGAGTAGTGAGACCAGGAGCAGGGAAGCAACACTTCAGCGCACTAAGAGACCCAGTGGGATGAGCTGATTGCACAGGGCAAGACCAGGAATTTCTCCCTACAATTTAACGATTAAAACCTCTCTCGTGCTTGAGAACTGGCACATCATTCAGGACCTTCCACGAGCAGCAGCTCACACCAGAGCCCCACCCTCGGTCCCAGTCCTACCATTAACTTCTTTCTCTGGGAGTTGGTTTCCACAAGCCTTACTGAGTGGAGACCAGGCTATGAGAGCCCATCTTTTGGCCCCCACTAATTGGACTGAGGTGGACCATTTGCCCTACTCAATCCACAAAATCTCTTTCTCTTGATAATTTATGCCAAGAGGCACAGAGACAGAGGGGGGGCCGGGGAGCTGAGCCATGTTAACGGTGGGTCCCTCAGCGAAGGTCCATGAACTTAGGCTGCTGAGGTCCTGGGAACGGCCCTGGCTTCCCCCCTTCCTGGGCCTGCCACTGTGGCCTTTCTGCAGGTTCCATGAGCTCTGCACCTAAAACCAACTTGAGTGGATTCAGCTCCTTATTACTAAAATTGCTTCTAAGAAACCCTGAATCTTAGGGAGAACACTGATCCAACTCAGACTGGGACTTCTGTTGCCTACTCCAGAGCCACACTCAGCCCGGCCACGCTCCTGTCATACAGGCCCGGGCGGAAGCTGGCCACCCCCGTGGGCAGGAGGACGGGGAGAGGGGGGCAGTGGGGGCCAGAGTGTGGTCTGCAGACTGCTGCCAGCCCAGCATCTGTTACGGGTCTGCAACAAGAAAAGTACAGAAACTGAGAAACACTGAGAGCTTTCGTGACAATTTTCCACAGCAATCTGATGTCTATCGAACCTCACTTTTAAAAAACAGAGCTTGTATTTTGATTATCTTTGTTTTTTTCCATTCATTTTTCTAGTATTTTATATTTATTGTATTTTACCCAAAAAATTAGTTCACAAATGATTGGAAATAAAAACAAACAAACAAACAGGTCTTTCACTGCCAAGAGTTTGAAGAGTGCTACTTAAAATCCCCCTCCAGGGACTTCCCTGGTGGCGCAGTGGTTAAGAATCCGCCTGCCAATGCAGGGGACACAGGTTCAAGCCCTGGTCCGGGAAGATCCCGCATGCCAAGGAGCAACTAAGCCCGTGTGCCACAACTACTGAGCTCACATGCCACAACTACTGAAGCCTGTGTGCCTAGAGCCCATGCTCTGCAACAAGAGAAGCCACAAAAATGAGAAGCCCACGCACCAAAACAAAGAGTAGCCCCCGCTCAACGCAACTAGAGAAAGTCCGTGCGCAACAACAAAGACCAATGCAACCAAAAAAATAAAAATTAATAAATTAAAAATAAATTAAAAAAAAAATCCCCCTCCACACTCTGATCCAGGCCCCTGGGCCACTCAGCTGCAGCATTTCACCTAGAAGAGACAGGATTACAGCTGTGCCTTCTCTCCAAGGAAAAGTAATGAGTCGCAGGCAGAGGCAAAGCCTATTGCTCACAACTGTTTGTGAGGAGGGCCCATCCTTGGATCAGCAGGTCAGAAGCAAGACCCAAAGCACCCAGATGGAGTTCAGACAAAGTATTCCAAGGGGGCCGGAAGCGCTATCAAGAGCAAACTTGGGAGCTGCACCCAGATGCGAGTCAAGTGGCTCAACTGGGCTTGGGGGGTTTCTAACGCCCAGTCAGTGCCTCTCTGTGCCACCTCCCTACGCACACATGCGCGCACACACATACACACACACACACACACACACACACACACACACAATCCCTCCCTGGAGCCTATCTACTTCTCTGGGCAGCCCCACCCCCTCCCGCAGAGCCAGGACAGGAGCATAGACGGGGATGAAGTGCACGGCTCCCACCACCCCTCCTTTCTGTGCATAGACTTAGCCTGAGTCTCCCCTTATCCTCTCCAAGGAAGAGGCGAGGCCACTGGGGATGTAGGTTGGGCCCTTGGGCTGTGCCAAACCCTCCCAACTCTCAATTCTCTCCGTGTGGGTCCAGAAAATGAAACATGGACATGGAAAGGCCTTTTTTTTTTTTTTTAACAAGTGTCCCTTTACCATGTAAAAATAGAGAAGTGTAAGGAGAAAGAAGGAAGAAACATATAGCAAGTGAGATGGAAAAGGAGGAAGCAAAAGATGGAGGGAATAAAGGGCTACAATTCCATGAGGGCAGGAGCCAGGCCTGTGTCCCTGGGCCTAGCACAGGGCAGGTGCACAAGGGCTCTCAACAAATGTTTGCTGAGTGAATGAAGAAAAGCTGGGAAAGCCGATCCAGGAGCAAGGAGGCCGAAGGGGCCCACACAGCAGGCAGCAGCCCCGGGGAGGCAGCAGGCAGGGCCGAGGGCCGCCGGCAGGGTGATGGCTGCACACGGACTGCTTCTCTGAACAAGACTCCTCGCTGCTCTCCTTCTTTCTCCTTAAAAAAAAAAATGTTCTAATGCAGGGAAGAGTCATTGATTTCATTTGAAACTATTCCCAAACAGGATATGGACGCTCATACAGCTCCTTGGCCCTTGGCAACCGTTGTGCGCAGGTGTTTCTTGCAAGTGCCAGGCAGCACGTAGGGCACCGAGGCCCGGGGAGCACAGGGGGGCAGCCCAGGGCCCGAGGGCCTGATGGCACCGAGCCCTGGAGCAACCCCTGCATTCCAGGAATTAGACTCCTTCCCCCATGCCTCTCCCTGCCCCCTTGCTCACCTCACTTCCAGCCCCCAGTCTTTCGTACAACAGTAATTGAGTTTTCACTCTTGTTAGTTCTGTAATTCGTATGATGAAAACAAACCATTGTCACAAAGAGAGAAGTTAACATGCAGTGAACAAAATGGAAGCAAAGAAGCATAAATAGGACTGCTTGATAACAACAGACAAAAACAGGATGGACTTTACCTTCCCAAGCAAAAACAAATATGTGAACACTGATAGAATTGAATAAAAAGTTCATCAATAAAAATCAATACATACACATTTTTTTCTGAAGTATAGTTGATTTGCAATGTTGTGTTAGTTTCTGCTGTATAGCAAAGTGATTCAGTTATACAAATATATACATATTCTTTTTCATATTCTCTTCCATTATGTTTTTTTTTACAGGATACTAGATATAGTTCCCTGCACACACATATCTTTTTAATCCAAGTTTCTAAGAGTAAAGTGGAATCGAAGAGTATTGAAGCATGAAGGAGTATCTCCAACAAATAGGAGTTTATAAGTAGCCCTGGACCAAGAGTTAAACATAGAGTTACCATGTGATCCAGCAATTCCACTCCTAGGTAGAGTACATACCCAAGAGAAATGAAAACATAGATGTCTGCATGAAAGTTGTATATGAATGCTTATAGCAGCATTATTCACAATAGCCAAGAAACAGAAACAACCCAAATGTCCACTGGTGAATGAATAAATAAAATGTGATATCTCTATATATTGGTATATTATTTGGCCATTAAAAGGAATGAAGGTTTCATACATGCTACAACGTGCATGAAACTTGAAAACATTGTGCAAAACATTAAGTGAAAGAAGCTGGTCACAAAGGATCACATGTTGTATGATTCCATTTATATGAAGTGTCCAGAAAAGATATATCTGTAGAGACAGAAATTAGATTAGTGGTTGCCAACAGCGGGGATGGGTAAGGGGGTGGCAGGATTGGGGGATGGTAGCTAAGGGGTATAGGATTACTTTTGAGGATAACAAAAACTTTCTAAAATTGTAATGTTGATTGTTCAGCTCTGTAAATATACTAAAAGCTACAGAATCATACACTTTAAATGGGTGAATTCTATGGAATATGTCCATGTAAAGAAAGCTATAAAGAAAACAAAAAACAGAGACATCATTTTCCAAGCAGAGATAAGAAAGGTGGGGTATGTCTGGTGGATTTCATCGATCCCTTCTGGCAAGGAAAGGGTTAGGAGAGGATGCTAAATCTTGAAGTACTTCTTCGCTCTCCTTTGGGCTTTTTTTGTTTTTGTTTTTTTTCTTCGCTCTCCTTTGGATCCTCACTGTTGCCCCCAAGGCTCCTGTTACAAGGCTTCATCCAGGGGGTTCTGGAAAGGAGCCCCTCTCTTTTTCCCTGTTTTCATAATGGAAAGGGCTGGCAAGAGCTTACAGTGTAACCCTTCTAGAGATGTTTATAATTTTGGATTATAATCATAACTTAGAACATTCGAGGTTTAGGAACAATTGACGCTTAGGAACAATCTCTTCTACTGGATCTCTTTGTGTTCCGTGGAGCCCTTCCAGGGCTATCAAGTTGGAACCAAGAGGAAGGGAGGGGCTGTGAGAGGGGCACTGGGTATACCAAAGCTTTTAGAGAAATTCTCACTTCACATGGTTAAATACAATGTTTGGGGGTTTAAAAGATAAACCCTTAGCCATTCACAAAGAAAAAATTATCCAGAAAAACTCAGCCCTGAGGTTTCTGGACAACTGACATTTGACTGAGCTTTCCCAAAACATTACAGCACCACGAGGCCCACATTCCCCTTCAGTGAGTTCCAGAGAGCCCTTCACAGGCTCTTAGCTGCCTCCCTCTACCTCTGGACATCATCTATAGACCATTCTCAAGGCCCTGCCAGATCTGATGTCCCCTATGATGCTCCACGATCCTGCCTGAGGCATAGTCCGCTGACCCAGAGCAACAAGGAGCCCATGCCAAACACATGCCCCAGCACACGGGTCACCAGGAAAGTCTCCTGAGTCAGGCCCTGAACGAGCCTCTCTCTCTAGCACATGATCGTTGACAATATGTTTACATAAGTAGGCCAGGAAAGAGGTCAGAAGTAAAACACAGCTAAGTTGGTCCATCACAGCAGCCATATTTCCTTGCCCCTCCCCCCAAAATAAGGCACAGCCAAATCCCTAGACTTCCAGCCAAAAAGCTGAAACTGTTACCTGATGCTAGCTGCTCTAAACCACACACGACACTACCTAGAAAAACATCTATCCGTTTCTTGAACTTTACTAAGCCCCAGAATGATGAACTTGACCAAGGTAGCATCAAAAGTCTCAGAGGGTCAGAACCTGGGAGGTCCGTAGTTTCTATTTACATTTTTTTAATTTGAATTCTCTCTCACCCAGAGCCCAGTTACTGTGAAGCCCTTTCTCTGAGCCTGCCTTACTAAAAGCTAGAATGGGTAATATCACCTAGCAGAGGTTTTTACAAACAGCAGGCACTGGGTAAATGCCTCAAGAAATTGATGAGTAAGTTCATGAGTGAATTAATTAATGATTTCAGAAGTAAAACTGCTTTAAAGTCAAAAGTATTACACACTGCTACATATAAAATAGATAATTAATAAGGACCTTTGTTGTTGTTGTTGTTGTTGTTGTTTTGCGGTACGTGGGCCTCTCACTGTTGTGGCCTCTCCCGCTGCGGAGCACAGGCTCCGGACGCGCAGGCTCAGCGGCCATGGCTCACGGGCGCAGCTGCTCCGCGGCATGTGGGATCTTCCCGGACTGGGGCACGAACCCGTGTCCCCTGCATCGGCAGGCGGACTCTCAACCACTACGCCACCAGGGAAGCCCCAATAAGGACCTATTTTATAGCACAGGGACCTCTACTCAATACTCTGTAATGACCTATATGAGAAAAGAATCTAAAAAAGAGTGGATATATGTATGTGTATAACTGATTCACTTTGCCATACACCTAAAGCTAACACAACATTGTAAATCAACTATACCTCAATAAAAACAATTTTTTTAAGTATTACAGTTTAGTCATCCCAATTTTTATAATTTCTCCATCACCTATTTAGGACCTTCTTAAAGTGAACTGGTCCCAGCATCATAGAGCTTGGAAGGGACAGGAGACACTACCCACTCTGATTAATTCCAAACTCTTGCCTAAACAATGTCCCAGAGGCCACCTAAGGGGACAAGTAGGAGGCTGAGAAGAAAGGCATTTGGGATCTCCATTCCCATTTTTGTTAGTATATTAAGATAAGGCTACCTGCTAGAATAAATAAACCTCAACATTTCAATGGCTTGGCAACATAGAACTTTATTTTTCACTCACATAACAATTTGATGTGGGAGTTTCTGGCCTGCAGGTGGCTCTCCTGCACGGGAGCCCAGGCTCCTCCCATCTTGTGGTTCCATTATCCCCCTAGGGCTGCAGCCAGGAGACAGGCGAAGGAAGAGGAGAGAGCGCACACCTGCTTCTTTACCACCGTGGCCTGTGTATTAGTCAGGGACTTTTCAGGAGAACAAAGTCCAGGCCAGGTAACCAGAAAAACAGGACCCAGGCCAGGCAATCCAACAGACACCCTTTAACATGGGCAATGACAAGAGCTTAAAAGCCAGACAGGGGACATGAGAAAATCCAGAGATTAGCATCAGCAAGAAGTCACTTCCACTCCTAGGACTGGAGGATCCATCTCACTCACCACTTACCCCTCTGAACGACAGAGAAAGCTGCTGGGCAACTAAGACATGGAAGAGGGGCTGTTAGTTAAGAGCTGAGACTACAGTGATGTCACCTGAAGCAAAAAGATCAGGGCTGAAATACCTTGTCTTCTCCCTTTCTCCCTCCCTCCGGTCTCCTGCCATTCCCCGGGCTGGCTAAACCTAGCCAGAGCCAAGGAAGGAAGCCTGGACAACTGTAGTTTGTAGGAACCAGTCCTGTACAGAATGAGCAGCGTAGGGAAAGGGCAAGGAAGTGGATCTGAGGGCAAACAGGCTAGTGACAAACATGATCCATAAGTGACACAAATCACTTTCACTCCCAGCTCATTGGTGAGTTACCGGCCCACGTCAAGAAGCAAGGGCTGCTGGGAAATGTAGTCCTGGGCTGGACATCCACTTACCAGTAACATAATATAGTGGGCAGTTGGCCATCTCTGCCACAGTTAGGTTGGAATAACTTTTCAACCCGCCCAGCGGCTCCATTTTCACATGAGGTTCATGAGGGACACAACCACAGGAAAAAGACGCTGGTGACTCTCTGGGCAGCATTACTACTTCTCCCTTCTCATGCCATCCCTCAGACCTAGAGCACCGGTAGGAAGAGGAGGAACCAACAGCAGCTGCTTGCTTCTCCTGAAAGGAAGGGGCAGAATGTCTAGAGATTCCTGGATCCTTAAACAAGCTGTTGATGACCAGAATGCCCTCATGGAACTTTGGGGTGAACTGGGGTATTGAAGCGTGAAGGAATTGGTACACAAGACAGAACTGGCTTCCGTGCTGTGGAGCATGTGATTCTGCTTTATTAGGAGTTGCACAGTAAGTGCTCGGGATCAAAGAAATGGAACCCCAGGATGAAGGAAAATAGACTGTCTTGCTCTGGGCAGTATCTCAGCCTCCCCACTGATATTTCAGCTCCAAACACTTATTTTTAGGCCAATCTCCTTCTGTCATTATCTTGGAGGTGTGCTTACATTCTTAGCTCCTATATTTATATTCCACCCAATACAGATGACTTCCCTGTCTTTAATCTTCAAACACTACAATCCATTCAGAGAAACTGCATTTCTGCTGCACTCCTGAACCCTAACTAGGTAGACTGAGGCCTCCCTCCACACTGGCCAGAGCAGTTCCACTCATTCCTGTTTTATATATTGGGCTGTTTATCTAATATGGATGAAAAGTTTGCAAACCATGAATCTTGCTTAATTCTTCCCTTTATATGTGAGAAAGCAGTTCAGTGAGAGAAGGGGAATTGCCCCAAGACTGCACAGCTAGTACACCAGGAGACAGGCCTAGACCTTCAGATCCTCAGGAAATTCTAACAAGAATAGTTTCTAAAACACACGTTCCTCACGGAAAGTGCCTAGAAACTCTCCACCCCTGAAGATTACATCATGGAAAATGTTTTCAGTGTTCTGCAGAGCTGCCTATTTCCTCATGAATTAGGACTCCTTTGGTTGTGAGCAACAGAAATCCACGGAGACGACTTTGGCCAAAAGGAGCAACTCTACGACAAGGGGCTAAGGGAACACACAGCAGGAATGAATCCCATGCCAGGAATGCAGCTGGGCCCCAGGGATGAGCTGGAACCAGGGATTCAAACCACTTTAGAAATCGCTCTCCGAATCCTGCTTTGATGTCCATTCCTAAACCAATCTATATGGCCAGAGCCAGGGAAACTCTCCGATCTCCCCAGCTTGATCACGTGCCTGCTCTGGTCTAATCAACAGGATCCAGAGCTCCAGGGCAAAATATAGCTGCCACCAGGACCCACGTGGTTGGGAAAAGGGCAGATCAGTAACCAGAGCGCAGGGATTTATTACAGACTGGAAAGATAACCTAATGTGTCCATGTACCATGTAATCTGGCTCTACCAATTTAACACTTAACATTTTAAGCAATTAACTTGGAACATTACTAGGTTGCTTATTATTAAATGAACAGATCTTACCAATATTCAAACACAATTTTCCACATTGCCCAAAAAAGTCCTAGTCATTCTTGATGCCTAATCTACTAAAATACCATCCCCATTGTGAAGGCCTGGGGGACTCCTCAGAGTTAGCACTACTATGGCACTTGAAACATATTTGTCTTCTACAACAAACTATTACCTCCTCATGGGCAAGAACCTTATCTTGTTTGTCTCTGTCTCAAAGACTAGTTTAATTCCTGGCATATTATAACTTTTGGTACTTGTTGAATATTGGGTTTGTCCTATAACTATTTGCCAAGTATTGATTAAATAATAAAGAACCACCATGAAGTCTCTCGAATTACTTTGCAGAATTTTTTACAAGAAAGATCATCACTTGAGATTGATGGCCAATTCACACTCGATGGAGAAAAACATTAAGGTAGACAATCCAATATCAATCTCACTCTGACTTTTCACCCTTGCCGGGAGGATACATAATTCAAATGCTTCCTTGCAGTCATGATGTACAAGGTTGAGCTGAGGCCCACTTGTTGAGGAAGAGTTAGCTCTATCATTAGAGTCCTGTGATCAGTAGAGTCCACTACATTTAATCTTGTGTCATTCTTATTAACAGTACATAACATACTTTGCTGGCACAGTTACTCAAAGAACAGCAAATATTAGAGGGAAAGTCTATAATAATGAACTATAGTAAATGCAACATTATTGAAAATTTACCCCCCAAAAAGGTGTGGCCTTCAAATGGAAGTTTCTGGATAGGACTTAGGGGCAGAAGTTGCCAAGAAGCAAAGTAGGAGCCAATCGAGTCAGAGTAATAAGAAGTTTAAATAAAAACTGTTGTTAAAGAAATGTATCTGGACTCTGCAGGTATTAAATATGAGCATAAAGGCTATAGTTGCCACACATTCTTTGATTTGGAAATAAAACAATTTCTGAATGTTTAGAACAGGTCCTTTAAATAAAAGAACGTATAGGCATGGAGAAGAAATTTCCATCACAAAATCTTTACACAAATCTTAAGCAATGGTGGAAAGTGCATGTCCTGCTTCCATTCCAAGTGCTAAAGGAGGCTTTTTGAAGGATATGAATGTGAGAAACAGAAAGACTCCAGGGCTGTGGAAAGAACAGAAAGCCAACTCTCCCTGGATTCCAAGGAGCCTCTGCGGGTTCCCATCATTCTGGAGTCCCTACACCTGCAGCCTTGGTTCCCGCAGAGCCCATCCCAGCATGTTGCGTATTTGGGTAATCTTGGATGTCCTCCCTGCATGGGCAATGTTGTGAGTAGGTAAATAGGGTGGCTTCTGGATCTCTCCAGCAAAGGACAAATGACTCTGAATTTAGAGAAAAACAGATCCGCAGGCAATTCAAGTACCTGGATAAGAGGCAGAGGACAAGGAGAGAAAGATTTTTTTTTTAACTTGTTTGGATTTAGTGGAAATCAAGGACCAGCTGACTGAAGGGAGGGACCCTCCATCTGAACTGGGGTGGAAGCTGACAACAGGAGCCGAGTGTTGCTTCTTGGTGGGAGAGGAGAGAGACATCCTCAAGGTCCACTGTCCGCAGGATCCTGGACTTAACTTTGAACTTTATGTGCCATCCTAGGTTGCAGTGTGAACTAGGACTTAACTCTTTTTTGCCCCTTTATTCATGGATTATGAATTTGTATTTTGTTTCTGTTTCTTATGATTTTTCTGCCATTTTGGAGTGGGAGGGGTGAAAGGAAATCAATTCTAAGCTCACTGGGCTCAAATAACAAATTTTCAAAGAACAGAAAATTTTA
This sequence comes from Monodon monoceros, assembly GCF_005190385.1. NCBI lineage: Eukaryota > Metazoa > Chordata > Mammalia > Artiodactyla > Monodontidae > Monodon > Monodon monoceros. Next base: position 110,453,204 of record NW_021703778.1, read on the forward strand.
TATGCTTGTTACTGGACTAACTTAGCCACTTTTCTTTTTTTTTTAATTTTTTAAGAATTTTTTAAAATGTAGACTCCTACTTAAACAACTGCTCTTTTAGAAGTCCACAGTGTTTATCAAAATTTTATATTTTAATATCATCTGTGAATATGTTTTTGTTCTCACTTATTTACTGGCTGAATTATTTTCTGTTCAAGTTTTATAATGTAGATAACTCATTTACAATAGTATTTCTCACACTGAGTTTGGGAATTCTGAGAGATTTCTAGAAATCAGACCCACTGAACAGTCAATAGCTGTGTGATGCTGGTGTCTCTCTCTGAGCTATCTAGATGGATAAACTGGCACTTCTGCTTCTAACTAAGAAACAGCTACCTAAAGAGCTACCTAAAGTTTTCCAACTATCAAAAGTCTTCTATCTCACACCATAAGATAAATGCTATGGCTTGAAATCTAAGGGAGAGATATATGATCGGCCAATAAGCTTTCTTGTTTACTTTGTCCAGACTTTGCATCTGTTCTATATATAAAACCCAACTGCAGGTGACTTAACCAAAAGTTTATTTGGTAGAAAGCAACTTAACCAAAAGTACTTTGACTAAAAGCAAATTAATCAATGTGAAAGAATTTAGTTGACATAAAAATTTGATTGGAAAATATTGACACGAGTTACCAATATTTTTTTCAAATATTACTAGCTTTGAAGCTACCCTCCATGGATCTCTCTCTTGAGAATTATTGAAGGGTCTTTTTTTTTAACCTTAAAAAAATTCAAGTGCATTTTTAGTGAATCATTCCTTCTCTGTTCTGTGTATGATAGTGAAAATTTGGAACAACCTAACTCTCTAATGACAGGAGATGAGTCCCACATCCGAGCTGCTACTAAAATCCATGATCTGCATCCTTAGCTAACAAACTTTCCCCTTGTCTTCAATCCATTCTAACCCCACCACCTATACCCTCATTGTCAACAGATGGCCTTGCCTCCTTCTATATAGAGCAACTAGAAAACACCAGATATGAAGCCTCACATTCCTCCCTGGCCATCTGCAACCTTACCTCCGCTCTTCTGTCTTAGTGATGGAGGGATCCTGCCTTTAGCCAGTTAATCCTTCTGTGCTCTGGGACTTGTGCTCTGTACTCTAGAGCCTCTCTCCCCTCTCCCCTCCCTCTCACCCTCTCTCTCCTCCCCCCCATCACACTCTCTCTATCCTGTACCATCAACCTCTTCTTTACTCAGTCAGCATGTAAACAGTCACAAGTCTCTTCATCTTCATCCTAAAAAACAATAAAGACTCTCACCTGACACTTCGCTCCACTCTTCTTTCCTTCCTCCCCTTCAGACCCAAACTCCACATGGGGTCATCAGCTCTTTCTGGTTCTACCTGCTCTCTTTCCATTCTCTCTTCAACCTGCCTCAATCTGGCTTTGGCTAAGATCACCAATGCCAATGGCCAGCAGATTGTCAACTTCAATGGACATGTGTCTGTGTTTGTCTTGCTTGACCTCTCTGCAGTATTGGATGCCAACTTTTCCCTCCTTCACCAAAATTCCATTCCCTTGGCTGCCATGACAACTCTCCTTTCTGACTTTTCTTTTCCTTCTATGGCCTTCTATGGACTTTTCTACTCCTTCTTTTCCTTCTTTTCTTTCTACGACTTTTCTTTTCCTCCTCAGTCTCCTCTGGGGTTCTTTTCCCACTCACCTTTTAAGGACCACCATTTCCCAATCCCCTTTGTTCAAACTTCTGTTCTTGTCCCTCCACCTCCTCTCCTTGGACCTCCTCAGACAACATTTATCCTGAGGACCTTCAGTAGAGCACAGTGGTTGAAGATGTGGACTCTGAGTTTGAATTCCTAGTTCCATCACTCACTGGTCGTTTTCCCTCCACCAAGCTACTCTCTAAGCCTCAGCTTCCTCAGCTTTGAAATGGAGTAACAACACCTTTGCCATAAAGTTATTGTGAGGATCAAATATTATAATGCATATAAAACAATTAGCATAATTGTTATTATGCAATGCACTAATAAATGGCTTGGTTAGGGCTTCCCTGGTGGCGCAGTGATTGAGAGTCCGCCTGCCGATGCAGGGGACACGGGTTCGTGCCCCGGTCCGGGAAGTTCCCACATGCCGCGGAGCGGCTGGGCCCGTGAGCCATGGCCGCTGAGCCTGCGCGTCCGGAGCCTGTGCTCTGCAACGGGAGAGGCCACAACAGTGAGAGGCCTGTGTACCGCAATAAATAAATAAACAGACAAGTAAATAAGAGGAGCTGGTAGGTTGTCTTCAGGGATCTGAAGAGGAATTAGAAGGAGCCGGGGGGAACCACATCCCTCCAGGGTAGAGAACCTCAGGGGAGTCAAAACTGGCCATGCCAGCACCCGGGAGGAGAGGAAGAAGGTCGTGTGCCCAAGACCTATTGCGAGGAGCACAGGAGAAAATAACAAACACATCCAGCCTGGCAGGTGTGTGCGGAGCTTCTCCATCTCCTCCACCAGTTCCTTTTCCTTTACCTTCCCCTAAACACTTAAGATTCTTAAATCCATAACCCCAGCCACGCCCTCTCTCCTGCTCCAGACCCACATACCACGTACACTGCCACACCCCCAGCTGAGCATATGCAAAATGAACCATCATCCTCTCCATTCCCAGCCCGTATCTGTCTCTTCTCCAGTATCCTTGATCTCGGTGGAAGACATTACAAATCTCCCAAGCACCAAGGCTACCAATCTCAAACTGTCCTCCCCTTCTCCATAAGCCATCAGCCATCAAGGCCCATCGGTTAGATACCAGGTGCCCCATTCTCTTGTTTCTCACAGTCGCTGTCCTATCTCGGGTCCTATAGTCTCTCATTATACTGCTGCAATTGTCCCCTAACTGCAGTAGTTCAACCTGCAATGTGTGGTAGGTGTGACTTTTACAGTGAATCCTCACGACTCAGGCGAAATTATTTCCATACTGAACTGTATACAGCTCGTGAGCCTTTATTTTTACTGATGGTGAGAAGCGTTGAACTTGTCACTTTAATAAACGTATGCCATCATCTCTGACCTAAAGCTCTTCCAAATCCCCCACTTCTATTCCCTAGGATCCCTTCCCAAAACAAACTTCCCACATCCGAGCCCTCATCTTAGGCCCTGCCTTCTGGGGGAGCGCAGGCTACACCTTCCAGTCCTATGGTCTAAAAAGCTTCAAGGCTACATTTCCCCTCCTTTGCACCTAGTGTGCTGCGTGTGATCTAGGCTCTATCAAGCATCACATAGACTCTAAGGGCCTAAGGGGCCATGCGGGTGGTGGTGACACAAGGAGATGGACCAGTGTGGCTGCCATCTGCCGAGGCTCTGTTCTTCTGCGGCAGCTGTGGCTGAGGTTCCAGTGTCCCTCCTCAGCTCACAGGTGCCAAGCAGTGGGCAGGGGCTCCAGTGGGGTCTCTGCAAGACCCATCACCTGGTTAGAGCTTCTCCAGCCTATGCTGCTCCTGGCTGGATACCTTCCATTCTCAGTTCTCTGGTCTTCCTGGAAATTCCAGAAGCTACTGTTGTAACAAGTTCGTTTCTATTAAAATTAGCCTCTATGATTCTGTTTTCTGAGATTAGAAATCCAGATCCAATGCAGTTATTCAAAGTCTTATTCAATGATATTGGGTTTTGTTACCATATAAGGGAGAAGCCATCCCTTTACACTTAGTATTGAGCAAAAATATCATGTACCAAAAGAAATTTTTACAGTAGGAGATTTTGTTTATAGCTCTTATATTTCTACCTATGAGGGTTCATTTAGACAGCATGAATCTTATATTTCTACATATGAGGGTTCATTTAGACAACAGACATTGAATACGTAAAGTCCTGTTAATACTTCATGTATTTTAATAATAATAGCTACATTTTTAGTGCCTATCATGTATCAGTTATTGATCTTTTCTCAGTATGATATCTGATTAATCCTTACAACCACAGAAACTGAAGGTCAAATCACACACATTGTACCTGATCGACTCAGTGTTTTAACTCAAGTTTTTCTGACCCCAGGCACACATTCTCTCCCCTATGCTATGCTCCTCCCTGACCAAAGGCCCTGCTATAATCTGAGCCACACACTTCTCCTCAGGGCTCTGGCCCTCTGGCCTCCAGTTCACGTCACACTATCAGCTGAGCTCCCAGGGGAAGTTCTGGGCTCAGGAAACACACGTGCTAAGTCCTCAGAGACAGACGCATGGTCTGCCTGGTTGAAGTAAATCAGCAAAATATTCCCCTCAGCTCACAGCTGCTGTATTGATCAGAATCAGGTTCTGCTGTAACAGAATCACCCAAAATAACTATAGCTTAAGTTAGTTGATCTCTTTCCAAAACTATAGAGGTTGGTTAGTCCAGGGCTGGAAAAGGCCTTCACACTCAGGAACCCAGGCTTCTCCTATCTTCCTTCTCCACTGCAGGTGGCTTCCATTCCCAAGGCGACTGCATGGCCCTAAAGGCTGATGGAGTTAAGCTGCACATCTACTCTCTGCCAACAGGAAGAAAAGCACGCAGTCCCTTTCCTTTAAGGACGTCTCCTGTATGTTGCACTCACCACTTTCCTCTAATATCCACCAGCCAGAGCTCAGCTAAGACGAGTTCCATAGCTGGAAGGAAAGCTGGGAAGTACAGTCTTCGGATGGGGGCGGATCCTTGTGCCAAGCCAAAAGGGAGGAACAGGTATCAAACTCTGCAAACTCTGCAAGCAGGGTCTTTGATATAATGGTCTACTTTGCTTTGATAAACAATTTTTGCTTTTTTTTAATTTAATTTTATTTTTTTAATACAGCACGTTATTAGTTATCCATTTTATACATATTAGTGTATATACGCCAATCCCAATCTCCCAATTCATCACACCACCACCACCCCCTGCCACTTTTCCCCCTTGGTGTCCATACGTTTGTTCTCTACATCTGTGTCTCTCTTTCTGACCTGCAAACCGGTTCATCTGTACCATTTTTCTGGATTCCACATACATGTGTTAATATATGATATTTGTTTTTCTCGTTCTGACTTACTTCACTCTGTATGACAGTCTAGGTTTGTCCACATCTCTACAAATGACCCAATTTCGTTCCTTTTATGGCTGAGTAATATTCCATTAGTATATATGTGCCACATCTTCTTTATCCATTCGTCTGTCGATGGGCATTTAGGTTGCTTCCATGGCTTGTTTTGTGGAGGAAATAAGAAATGTGTTTGTTTCTAAGAAAAAAGGTCAAAGCTTGAAGAAGTGGGGATATGAAGGCTTATTAATATTAGGTCAGAAGATAAAAATCTGGCAGCTCCTCTGTCACCAACTCAACTTTCCCAACTACCTACTCATTACATTTTCAGCTTTTTAGGATATCCTCTCTTTAATATGACTCCAGCCTCTGTGCAGGACTTGCATTGAAGGTTCCCGCCAAATCTTAGACACAGCCTTCCTGCTGAGAGCATGGGACAAGCAGGGTGGTTATCTCAGTGACAGAGCCAAGCACAGGGCAGAGATAACAAACACGTCATAGGATCTCAGAGCCATTATTTCATCTCCATGAAACGATTTCCCCTGGCCTTTCCCTTCCTTTTTCTCCATTTTTTGTACAAGAGTCATTTCATCCTTTACGAGCTAGCTCATTCATTCATTTATTCGTTCAATAAACAGAAGCATTTTCTAGGGACTCCCTTAGGGAAGTTCACCATCCACTGGATGGGACAAACCCCTGAACAAATCATTGTGGAATCATGTGGTAAGTGCTACCTAGAGGAATAAAAAAGCTCTGTAGGGACCTAGAGGATCTCCAGGAGATATCTTGTGAGAGGTGGCGTATGACGTGGTCTCTGATTCATCTCTGAAGCATCCCCACCCCTGTATCCCCAGCACGGTGCCACAAACACAACACCATTTTCTGAATAAAAAATGTCACTATCCTCAGACACTTGGTTCTCATAATCTTTATGATGAGAATGTGACTGTTCTATTGTTCTACAGAAGTGCCCAGCAAGCAATGCAGCAACCCTTTCCGGAGATGTTCAGACAGATGAACAGTAAGTTATTACCCCCGACCCCCATCACACACACACACATGCACACACACACAGGCACACACATACACACACAGACACACACACAGACACACACACACACGTATACACATAGAGATGCACAGAGACACACACACACAGAGATGCACACACAGAGACACACACAGACACACACACACA